>NW_027327848.1:0-347243 GCF_047675955.1 Chlorocebus sabaeus
TCCTTTTTCACCATAGTTCTCTAAGCACTTCCAAATATCACTTCGCAAATTTCACAAGAACAGTCTTAGTAAACGACTTCTTGAGGGGAATGCTGTACCTCTGTGAGATGGATTAACAGAACACAAAGCAGTTTCTCAGAAACGTTCTTTCCACTTTTTAACTGAAGATATTTCCTTTTTCCCCATAGCACTCTATGGGCTTCCAAATATCACTTTGCAAAATCCACGAGAACAGTCTTAGTGAACGGTTTCTTGAGGGGAAAGCTGTAAGTCTGTGAGATGAATTCAGAGAACACAAAGCAGTTTCTCAGAAATTTTCTTTTCAGTTTTTATCTTAGGATATTTTCTTTTTAACCATAGATCTCTATGGTTTTCCATATACCTTTTTCCAAATTCCACAAAAACAGCTTTAGCGAAAGTTTTCTTGAGGGGAAAGCCGTAATTCTGTGAGATGAATTAACAGAACACAAAGCAATTTCTCAGAAAGCTACTTTCCAGTTTTTATCTGAAGATATTTCCTTTACACCATGGTCCTCTATGGGCTTCCAAATATCACTTTGCAAATTCCACAAGAACAGTCTTACTGAACGACTTCTTGAGGGGAAAGCTGTAATTCTATAAGATGAATTAACAGAACACAAAGTCGTTTCTCAGAAAGCTTCTTTTCAGTTCTTATCTGAGGAAATTTCTTTTTCACCACAGCCCTCTATGGGCTTCCAAATGTCACTTTGCAAATTCCACAAGAACAGTCTTAGCGGAATGCTTCTTGAGGGGAAAGGTGTAACACTGTCAGATGAATTAACAGAACACAAAGCAGTTTCTCAGAAAACTTCTTTCCAGTTTATAACTGAAGATATTTCCTTTTTCTCCATAGCCCCCTATGGGTTTCCAAATAGCACTTTGAAAATTCCACAAGAACGGTCTTAATGAACGGTTTCTGGAGGGCAAAGCTGTAACTGTGTGAGATGAATTAACGGAACACAAAGTAGTTTCTCAAGAAGCTTCTTTCTAGTTTTCATCTGAGGACATTTCCTTTTTCACCATAGCCCTCTATGGGCTTCCAAATTTCACTTTGCAAATTCCACAAGAACAGTCTTAACGAAAGACTTCTTGAGGGGAAAGCTGTAACTCTGTGAGATGAATTAACAGAAAAACAAAGCAGTTTCTCAGAAAGCTTCTATACAGTTTCTAACTGAAGATATTCCTTTTTTCACCATAACCCTATATGGGCTTCCAAATATTACTTTGCGAATTACACAAGAACAGTCATAGCGAAAGGCTTCTCGAGGGGAAAGCTGTAACTCTGTGAGATGAATTAACAGAACACAAAGCAGTTTCTCAGAAAGCTTCTTTCCAGTTTTTATCTAAGGACATTTCCTTTTTCTCCATAGCCCTCTATGGGCTTCTAAATATCACGTTCTAAATTGCACAAGAACAGTCTTAGCGAAAGGATTCTTGAGAGGAAAGCTGTAACTCTGTGAGATGAATTAAGAGAACACAAAGCAGTTTTTCAGAAAGCTTCTTTTCAGTTTTTATCTTAGGTTATTTCCTTTTTCACTGTAGACCTCTGTAGGCTTCTAAATATCACTTCCCAAATTCGACAAGAACAGTCTTAGGGAAAGGCTTCGTGAGGGGAAAGCTGTAACTTTGTGGGATGAATTAACAGAACACAACGCAGTGTCTCAGAAAGCTTCTTTCCCGTTTTAAACCGAAGATATTTCCTTTTCACCATAGCTCTCTATGGGCTTCGAAATGTCACTTTGCAAATTCCACAAGAACAGTCATAGCGAAAGGCTTCCTCAGGGGAAAGCTGTAACTCTGTGGGATGAATTTACAGATCAGGAAGCTGTTTCTCAGAAAGCTTCTTTCTCACTTTTATGGCGGATATTTCCTTTGGCCCTATAGTCTTCAAAGGGAACCGAATTATCCCTTCTCAGATTCCACAGAAATAAGGTTAGCAAACAGCTCTATGACATATAGCTCTCACTCAGTGAGTGGAAGTCACGTATCACAAAGCAGTTTCTCAGAAATGTTCTTTTCAGTTTTTATCTTAGGATATTTCCTTTTCACCATAGCCCTCTATGGGCTTACAAATACCACTCTGCAAATTCCACAAGAACAGTCTTAGCGAAAGGCTTCTTAAGGGGAAAGCTGTAACTCTGTGAGGTGAATTAACAGAACACAAAGCAGTTTCTCAGAAAGCTTCTTTTCAGCTTTTATCTTAGGATATTTCCTTTTTCACCATAGCCCTATAAGGGCTTACAAATATCACTATGAGTATTACACAAGAAGAGTCTTAGCAAAAGTCTTTTTGAGGGTAAAGCTGTAACTCTTTGAGATGAATTAACAGAACACCAAGCAGTTTCTTAGAAAGCTTCTTTCCATTTTTTAACTGAAGGTATTTCCCTTTTCACCACAGCCGTCTATGGGCTTCGAAATATCACTTTGCAAATTCAGAAAGAACAGTCCTAGCGAAAGGCTTCTTGAGTGGAATGCTGTAACTCTGTGAGATGAATTAACAGATCTCAGAGAAGTTTCTCAGAAAGCTTCTTTCTCACTTTTAGCGGCAGATAATTCCTTTGGCCCTATAGTCTTCAAAGGGATCCAAAATAACAGTTCTCCGATTCCATAGAAATAAGGCTATCAAACAGCTCTAGGAAATAGAGCTGTAACTCAGTGAGTGGAAGTCACATAATACTAAACCGTTTCTCAGAAAGCCTCTTTCAGTTTTTAACTGAAGCTATATCCTTTTTCACCGTAGCCCTCTATGGGCTTCCAAATATCACTTTGAAAATACAGCAAGAACAGTCTTAGCGAAAGGCTTCTAGAGGGGAAAGCTGTAACTCTGTTAGGTGAATTAACAGAACACAAAGCAGTTTCTCAGGAATGTTCTTTACAGTTTTTATCTGAAGATATTTCCTTTTCTCCATAGCGCTCTATGGGCTACCAAATATCACATTTCAAATTCCACAAGAACAGTCTTAGCGAAAGACTTCCTGAGGGGAAAGCTGTAAGTCTGTGAGATGAATTAAAAGAACACAAAGCAATTTCTCAGAAAGCTTCTTTCCAGTTTTTATCGGAGGATATTTCGTTTTCACCATAGCCGTCTATTGGCTTCCAAATATCATTTTTCAAATTGTGCAAGAATAATCTTAGCGAAAGGCTTCTTGAGGGGAAAGCTGTAACTCTGTGAAATGAATTCGCAAATCACAAAGAAGTTTCTCAGAAAGCTTCTTTCTAACTTTAACGACGGATATTTCCTTTGGCCCTTCAGTCTTCAAAGGGATCCGAAATAACAGTTCTCAGATTCCACAGAAATAAGACTGCCAAACAGCTCTACGAAATACAGCTGTAACTCCGTGAGTGGAAGTCATATATCACAAAGCAGTTTCTCAGAAAGCTTCTTTTCAGTTTTTAACTGAAGATATATCCTTTTTCACTATAGGTCACTATGAGCTTCCAAATATCACTTTGCATATTCCACAAGAACTGTCTTAGCGAAAGGCTTCTTGAAGGGAAACCTGTAACTCTGTGAGATGAATTAACAAAACACAAAGCAGTTTCTCAGAATGGTTCTTTTCAGTTTTTATCTTAGGATATTTACGTTTTCACCATCGACTTCTATGGGCTTACAAATATCACTTTGCAAATTCCACAAGAACAGTCTTAGCGAAAGGCTTCTAGAGGGGAAAGCTGAAACTCTGTGAGGTGAATTAACAGAATACAAAGCAGTTTCTCAGAAAGTTTCTTTCCAGTTTTTAACTGAAGGTATTTCCTTTTTCACCATAGCCCTCGACGGGCTTTCAAATATCACTTTGCAAATTCCACAAGAACAGTCTTAGCGAACGGCTTCTTGAGGGGAAAGCTGAAACTCTGTCAGATAAATTAACAGAACACAAAACAGTTTGTTGGAAAGCTTCTTTCCATTTTTGATCCGAGGACATTTCCTTTTACACCATAGCCCTCTCACGGCTTCCAAATATCACTTTGCAAATTCCACGAGAACCGTCTTAGCGAAAGACTTCTGGAGGGGAAAGCTGAAACTCTGTGAGATGAATTAACAGAAAACAAAGCAGTTTCTCAGAAAGCTTCTTTCCAGTTTTTAATTGAAGATATTTCCTTTTTCACCATATCCCTCCATGGGCTTCCAAATATCACATTGCAAATTCCACAAGAACAGTCTTAGCGAAATGCTTCTTGAGGGGTAAGCTGTAACTCTGTGAGATGAATTAACAGAACACAAAGCAGTTTCTCAGAAAACTTCTTTCCAGTTTTTATGTGAGGAAATTTCCTTTTTAAACGTACCCCTCTATGGGCTTCCAAATATCACTTTGTAAACTCCACAAGAACAGTCTTAGCGAAAGGATTCTTGATAGGAAAGCTGTAACTCTGTGCATGAATTAACAGAACACAAAGAAGTTTCTCAGAAAGCTTCTCTCCAGTTTTTAACTGAAGATATTTCCCTTTTCACCATAGCGCTCTATGGGCTTCCAAATATCTCTTTGGAAATTCCAGAAGAACAGTCTTAGTGAAGGGCTTCTTGAGGGTAGAGCTGTAATACTGTGAGATGAATTAACAAAACACAAAGCAGTTTCTCAGAAAGCTTCTTTCCAGTTTTTATGTGAGGAAATTTCCTTTTTAACCGTACCCCTCTATGGGCTTCCAAATATCACTTTGTAAACTCCACAAGAACAGTCTTAGCGAAAGGATTCGTGATAGGAAAGGTGTAACTCTGTGTATGAATTAACAGAACACAAAGCAGTTTCTCAGAAAGCTTCTCTCCAGTTTTTAACTGAAGATATTTCCATTTTCACCATAGCCCTCTATGAGCTTCCAAATATCATTTTGCAAATTTCACAACAACAGTCTTAATGAACGGCTTCTTGAGGGGAAAGCTATAACTCTGTGAGATGAATTAACGGTACGCAAAACAGTTTCTCAAAAAGCTTCTTTTCAGTTTTTATCTTAGGATATTTCCTTTTTCACCATAGCCCTCTATTGTTTTCCAAATATCACTTTGCAAATTCCACGAGAACAGTCTTAGCGAAAGGCCTCTTGAGGGGAAACTGTAGCTCTGTGAGATCAATTCACAGAACTCAAAGAAGTTTCTCAGAAAGCTTCTTTCACACTTTTAGTGGCGGATATTTCCTTTGGACCTATAGTCTTCAAAGAGATCCGAAGTAACATTTCTCAGATTCCACAGAAATAAGCCTAGCCAACAGTTCTACGAAATACAGCTGTTTCTCAGTGACAGGAAATCACATATCACAAAGCAGTTCCTCGGAAAGCTTCTTTTCACTTTTTAACTGAAGCTATATCCTTTTTCACCATAGCGACGTATGGACTTCCAAAGACCACTTTGGAAATTCCACAAGAACAGTCTTGGTGAAAGGCTTCTTGAGGGGAAAGCTGTAACTCTGTGAGATGAACTAAGAGAACACAAAACCGTTTCTCAGAAAGCTTCTTTCCAGTTTTTAACTGAAGATATTTCCCCTTTCACCATAGCCCTCTATGGGCTTCCAAATATCAATTTGAAAATAACACAAGATCAGTCTTAGTGAATGGCTTTCTGTTCGGAAAGCTGTAACTCTCTGAGATGAATTAACAAAACACAAAGCAGTTTCTCAGAAAGCTTCTTTTCGGTTTTTATCTTACGATATTTCCTTTTTCACCATAGTTCTCTAAGCACTTCCAAATATCACTTCGCAAATTTCACAAGAACAGTCTTAGTAAACGACTTCTTGAGGGGAATGCTGTACCTCTGTGAGATGGATTAACAGAACACAAAGCAGTTTCTCAGAAACGTTCTTTCCACTTTTTAACTGAAGATATTTCCTTTTTCCCCATAGCACTCTATGGGCTTCCAAATATCACTTTGCAAAATCCACGAGAACAGTCTTAGTGAACGGTTTCTTGAGGGGAAAGCTGTAAGTCTGTGAGATGAATTCAGAGAACACAAAGCAGTTTCTCAGAAATTTTCTTTTCAGTTTTTATCTTAGGATATTTTCTTTTTAACCATAGATCTCTATGGTTTTCCATATACCTTTTTCCAAATTCCACAAAAACAGCTTTAGCGAAAGTTTTCTTGAGGGGAAAGCCGTAATTCTGTGAGATGAATTAACAGAACACAAAGCAATTTCTCAGAAAGCTACTTTCCAGTTTTTATCTGAAGATATTTCCTTTACACCATGGTCCTCTATGGGCTTCCAAATATCACTTTGCAAATTCCACAAGAACAGTCTTACTGAACGACTTCTTGAGGGGAAAGCTGTAATTCTATAAGATGAATTAACAGAACACAAAGTCGTTTCTCAGAAAGCTTCTTTTCAGTTCTTATCTTAGGAAATTTCTTTTTCACCACAGCCCTCTATGGGCTTCCAAATGTCACTTTGCAAATTCCACAAGAACAGTCTTAGCGGAATGCTTCTTGAGGGGAAAGGTGTAACACTGTCAGATGAATTAACAGAACACAAAGCAGTTTCTCAGAAAACTTCTTTCCAGTTTATAACTGAAGATATTTCCTTTTTCTCCATAGCCCCCTATGGGTTTCCAAATAGCACTTTGAAAATTCCACAAGAACGGTCTTAATGAACGGTTTCTGGAGGGCAAAGCTGTAACTGTGTGAGATGAATTAACGGAACACAAAGTAGTTTCTCAAGAAGCTTCTTTCTAGTTTTCATCTGAGGACATTTCCTTTTTCACCATAGCCCTCTATGGGCTTCCAAATTTCACTTTGCAAATTCCACAAGAACAGTCTTAACGAAAGACTTCTTGAGGGGAAAGCTGTAACTCTGTGAGATGAATTAACAGAAAAACAAAGCAGTTTCTCAGAAAGCTTCTATACAGTTTCTAACTGAAGATATTCCTTTTTTCACCATAACCCTATATGGGCTTCCAAATATTACTTTGCGAATTACACAAGAACAGTCATAGCGAAAGGCTTCTCGAGGGGAAAGCTGTAACTCTGTGAGATGAATTAACAGAACACAAAGCAGTTTCTCAGAAAGCTTCTTTCCAGTTTTTATCTAAGGACATTTCCTTTTTCTCCATAGCCCTCTATGGGCTTCTAAATATCACGTTCTAAATTGCACAAGAACAGTCTTAGCGAAAGGATTCTTGAGAGGAAAGCTGTAACTCTGTGAGATGAATTAAGAGAACACAAAGCAGTTTTTCAGAAAGCTTCTTTTCAGTTTTTATCTTAGGTTATTTCCTTTTTCACTGTAGACCTCTGTAGGCTTCTAAATATCACTTCCCAAATTCGACAAGAACAGTCTTAGGGAAAGGCTTCGTGAGGGGAAAGCTGTAACTTTGTGGGATGAATTAACAGAACACAACGCAGTGTCTCAGAAAGCTTCTTTCCCGTTTTAAACCGAAGATATTTCCTTTTCACCATAGCTCTCTATGGGCTTCGAAATGTCACTTTGCAAATTCCACAAGAACAGTCATAGCGAAAGGCTTCCTCAGGGGAAAGCTGTAACTCTGTGGGATGAATTTACAGATCAGAAAGCTGTTTCTCAGAAAGCTTCTTTCTCACTTTTATGGCGGATATTTCCTTTGGCCCTATAGTCTTCAAAGGGAACCGAATTATCCCTTCTCAGATTCCACAGAAATAAGGTTAGCAAACAGCTCTATGACATATAGCTCTCACTCAGTGAGTGGAAGTCACGTATCACAAAGCAGTTTCTCAGAAATGTTCTTTTCAGTTTTTATCTTAGGATATTTCCTTTTTCACCATAGCCCTCTATGGGCTTACAAATACCACTCTGCAAATTCCACAAGAACAGTCTTAGCGAAAGGCTTCTTAAGGGGAAAGCTGTAACTCTGTGAGGTGAATTAACAGAACACAAAGCAGTTTCTCAGAAAGCTTCTTTTCAGCTTTTATCTTAGGATATTTCCTTTTTCACCATAGCCCTATAAGGGCTTACAAATATCACTATGAGTATTACACAAGAAGAGTCTTAGCAAAAGTCTTTTTGAGGGTAAAGCTGTAACTCTTTGAGATGAATTAACAGAACACCAAGCAGTTTCTTAGAAAGCTTCTTTCCATTTTTTAACTGAAGGTATTTCCCTTTTCACCACAGCCGTCTATGGGCTTCGAAATATCACTTTGCAAATTCAAAAAGAACAGTCCTAGCGAAAGGCTTCTTGAGTGGAATGCTGTAACTCTGTGAGATGAATTAACAGATCTCAGAGAAGTTTCTCAGAAAGCTTCTTTCTCACTTTTAGCGGCAGATATTTCCTTTGGCCCTATAGTCTTCAAAGGGATCCAAAATAACAGTTCTCCGATTCCATAGAAATAAGGCTATCAAACAGCTCTAGGAAATAGAGCTGTAACTCAGTGAGTGGAAGTCACATAATACTAAACCGTTTCTCAGAAAGCCTCTTTCAGTTTTTAACTGAAGCTATATCCTTTTTCACCGTAGCCCTCTATGGGCTTCCAAATATCACTTTGAAAATACAGCAAGAACAGTCTTAGCGAAAGGCTTCTAGAGGGGAAAGCTGTAACTCTGTTAGGTGAATTAACAGAACACAAAGCAGTTTCTCAGGAATGTTCTTTACAGTTTTTATCTGAAGATATTTCCTTTTCTCCATAGCGCTCTATGGGCTACCAAATATCACATTTCAAATTCCACAAGAACAGTCTTAGCGAAAGACTTCCTGAGGGGAAAGCTGTAAGTCTGTGAGATGAATTAAAAGAACACAAAGCAATTTCTCAGAAAGCTTCTTTCCAGTTTTTATCGGAGGATATTTCGTTTTCACCATAGCCGTCTATTGGCTTCCAAATATCATTTTTCAAATTGTGCAAGAATAATCTTAGCGAAAGGCTTCTTGAGGGGAAAGCTGTAACTCTGTGAAATGAATTCGCAAATCACAAAGAAGTTTCTCAGAAAGCTTCTTTCTAACTTTAACGACGGATATTTCCTTTGGCCCTTCAGTCTTCAAAGGGATCCGAAATAACAGTTCTCAGATTCCACAGAAATAAGACTGCCAAACAGCTCTACGAAATACAGCTGTAACTCAGTGAGTGGAAGTCATATATCACAAAGCAGTTTCTCAGAAAGCTTCTTTTCAGTTTTTAACTGAAGATATATCCTTTTTCACTATAGGTCACTATGAGCTTCCAAATATCACTTTGCATATTCCACAAGAACTGTCTTAGCGAAAGGCTTCTTGAAGGGAAACCTGTAACTCTGTGAGATGAATTAACAAAACACAAAGCAGTTTCTCAGAATGGTTCTTTTCAGTTTTTATCTTAGGATATTTACGTTTTCACCATCGACTTCTATGGGCTTACAAATATCACTTTGCAAATTCCACAAGAACAGTCTTAGCGAAAGGCTTCTAGAGGGGAAAGCTGAAACTCTGTGAGGTGAATTAACAGAATACAAAGCAGTTTCTCAGAAAGTTTCTTTCCAGTTTTTAACTGAAGGTATTTCCTTTTTCACCATAGCCCTCGACGGGCTTTCAAATATCACTTTGCAAATTCCACAAGAACAGTCTTAGCGAACGGCTTCTTGAGGGGAAAGCTGAAACTCTGTCAGATAAATTAACAGAACACAAAACAGTTTGTTGGAAAGCTTCTTTCCATTTTTGATCCGAGGACATTTCCTTTTACACCATAGCCCTCTCACGGCTTCCAAATATCACTTTGCAAATTCCACGAGAACCGTCTTAGCGAAAGACTTCTGGAGGGGAAAGCTGAAACTCTGTGAGATGAATTAACAGAAAACAAAGCAGTTTCTCAGAAAGCTTCTTTCCAGTTTTTAATTGAAGATATTTCCTTTTTCACCATATCCCTCCATGGGCTTCCAAATATCACATTGCAAATTCCACAAGAACAGTCTTAGCGAAATGCTTCTTGAGGGGTAAGCTGTAACTCTGTGAGATGAATTAACAGAACACAAAGCAGTTTCTCAGAAAACTTCTTTCCAGTTTTTATGTGAGGAAATTTCCTTTTTAAACGTACCCCTCTATGGGCTTCCAAATATCACTTTGTAAACTCCACAAGAACAGTCTTAGCGAAAGGATTCTTGATAGGAAAGCTGTAACTCTGTGCATGAATTAACAGAACACAAAGAAGTTTCTCAGAAAGCTTCTCTCCAGTTTTTAACTGAAGATATTTCCCTTTTCACCATAGCGCTCTATGGGCTTCCAAATATCTCTTTGGAAATTCCAGAAGAACAGTCTTAGTGAAGGGCTTCTTGAGGGTAGAGCTGTAATACTGTGAGATGAATTAACAAAACACAAAGCAGTTTCTCAGAAAGCTTCTTTCCAGTTTTTATGTGAGGAAATTTCCTTTTTAACCGTACCCCTCTATGGGCTTCCAAATATCACTTTGTAAACTCCACAAGAACAGTCTTAGCGAAAGGATTCGTGATAGGAAAGGTGTAACTCTGTGTATGAATTAACAGAACACAAAGCAGTTTCTCAGAAAGCTTCTCTCCAGTTTTTAACTGAAGATATTTCCATTTTCACCATAGCCCTCTATGAGCTTCCAAATATCATTTTGCAAATTTCACAACAACAGTCTTAATGAACGGCTTCTTGAGGGGAAAGCTATAACTCTGTGAGATGAATTAACGGTACGCAAAACAGTTTCTCAAAAAGCTTCTTTTCAGTTTTTATCTTAGGATATTTCCTTTTTCACCATAGCCCTCTATTGTTTTCCAAATATCACTTTGCAAATTCCACGAGAACAGTCTTAGCGAAAGGCCTCTTGAGGGGAAACTGTAGCTCTGTGAGATCAATTCACAGAACTCAAAGAAGTTTCTCAGAAAGCTTCTTTCACACTTTTAGTGGCGGATATTTCCTTTGGACCTATAGTCTTCAAAGAGATCCGAAGTAACATTTCTCAGATTCCACAGAAATAAGCCTAGCCAACAGTTCTACGAAATACAGCTGTTTCTCAGTGACAGGAAATCACATATCACAAAGCAGTTCCTCGGAAAGCTTCTTTTCACTTTTTAACTGAAGCTATATCCTTTTTCACCATAGCGACGTATGGACTTCCAAAGACCACTTTGGAAATTCCACAAGAACAGTCTTGGTGAAAGGCTTCTTGAGGGGAAAGCTGTAACTCTGTGAGATGAACTAAGAGAACACAAAACCGTTTCTCAGAAAGCTTCTTTCCAGTTTTTAACTGAAGATATTTCCCTTTTCACCATAGCCCTCTATGGGCTTCCAAATATCAATTTGAAAATAACACAAGATCAGTCTTAGTGAATGGCTTTCTGTTCGGAAAGCTGTAACTCTCTGAGATGAATTAACAAAACACAAAGCAGTTTCTCAGAAAGCTTCTTTTCGGTTTTTATCTTACGATATTTCCTTTTTCACCATAGTTCTCTAAGCACTTCCAAATATCACTTCGCAAATTTCACAAGAACAGTCTTAGTAAACGACTTCTTGAGGGGAATGCTGTACCTCTGTGAGATGGATTAACAGAACACAAAGCAGTTTCTCAGAAACGTTCTTTCCACTTTTTAACTGAAGATATTTCCTTTTTCCCCATAGCACTCTATGGGCTTCCAAATATCACTTTGCAAAATCCACGAGAACAGTCTTAGTGAACGGTTTCTTGAGGGGAAAGCTGTAAGTCTGTGAGATGAATTCAGAGAACACAAAGCAGTTTCTCAGAAATTTTCTTTTCAGTTTTTATCTGAGGATATTTTCTTTTTAACCATAGATCTCTATGGTTTTCCATATACCTTTTTCCAAATTCCACAAAAACAGCTTTAGCGAAAGTTTTCTTGAGGGGAAAGCCGTAATTCTGTGAGATGAATTAACAGAACACAAAGCAATTTCTCAGAAAGCTACTTTCCAGTTTTTATCTGAAGATATTTCCTTTACACCATGGTCCTCTATGGGCTTCCAAATATCACTTTGCAAATTCCACAAGAACAGTCTTACTGAACGACTTCTTGAGGGGAAAGCTGTAATTCTATAAGATGAATTAACAGAACACAAAGTCGTTTCTCAGAAAGCTTCTTTTCAGTTCTTATCTTAGGAAATTTCTTTTTCACCACAGCCCTCTATGGGCTTCCAAATGTCACTTTGCAAATTCCACAAGAACAGTCTTAGCGGAATGCTTCTTGAGGGGAAAGGTGTAACACTGTCAGATGAATTAACAGAACACAAAGCAGTTTCTCAGAAAACTTCTTTCCAGTTTATAACTGAAGATATTTCCTTTTTCTCCATAGCCCCCTATGGGTTTCCAAATAGCACTTTGAAAATTCCACAAGAACGGTCTTAATGAACGGTTTCTGGAGGGCAAAGCTGTAACTGTGTGAGATGAATTAACGGAACACAAAGTAGTTTCTCAAGAAGCTTCTTTCTAGTTTTCATCTGAGGACATTTCCTTTTTCACCATAGCCCTCTATGGGCTTCCAAATTTCACTTTGCAAATTCCACAAGAACAGTCTTAACGAAAGACTTCTTGAGGGGAAAGCTGTAACTCTGTGAGATGAATTAACAGAAAAACAAAGCAGTTTCTCAGAAAGCTTCTATACAGTTTCTAACTGAAGATATTCCTTTTTTCACCATAACCCTATATGGGCTTCCAAATATTACTTTGCGAATTACACAAGAACAGTCATAGCGAAAGGCTTCTCGAGGGGAAAGCTGTAACTCTGTGAGATGAATTAACAGAACACAAAGCAGTTTCTCAGAAAGCTTCTTTCCAGTTTTTATCTAAGGACATTTCCTTTTTCTCCATAGCCCTCTATGGGCTTCTAAATATCACGTTCTAAATTGCACAAGAACAGTCTTAGCGAAAGGATTCTTGAGAGGAAAGCTGTAACTCTGTGAGATGAATTAAGAGAACACAAAGCAGTTTTTCAGAAAGCTTCTTTTCAGTTTTTATCTTAGGTTATTTCCTTTTTCACTGTAGACCTCTGTAGGCTTCTAAATATCACTTCCCAAATTCGACAAGAACAGTCTTAGGGAAAGGCTTCGTGAGGGGAAAGCTGTAACTTTGTGGGATGAATTAACAGAACACAACGCAGTGTCTCAGAAAGCTTCTTTCCCGTTTTAAACCGAAGATATTTCCTTTTCACCATAGCTCTCTATGGGCTTCGAAATGTCACTTTGCAAATTCCACAAGAACAGTCATAGCGAAAGGCTTCCTCAGGGGAAAGCTGTAACTCTGTGGGATGAATTTACAGATCAGAAAGCTGTTTCTCAGAAAGCTTCTTTCTCACTTTTATGGCGGATATTTCCTTTGGCCCTATAGTCTTCAAAGGGAACCGAATTATCCCTTCTCAGATTCCACAGAAATAAGGTTAGCAAACAGCTCTATGACATATAGCTCTCACTCAGTGAGTGGAAGTCACGTATCACAAAGCAGTTTCTCAGAAATGTTCTTTTCAGTTTTTATCTTAGGATATTTCCTTTTTCACCATAGCCCTCTATGGGCTTACAAATACCACTCTGCAAATTCCACAAGAACAGTCTTAGCGAAAGGCTTCTTAAGGGGAAAGCTGTAACTCTGTGAGGTGAATTAACAGAACACAAAGCAGTTTCTCAGAAAGCTTCTTTTCAGCTTTTATCTTAGGATATTTCCTTTTTCACCATAGCCCTATAAGGGCTTACAAATATCACTATGAGTATTACACAAGAAGAGTCTTAGCAAAAGTCTTTTTGAGGGTAAAGCTGTAACTCTTTGAGATGAATTAACAGAACACCAAGCAGTTTCTTAGAAAGCTTCTTTCCATTTTTTAACTGAAGGTATTTCCCTTTTCACCACAGCCGTCTATGGGCTTCGAAATATCACTTTGCAAATTCAGAAAGAACAGTCCTAGCGAAAGGCTTCTTGAGTGGAATGCTGTAACTCTGTGAGATGAATTAACAGATCTCAGAGAAGTTTCTCAGAAAGCTTCTTTCTCACTTTTAGCGGCATATAATTCCTTTGGCCCTATAGTCTTCAAAGGGATCCAAAATAACAGTTCTCCGATTCCATAGAAATAAGGCTATCAAACAGCTCTAGGAAATAGAGCTGTAACTCAGTGAGTGGAAGTCACATAATACTAAACCGTTTCTCAGAAAGCCTCTTTCAGTTTTTAACTGAAGCTATATCCTTTTTCACCGTAGCCCTCTATGGGCTTCCAAATATCACTTTGAAAATACAGCAAGAACAGTCTTAGCGAAAGGCTTCTAGAGGGGAAAGCTGTAACTCTGTTAGGTGAATTAACAGAACACAAAGCAGTTTCTCAGGAATGTTCTTTACAGTTTTTATCTGAAGATATTTCCTTTTCTCCATAGCGCTCTATGGGCTACCAAATATCACATTTCAAATTCCACAAGAACAGTCTTAGCGAAAGACTTCCTGAGGGGAAAGCTGTAAGTCTGTGAGATGAATTAAAAGAACACAAAGCAATTTCTCAGAAAGCTTCTTTCCAGTTTTTATCGGAGGATATTTCGTTTTCACCATAGCCGTCTATTGGCTTCCAAATATCATTTTTCAAATTGTGCAAGAATAATCTTAGCGAAAGGCTTCTTGAGGGGAAAGCTGTAACTCTGTGAAATGAATTCGCAAATCACAAAGAAGTTTCTCAGAAAGCTTCTTTCTAACTTTAACGACGGATATTTCCTTTGGCCCTTCAGTCTTCAAAGGGATCCGAAATAACAGTTCTCAGATTCCACAGAAATAAGACTGCCAAACAGCTCTACGAAATACAGCTGTAACTCCGTGAGTGGAAGTCATATATCACAAAGCAGTTTCTCAGAAAGCTTCTTTTCAGTTTTTAACTGAAGATATATCCTTTTTCACTATAGGTCACTATGAGCTTCCAAATATCACTTTGCATATTCCACAAGAACTGTCTTAGCGAAAGGCTTCTTGAAGGGAAACCTGTAACTCTGTGAGATGAATTAACAAAACACAAAGCAGTTTCTCAGAATGGTTCTTTTCAGTTTTTATCTTAGGATATTTACGTTTTCACCATCGACTTCTATGGGCTTACAAATATCACTTTGCAAATTCCACAAGAACAGTCTTAGCGAAAGGCTTCTAGAGGGGAAAGCTGAAACTCTGTGAGGTGAATTAACAGAATACAAAGCAGTTTCTCAGAAAGTTTCTTTCCAGTTTTTAACTGAAGGTATTTCCTTTTTCACCATAGCCCTCGACGGGCTTTCAAATATCACTTTGCAAATTCCACAAGAACAGTCTTAGCGAACGGCTTCTTGAGGGGAAAGCTGAAACTCTGTCAGATAAATTAACAGAACACAAAACAGTTTGTTGGAAAGCTTCTTTCCATTTTTGATCCGAGGACATTTCCTTTTACACCATAGCCCTCTCACGGCTTCCAAATATCACTTTGCAAATTCCACGAGAACCGTCTTAGCGAAAGACTTCTGGAGGGGAAAGCTGAAACTCTGTGAGATGAATTAACAGAAAACAAAGCAGTTTCTCAGAAAGCTTCTTTCCAGTTTTTAATTGAAGATATTTCCTTTTTCACCATATCCCTCCATGGGCTTCCAAATATCACATTGCAAATTCCACAAGAACAGTCTTAGCGAAATGCTTCTTGAGGGGTAAGCTGTAACTCTGTGAGATGAATTAACAGAACACAAAGCAGTTTCTCAGAAAACTTCTTTCCAGTTTTTATGTGAGGAAATTTCCTTTTTAAACGTACCCCTCTATGGGCTTCCAAATATCACTTTGTAAACTCCACAAGAACAGTCTTAGCGAAAGGATTCTTGATAGGAAAGCTGTAACTCTGTGCATGAATTAACAGAACACAAAGAAGTTTCTCAGAAAGCTTCTCTCCAGTTTTTAACTGAAGATATTTCCCTTTTCACCATAGCGCTCTATGGGCTTCCAAATATCTCTTTGGAAATTCCAGAAGAACAGTCTTAGTGAAGGGCTTCTTGAGGGTAGAGCTGTAATACTGTGAGATGAATTAACAAAACACAAAGCAGTTTCTCAGAAAGCTTCTTTCCAGTTTTTATGTGAGGAAATTTCCTTTTTAACCGTACCCCTCTATGGGCTTCCAAATATCACTTTGTAAACTCCACAAGAACAGTCTTAGCGAAAGGATTCGTGATAGGAAAGGTGTAACTCTGTGTATGAATTAACAGAACACAAAGCAGTTTCTCAGAAAGCTTCTCTCCAGTTTTTAACTGAAGATATTTCCATTTTCACCATAGCCCTCTATGAGCTTCCAAATATCATTTTGCAAATTTCACAACAACAGTCTTAATGAACGGCTTCTTGAGGGGAAAGCTATAACTCTGTGAGATGAATTAACGGTACGCAAAACAGTTTCTCAAAAAGCTTCTTTTCAGTTTTTATCTTAGGATATTTCCTTTTTCACCATAGCCCTCTATTGTTTTCCAAATATCACTTTGCAAATTCCACGAGAACAGTCTTAGCGAAAGGCCTCTTGAGGGGAAACTGTAGCTCTGTGAGATCAATTCACAGAACTCAAAGAAGTTTCTCAGAAAGCTTCTTTCACACTTTTAGTGGCGGATATTTCCTTTGGACCTATAGTCTTCAAAGAGATCCGAAGTAACATTTCTCAGATTCCACAGAAATAAGCCTAGCCAACAGTTCTACGAAATACAGCTGTTTCTCAGTGACAGGAAATCACATATCACAAAGCAGTTCCTCGGAAAGCTTCTTTTCACTTTTTAACTGAAGCTATATCCTTTTTCACCATAGCGACGTATGGACTTCCAAAGACCACTTTGGAAATTCCACAAGAACAGTCTTGGTGAAAGGCTTCTTGAGGGGAAAGCTGTAACTCTGTGAGATGAACTAAGAGAACACAAAACCGTTTCTCAGAAAGCTTCTTTCCAGTTTTTAACTGAAGATATTTCCCCTTTCACCATAGCCCTCTATGGGCTTCCAAATATCAATTTGAAAATAACACAAGATCAGTCTTAGTGAATGGCTTTCTGTTCGGAAAGCTGTAACTCTCTGAGATGAATTAACAAAACACAAAGCAGTTTCTCAGAAAGCTTCTTTTCGGTTTTTATCTTACGATATTTCCTTTTTCACCATAGTTCTCTAAGCACTTCCAAATATCACTTCGCAAATTTCACAAGAACAGTCTTAGTAAACGACTTCTTGAGGGGAATGCTGTACCTCTGTGAGATGGATTAACAGAACACAAAGCAGTTTCTCAGAAACGTTCTTTCCACTTTTTAACTGAAGATATTTCCTTTCTCCCCATAGCACTCTATGGGCTTCCAAATATCACTTTGCAAAATCCACGAGAACAGTCTTAGTGAACGGTTTCTTGAGGGGAAAGCTGTAAGTCTGTGAGATGAATTCAGAGAACACAAAGCAGTTTCTCAGAAATTTTCTTTTCAGTTTTTATCTTAGGATATTTTCTTTTTAACCATAGATCTCTATGGTTTTCCATATACCTTTTTCCAAATTCCACAAAAACAGCTTTAGCGAAAGTTTTCTTGAGGGGAAAGCCGTAATTCTGTGAGATGAATTAACAGAACACAAAGCAATTTCTCAGAAAGCTACTTTCCAGTTTTTATCTGAAGATATTTCCTTTACACCATGGTCCTCTATGGGCTTCCAAATATCACTTTGCAAATTCCACAAGAACAGTCTTACTGAACGACTTCTTGAGGGGAAAGCTGTAATTCTATAAGATGAATTAACAGAACACAAAGTCGTTTCTCAGAAAGCTTCTTTTCAGTTCTTATCTGAGGAAATTTCTTTTTCACCACAGCCCTCTATGGGCTTCCAAATGTCACTTTGAAAATTCCACAAGAACAGTCTTAGCGGAATGCTTCTTGAGGGGAAAGGTGTAACACTGTCAGATGAATTAACAGAACACAAAGCAGTTTCTCAGAAAACTTCTTTCCAGTTTATAACTGAAGATATTTCCTTTTTCACCATAGCCCCCTATGGGTTTCCAAATAGCACTTTGAAAATTCCACAAGAACGGTCTTAATGAACGGTTTCTGGAGGGCAAAGCTGTAACTGTGTGAGATGAATTAACGGAACACAAAGTAGTTTCTCAAGAAGCTTCTTTCTAGTTTTCATCTGAGGACATTTCCTTTTTCACCATAGCCCTCTATGGGCTTCCAAATTTCACTTTGCAAATTCCACAAGAACAGTCTTAACGAAAGACTTCTTGAGGGGAAAGCTGTAACTCTGTGAGATGAATTAACAGAAAACAAAGCAGTTTCTCAGAAAGCTTCTATACAGTTTCTAACTGAAGATATTCCTTTTTTCACCATAACCCTATATGGGCTTCCAAATATTACTTTGCGAATTACACAAGAACAGTCATAGCGAAAGGCTTCTCGAGGGGAAAGCTGTAACTCTGTGAGATGAATTAACAGAACACAAAGCAGTTTCTCAGAAAGCTTCTTTCCAGTTTTTATCTAAGGACATTTCCTTTTTCTCCATAGCCCTCTATGGGCTTCAAAATATCACGTTCTAAATTGCACAAGAACAGTCTTAGCGAAAGGATTCTTGAGAGGAAAGCTGTAACTCTGTGAGATGAATTAAGAGAACACAAAGCAGTTTTTCAGAAAGCTTCTTTTCAGTTTTTATCTTAGGTTATTTCCTTTTTCACTGTAGACCTCTGTAGGCTTCTAAATATCACTTCCCAAATTCGACAAGAACAGTCTTAGGGAAAGGCTTCGTGAGGGGAAAGCTGTAACATTGTGAGATGAATTAACAGAACACAACGCAGTGTCTCAGAAAGCTTCTTTCCCGTTTTAAACCGAAGATATTTCCTTTTCACCATAGCTCTCTATGGGCTTCGAAATGTCACTTTGCAAATTCCACAAGAACAGTCATAGCGAAAGGCTTCCTCAGGGGAAAGCTGTAACTCTGTGGGATGAATTCACAGATCAGAAAGCTGTTTCTCAGAAAGCTTCTTTATCACGTTTATGGCGGATATTTCCTTTGGCCCTATAGTCTTCAAAGGGAACCGAATTATCCCTTCTCAGATTCCACAGAAATAAGGTTAGCAAACAGCTCTATGACATATAGCTCTCACTCAGTGAGTGGAAGTCACGTATCACAAAGCAGTTTCTCAGAAATGTTCTTTTCAGTTTTTATCTTAGGATATTTCCTTTTTCACCATAGCCCTCTATGGGCTTACAAATACCACTCTGCAAATTCCACAAGAACAGTCTTAGCGAAAGGCTTCTTAGGGGGAAAGCTGTAACTCTGTGAGGTGAATTAACAGAACACAAAGCAGTTTCTCAGAAAGCTTCTTTTCAGCTTTTATCTTAGGATATTTCCTTTTTCACCATAGCCCTATAAGGGCTTACAAATATCACTATGAGTATTACACAAGAAGAGTCTTAGCAAAAGTCTTTTTGAGGGTAAAGCTGTTACTCTTTGAGGTGAATTAACAGAACACAAAGCAGTTTCTTAGAAAGCTTCTTTCCATTTTTTAACTGAAGGTATTTCCCTTTTCACCACAGCCGTCTATGGGCTTCGAAATATCACTTTGCAAATTCAAAAAGAACAGTCCTAGCGAAAGGCTTCTTGAGTGGAATGCTGTAACTCTGTGAGATGAATTAACAGATCTCAGAGAAGTTTCTCAGAAAGCTTCTTTCTCACTTTTAGCGGCAGATATTTCCTTTGGCCCTATAGTCTTCAAAGGGATCCAAAATAACAGTTCTCCGATTCCATAGAAATAAGGCTATCAAACAGCTCTAGGAAATAGAGCTGTAACTCAGTGAGTGGAAGTCACATAATACTAAACCGTTTCTCAGAAAGCCTCTTTCAGTTTTTAACTGAAGCTATATCCTTTTTCACCGTAGCCCTCTATGGGCTTCCAAATATCACTTTGAAAATACAGCAAGAACAGTCTTAGCGAAAGGCTTCTAGAGGGGAAAGCTGTAACTCTGTTAGGTGAATTAACAGAACACAAAGCAGTTTCTCAGGAATGTTCTTTACAGTTTTTATCTGAAGATATTTCCTTTTCTCCATAGCGCTCTATGGGCTACCAAATATCACATTTCAAATTCCACAAGAACAGTCTTAGCGAAAGACTTCCTGAGGGGAAAGCTGTAAGTCTGTGAGATGAATTAAAAGAACACAAAGCAATTTCTCAGAAAGCTTCTTTCCAGTTTTTATCGGAGGATATTTCGTTTTCACCATAGCCGTCTATTGGCTTCCAAATATCATTTTTCAAATTGTGCAAGAATAATCTTAGCGAAAGGCTTCTTGAGGGGAAAGCTGTAACTCTGTGAAATGAATTCGCAAATCACAAAGAAGTTTCTCAGAAAGCTTCTTTCTAACTTTAACGACGGATATTTCCTTTGGCCCTTCAGTCTTCAAAGGGATCCGAAATAACAGTTCTCAGATTCCACAGAAATAAGACTGCCAAACAGCTCTACGAAATACAGCTGTAACTCAGTGAGTGGAAGTCATATATCACAAAGCAGTTTCTCAGAAAGCTTCTTTTCAGTTTTTAACTGAAGATATATCCTTTTTCACTATAGGTCACTATGAGCTTCCAAATATCACTTTGCATATTCCACAAGAACTGTCTTAGCGAAAGGCTTCTTGAAGGGAAACCTGTAACTCTGTGAGATGAATTAACAAAACACAAAGCAGTTTCTCAGAATGGTTCTTTTCAGTTTTTATCTTAGGATATTTACGTTTTCACCATCGACTTCTATGGGCTTACAAATATCACTTTGCAAATTCCACAAGAACAGTCTTAGCGAAAGGCTTCTAGAGGGGAAAGCTGAAACTCTGTGAGGTGAATTAACAGAATACAAAGCAGTTTCTCAGAAAGTTTCTTTCCAGTTTTTAACTGAAGGTATTTCCTTTTTCACCATAGCCCTCGACGGGCTTTCAAATATCACTTTGCAAATTCCACAAGAACAGTCTTAGCGAACGGCTTCTTGAGGGGAAAGCTGAAACTCTGTCAGATAAATTAACAGAACACAAAACAGTTTGTTGGAAAGCTTCTTTCCATTTTTGATCCGAGGACATTTCCTTTTACACCATAGCCCTCTCACGGCTTCCAAATATCACTTTGCAAATTCCACGAGAACCGTCTTAGTGAAAGACTTCTGGAGGGGAAAGCTGAAACTCTGTGAGATGAATTAACAAAAAACAAAGCAGTTTCTCAGAAAGCTTCTTTCCAGTTTTTAATTGAAGATATTTCCTTTTTCACCATATCCCTCCATGGGCTTCCAAATATCACATTGCAAATTCCACAAGAACAGTCTTAGCGAAATGCTTCTTGAGGGGTAAGCTGTAACTCTGTGAGATGAATTAACAGAACACAAAGCAGTTTCTCAGAAAACTTCTTTCCAGTTTTTATGTGAGGAAATTTCCTTTTTAACCGTACCCCTCTATGGGCTTCCAAATATCACTTTGTAAACTCCACAAGAACAGTCTTAGCGAAAGGATTCTTGATAGGAAAGCTGTAACTCTGTGCATGAATTAACAGAACACAAAGAAGATTCTCAGAAAGCTTCTCTCCAGTTTTTAACTGAAGATATTTCCCTTTTCACCATAGCGCTCTATGGGCTTCCAAATATCTCTTTGGAAATTCCAGAAGAACAGTCTTAGTGAAGGGCTTCTTGAGGGTAGAGCTGTAATACTGTGAGATGAATTAACAAAACACAAAGCAGTTTCTCAGAAAGCTTCTTTCCAGTTTTTATGTGAGGAAATTTCCTTTTTAACCGTACCCCTCTATGGGCTTCCAAATATCACTTTGGAAACTCCACAAGAACAGTCTTAGCGAAAGGATTCGTGATAGGAAAGGTGTAACTCTGTGTATGAATTAACAGAACACAAAGCAGTTTCTCAGAAAGCTTCTCTCCAGTTTTTAACTGAAGATATTTCCATTTTCACCATAGCCCTCTATGAGCTTCCAAATATCATTTTGCAAATTTCACAACAACAGTCTTAATGAACGGCTTCTTGAGGGGAAAGCTATAACTCTGTGAGATGAATTAACGGTACGCAAAACAGTTTCTCAAAAAGCTTCTTTTCAGTTTTTATCTTAGGATATTTCCTTTTTCACCATAGCCCTCTATTGTTTTCCAAATATCACTTTGCAAATTCCACGAGAACAGTCTTAGCGAAAGGCCTCTTGAGGGGAAACTGTAGCTCTGTGAGATCAATTCACAGAACTCAAAGAAGTTTCTCAGAAAGCTTCTTTCACACTTTTAGTGGCGGATATTTCCTTTGGACCTATAGTCTTCAAAGAGATCCGAAGTAACATTTCTCAGATTCCACAGAAATAAGCCTAGCCAACAGTTCTACGAAATACAGCTGTTTCTCAGTGACAGGAAATCACATATCACAAAGCAGTTCCTCGGAAAGCTTCTTTTCACTTTTTAACTGAAGCTATATCCTTTTTCACCATAGCGACGTATGGACTTCCAAAGACCACTTTGGAAATTCCACAAGAACAGTCTTGGTGAAAGGCTTCTTGAGGGGAAAGCTGTAACTCTGTGAGATGAACTAAGAGAACACAAAACCGTTTCTCAGAAAGCTTCTTTCCAGTTTTTAACTGAAGATATTTCCCCTTTCACCATAGCCCTCTATGGGCTTCCAAATATCAATTTGAAAATAACACAAGATCAGTCTTAGTGAATGGCTTTCTGTTCGGAAAGCTGTAACTCTCTGAGATGAATTAACAAAACACAAAGCAGTTTCTCAGAAAGCTTCTTTTCGGTTTTTATCTTACGATATTTCCTTTTTCACCATAGTTCTCTAAGCACTTCCAAATATCACTTCGCAAATTTCACAAGAACAGTCTTAGTAAACGACTTCTTGAGGGGAATGCTGTACCTCTGTGAGATGGATTAACAGAACACAAAGCAGTTTCTCAGAAACGTTCTTTCCACTTTTTAACTGAAGATATTTCCTTTCTCCCCATAGCACTCTATGGGCTTCCAAATATCACTTTGCAAAATCCACGAGAACAGTCTTAGTGAACGGTTTCTTGAGGGGAAAGCTGTAAGTCTTTGAGATGAATTCAGAGAACACAAAGCAGTTTCTCAGAAATTTTCTTTTCAGTTTTTATCTTAGGATATTTTCTTTTTAACCATAGATCTCTATGGTTTTCCATATACCTTTTTCCAAATTCCACAAAAACAGCTTTAGCGAAAGTTTTCTTGAGGGGAAAGCCGTAATTCTGTGAGATGAATTAACAGAACACAAAGCAATTTCTCAGAAAGCTACTTTCCAGTTTTTATCTGAAGATATTTCCTTTACACCATGGTCCTCTATGGGCTTCCAAATATCACTTTGCAAATTCCACAAGAACAGTCTTACTGAACGACTTCTTGAGGGGAAAGCTGTAATTCTATAAGATGAATTAACAGAACAGAAAGTCGTTTCTCAGAAAGCTTCTTTTCAGTTCTTATCTGAGGAAATTTCTTTTTCACCACAGCCCTCTATGGGCTTCCAAATGTCACTTTGCAAATTCCACAAGAACAGTCTTAGCGGAATGCTTCTTGAGGGGAAAGGTGTAACACTGTCAGATGAATTAACAGAACACAAAGCAGTTTCTCAGAAAACTTCTTTCCAGTTTATAACTGAAGATATTTCCTTTTTCACCATAGCCCCCTATGGGTTTCCAAATAGCACTTTGAAAATTCCACAAGAACGGTCTTAATGAACGGTTTCTGGAGGGCAAAGCTGTAACTGTGTGAGATGAATTAACGGAACACAAAGTAGTTTCTCAAGAAGCTTCTTTCTAGTTTTCATCTGAGGACATTTCCTTTTTCACCATAGCCCTCTATGGGCTTCCAAATTTCACTTTGCAAATTCCACAAGAACAGTCTTAACGAAAGACTTCTTGAGGGGAAAGCTGTAACTCTGTGAGATGAATTAACAGAAAACTAAGCAGTTTCTCAGAAAGCTTCTATACAGTTTCTAACTGAAGATATTCCTTTTTTCACCATAACCCTATATGGGCTTCCAAATATTACTTTGCGAATTACACAAGAACAGTCATAGCGAAAGGCTTCTCGAGGGGAAAGCTGTAACTCTGTGAGATGAATTAACAGAACACAAAGCAGTTTCTCAGAAAGCTTCTTTCCAGTTTTTATCTAAGGACATTTCCTTTTTCTCCATAGCCCTCTATGGGCTTCTAAATATCCCGTTCTAAATTGCACAAGAACAGTCTTAGCGAAAGGATTCTTGAGAGGAAAGCTGTAACTCTGTGAGATGAATTAAGAGAACACAAAGCAGTTTTTCAGAAAGCTTCTTTTCAGTTTTTATCTTAGGTTATTTCCTTTTTCACTGTAGACCTCTGTAGGCTTCTAAATATCACTTCCCAAATTCGACAAGAACAGTCTTAGGGAAAGGCTTCGTGAGGGGAAAGCTGTAACTTTGTGAGATGAATTAACAGAACACAACGCAGTGTCTCAGAAAGCTTCTTTCCCGTTTTAAACCGAAGATATTTCCTTTTCACCATAGCTCTCTATGGGCTTCGAAATGTCACTTTGCAAATTCCACAAGAACAGTCATAGCGAAAGGCTTCCTCAGGGGAAAGCTGTAACTCTGTGGGATGAATTCACAGATCAGAAAGCTGTTTCTCAGAAAGCTTCTTTATCACGTTTATGGCGGATATTTCCTTTGGCCCTATAGTCTTCAAAGGGAACCGAATTATCCCTTCTCAGATTCCACAGAAATAAGGTTAGCAAACAGCTCTATGACATATAGCTCTCACTCAGTGAGTGGAAGTCACGTATCACAAAGCAGTTTCTCAGAAATGTTCTTTTCAGTTTTTATCTTAGGATATTTCCTTTTTCACCATAGCCCTCTATGGGCTTACAAATACCACTCTGCAAATTCCACAAGAACAGTCTTAGCGAAAGGCTTCTTAGGGGGAAAGCTGTAACTCTGTGAGGTGAATTAACAGAACACAAAGCAGTTTCTCAGAAAGCTTCTTTTCAGCTTTTATCTTAGGATATTTCCTTTTTCACCATAGCCCTATAAGGGCTTACAAATATCACTATGAGTATTACACAAGAAGAGTCTTAGCAAAAGTCTTTTTGAGGGTAAAGCTGTTACTCTTTGAGGTGAATTAACAGAACACAAAGCAGTTTCTTAGAAAGCTTCTTTCCATTTTTTAACTGAAGGTATTTCCCTTTTCACCACAGCCGTCTATGGGCTTCGAAATATCACTTTGCAAATTCAAAAAGAACAGTCCTAGCGAAAGGCTTCTTGAGTGGAATGCTGTAACTCTGTGAGATGAATTAACAGATCTCAGAGAAGTTTCTCAGAAAGCTTCTTTCTCACTTTTAGCGGCAGATATTTCCTTTGGCCCTATAGTCTTCAAAGGGATCCAAAATAACAGTTCTCCGATTCCATAGAAATAAGGCTATCAAACAGCTCTAGGAAATAGAGCTGTAACTCAGTGAGTGGAAGTCACATAATACTAAACCGTTTCTCAGAAAGCCTCTTTCAGTTTTTAACTGAAGCTATATCCTTTTTCACCGTAGCCCTCTATGGGCTTCCAAATATCACTTTGAAAATACAGCAAGAACAGTCTTAGCGAAAGGCTTCTAGAGGGGAAAGCTGTAACTCTGTTAGGTGAATTAACAGAACACAAAGCAGTTTCTCAGGAATGTTCTTTACAGTTTTTATCTGAAGATATTTCCTTTTCTCCATAGCGCTCTATGGGCTACCAAATATCACATTTCAAATTCCACAAGAACAGTCTTAGCGAAAGACTTCCTGAGGGGAAAGCTGTAAGTCTGTGAGATGAATTAAAAGAACACAAAGCAATTTCTCAGAAAGCTTCTTTCCAGTTTTTATCGGAGGATATTTCGTTTTCACCATAGCCGTCTATTGGCTTCCAAATATCATTTTTCAAATTGTGCAAGAATAATCTTAGCGAAAGGCTTCTTGAGGGGAAAGCTGTAACTCTGTGAAATGAATTCGCAAATCACAAAGAAGTTTCTCAGAAAGCTTCTTTCTAACTTTAACGACGGATATTTCCTTTGGCCCTTCAGTCTTCAAAGGGATCCGAAATAACAGTTCTCAGATTCCACAGAAATAAGACTGCCAAACAGCTCTACGAAATACAGCTGTAACTCAGTGAGTGGAAGTCATATATCACAAAGCAGTTTCTCAGAAAGCTTCTTTTCAGTTTTTAACTGAAGATATATCCTTTTTCACTATAGGTCACTATGAGCTTCCAAATATCACTTTGCATATTCCACAAGAACTGTCTTAGCGAAAGGCTTCTTGAAGGGAAACCTGTAACTCTGTGAGATGAATTAACAAAACACAAAGCAGTTTCTCAGAATGGTTCTTTTCAGTTTTTATCTTAGGATATTTACGTTTTCACCATCGACTTCTATGGGCTTACAAATATCACTTTGCAAATTCCACAAGAACAGTCTTAGCGAAAGGCTTCTAGAGGGGAAAGCTGAAACTCTGTGAGGTGAATTAACAGAATACAAAGCAGTTTCTCAGAAAGTTTCTTTCCAGTTTTTAACTGAAGGTATTTCCTTTTTCACCATAGCCCTCGACGGGCTTTCAAATATCACTTTGCAAATTCCACAAGAACAGTCTTAGCGAACGGCTTCTTGAGGGGAAAGCTGAAACTCTGTCAGATAAATTAACAGAACACAAAACAGTTTGTTGGAAAGCTTCTTTCCATTTTTGATCCGAGGACATTTCCTTTTACACCATAGCCCTCTCACGGCTTCCAAATATCACTTTGCAAATTCCACGAGAACCGTCTTAGCGAAAGACTTCTGGAGGGGAAAGCTGAAACTCTGTGAGATGAATTAACAGAAAACAAAGCAGTTTCTCAGAAAGCTTCTTTCCAGTTTTTAATTGAAGATATTTCCTTTTTCACCATATCCCTCCATGGGCTTCCAAATATCACATTGCAAATTCCACAAGAACAGTCTTAGCGAAATGCTTCTTGAGGGGTAAGCTGTAACTCTGTGAGATGAATTAACAGAACACAAAGCAGTTTCTCAGAAAACTTCTTTCCAGTTTTTATGTGAGGAAATTTCCTTTTTAACCGTACCCCTCTATGGGCTTCCAAATATCACTTTGTAAACTCCACAAGAACAGTCTTAGCGAAAGGATTCTTGATAGGAAAGCTGTAACTCTGTGCATGAATTAACAGAACACAAAGAAGATTCTCAGAAAGCTTCTCTCCAGTTTTTAACTGAAGATATTTCCCTTTTCACCATAGCGCTCTATGGGCTTCCAAATATCTCTTTGGAAATTCCAGAAGAACAGTCTTAGTGAAGGGCTTCTTGAGGGTAGAGCTGTAATACTGTGAGATGAATTAACAAAACACAAAGCAGTTTCTCAGAAAGCTTCTTTCCAGTTTTTATGTGAGGAAATTTCCTTTTTAACCGTACCCCTCTATGGGCTTCCAAATATCACTTTGGAAACTCCACAAGAACAGTCTTAGCGAAAGGATTCGTGATAGGAAAGGTGTAACTCTGTGTATGAATTAACAGAACACAAAGCAGTTTCTCAGAAAGCTTCTCTCCAGTTTTTAACTGAAGATATTTCCATTTTCACCATAGCCCTCTATGAGCTTCCAAATATCATTTTGCAAATTTCACAACAACAGTCTTAATGAACGGCTTCTTGAGGGGAAAGCTATAACTCTGTGAGATGAATTAACGGTACGCAAAACAGTTTCTCAAAAAGCTTCTTTTCAGTTTTTATCTTAGGATATTTCCTTTTTCACCATAGCCCTCTATTGTTTTCCAAATATCACTTTGCAAATTCCACGAGAACAGTCTTAGCGAAAGGCCTCTTGAGGGGAAACTGTAGCTCTGTGAGATCAATTCACAGAACTCAAAGAAGTTTCTCAGAAAGCTTCTTTCACACTTTTAGTGGCGGATATTTCCTTTGGACCTATAGTCTTCAAAGAGATCCGAAGTAACATTTCTCAGATTCCACAGAAATAAGCCTAGCCAACAGTTCTACGAAATACAGCTGTTTCTCAGTGACAGGAAATCACATATCACAAAGCAGTTCCTCGGAAAGCTTCTTTTCACTTTTTAACTGAAGCTATATCCTTTTTCACCATAGCGACGTATGGACTTCCAAAGACCACTTTGGAAATTCCACAAGAACAGTCTTGGTGAAAGGCTTCTTGAGGGGAAAGCTGTAACTCTGTGAGATGAACTAAGAGAACACAAAACCGTTTCTCAGAAAGCTTCTTTCCAGTTTTTAACTGAAGATATTTCCCCTTTCACCATAGCCCTCTATGGGCTTCCAAATATCAATTTGAAAATAACACAAGATCAGTCTTAGTGAATGGCTTTCTGTTCGGAAAGCTGTAACTCTCTGAGATGAATTAACAAAACACAAAGCAGTTTCTCAGAAAGCTTCTTTTCGGTTTTTATCTTACGATATTTCCTTTTTCACCATAGTTCTCTAAGCACTTCCAAATATCACTTCGCAAATTTCACAAGAACAGTCTTAGTAAACGACTTCTTGAGGGGAATGCTGTACCTCTGTGAGATGGATTAACAGAACACAAAGCAGTTTCTCAGAAACGTTCTTTCCACTTTTTAACTGAAGATATTTCCTTTCTCCCCATAGCACTCTATGGGCTTCCAAATATCACTTTGCAAAATCCACGAGAACAGTCTTAGTGAACGGTTTCTTGAGGGGAAAGCTGTAAGTCTTTGAGATGAATTCAGAGAACACAAAGCAGTTTCTCAGAAATTTTCTTTTCAGTTTTTATCTTAGGATATTTTCTTTTTAACCATAGATCTCTATGGTTTTCCATATACCTTTTTCCAAATTCCACAAAAACAGCTTTAGCGAAAGTTTTCTTGAGGGGAAACCCGTAATTCTGTGAGATGAATTAACAGAACACAAAGCAATTTCTCAGAAAGCTACTTTCCAGTTTTTATCTGAAGATATTTCCTTTACACCATGGTCCTCTATGGGCTTCCAAATATCACTTTGCAAATTCCACAAGAACAGTCTTACTGAACGACTTCTTGAGGGGAAAGCTGTAATTCTATAAGATGAATTAACAGAACAGAAAGTCGTTTCTCAGAAAGCTTCTTTTCAGTTCTTATCTGAGGAAATTTCTTTTTCACCACAGCCCTCTATGGGCTTCCAAATGTCACTTTGCAAATTCCACAAGAACAGTCTTAGCGGAATGCTTCTTGAGGGGAAAGGTGTAACACTGTCAGATGAATTAACAGAACACAAAGCAGTTTCTCAGAAAACTTCTTTCCAGTTTATAACTGAAGATATTTCCTTTTTCACCATAGCCCCCTATGGGTTTCCAAATAGCACTTTGAAAATTCCACAAGAACGGTCTTAATGAACGGTTTCTGGAGGGCAAAGCTGTAACTGTGTGAGATGAATTAACGGAACACAAAGTAGTTTCTCAAGAAGCTTCTTTCTAGTTTTCATCTGAGGACATTTCCTTTTTCACCATAGCCCTCTATGGGCTTCCAAATTTCACTTTGCAAATTCCACAAGAACAGTCTTAACGAAAGACTTCTTGAGGGGAAAGCTGTAACTCTGTGAGATGAATTAACAGAAAACAAAGCAGTTTCTCAGAAAGCTTCTATACAGTTTCTAACTGAAGATATTCCTTTTTTCACCATAACCCTATATGGGCTTCCAAATATTACTTTGCGAATTACACAAGAACAGTCATAGCGAAAGGCTTCTCGAGGGGAAAGCTGTAACTCTGTGAGATGAATTAACAGAACACAAAGCAGTTTCTCAGAAAGCTTCTTTCCAGTTTTTATCTAAGGACATTTCCTTTTTCTCCATAGCCCTCTATGGGCTTCTAAATATCCCGTTCTAAATTGCACAAGAACAGTCTTAGCGAAAGGATTCTTGAGAGGAAAGCTGTAACTCTGTGAGATGAATTAAGAGAACACAAAGCAGTTTTTCAGAAAGCTTCTTTTCAGTTTTTATCTTAGGTTATTTCCTTTTTCACTGTAGACCTCTGTAGGCTTCTAAATATCACTTCCCAAATTCGACAAGAACAGTCTTAGGGAAAGGCTTCGTGAGGGGAAAGCTGTAACTTTGTGAGATGAATTAACAGAACACAACGCAGTGTCTCAGAAAGCTTCTTTCCCGTTTTAAACCGAAGATATTTCCTTTTCACCATAGCTCTCTATGGCCTTCGAAATGTCACTTTGCAAATTCCACAAGAACAGTCATAGCGAAAGGCTTCCTCAGGGGAAAGCTGTAACTCTGTGGGATGAATTCACAGATCAGAAAGCTGTTTCTCAGAAAGCTTCTTTATCACGTTTATGGCGGATATTGCCTTTGGCCCTATAGTCTTCAAAGGGAACCGAATTATCCCTTCTCAGATTCCACAGAAATAAGGTTAGCAAACAGCTCTATGACATATAGCTCTCACTCAGTGAGTGGAAGTCACGTATCACAAAGCAGTTTCTCAGAAATGTTCTTTTCAGTTTTTATCTTAGGATATTTCCTTTTTCACCATAGCCCTCTATGGGCTTACAAATACCACTCTGCAAATTCCACAAGAACAGTCTTAGCGAAAGGCTTCTTAGGGGGAAAGCTGTAACTCTGTGAGGTGAATTAACAGAACACAAAGCAGTTTCTCAGAAAGCTTCTTTTCAGCTTTTATCTTAGGATATTTCCTTTTTCACCATAGCCCTATAAGGGCTTACAAATATCACTATGAGTATTACACAAGAAGAGTCTTAGCAAAAGTCTTTTTGAGGGTAAAGCTGTTACTCTTTGAGGTGAATTAACAGAACACAAAGCAGTTTCTTAGAAAGCTTCTTTCCATTTTTTAACTGAAGGTATTTCCCTTTTCACCACAGCCGTCTATGGGCTTCGAAATATCACTTTGCAAATTCAAAAAGAACAGTCCTAGCGAAAGGCTTCTTGAGTGGAATGCTGTAACTCTGTGAGATGAATTAACAGATCTCAGAGAAGTTTCTCAGAAAGCTTCTTTCTCACTTTTAGCGGCAGATATTTCCTTTGGCCCTATAGTCTTCAAAGGGATCCAAAATAACAGTTCTCCGATTCCATAGAAATAAGGCTATCAAACAGCTCTAGGAAATAGAGCTGTAACTCAGTGAGTGGAAGTCACATAATACTAAACCGTTTCTCAGAAAGCCTCTTTCAGTTTTTAACTGAAGCTATATCCTTTTTCACCGTAGCCCTCTATGGGCTTCCAAATATCACTTTGAAAATACAGCAAGAACAGTCTTAGCGAAAGGCTTCTAGAGGGGAAAGCTGTAACTCTGTTAGGTGAATTAACAGAACACAAAGCAGTTTCTCAGGAATGTTCTTTACAGTTTTTATCTGAAGATATTTCCTTTTCTCCATAGCGCTCTATGGGCTACCAAATATCACATTTCAAATTCCACAAGAACAGTCTTAGCGAAAGACTTCCTGAGGGGAAAGCTGTAAGTCTGTGAGATGAATTAAAAGAACACAAAGCAATTTCTCAGAAAGCTTCTTTCCAGTTTTTATCGGAGGATATTTCGTTTTCACCATAGCCGTCTATTGGCTTCCAAATATCATTTTTCAAATTGTGCAAGAATAATCTTAGCGAAAGGCTTCTTGAGGGGAAAGCTGTAACTCTGTGAAATGAATTCGCAAATCACAAAGAAGTTTCTCAGAAAGCTTCTTTCTAACTTTAACGACGGATATTTCCTTTGGCCCTTCAGTCTTCAAAGGGATCCGAAATAACAGTTCTCAGATTCCACAGAAATAAGACTGCCAAACAGCTCTACGAAATACAGCTGTAACTCAGTGAGTGGAAGTCATATATCACAAAGCAGTTTCTCAGAAAGCTTCTTTTCAGTTTTTAACTGAAGATATATCCTTTTTCACTATAGGTCACTATGAGCTTCCAAATATCACTTTGCATATTCCACAAGAACTGTCTTAGCGAAAGGCTTCTTGAAGGGAAACCTGTAACTCTGTGAGATGAATTAACAAAACACAAAGCAGTTTCTCAGAATGGTTCTTTTCAGTTTTTATCTTAGGATATTTACGTTTTCACCATCGACTTCTATGGGCTTACAAATATCACTTTGCAAATTCCACAAGAACAGTCTTAGCGAAAGGCTTCTAGAGGGGAAAGCTGAAACTCTGTGAGGTGAATTAACAGAATACAAAGCAGTTTCTCAGAAAGTTTCTTTCCAGTTTTTAACTGAAGGTATTTCCTTTTTCACCATAGCCCTCGACGGGCTTTCAAATATCACTTTGCAAATTCCACAAGAACAGTCTTAGCGAACGGCTTCTTGAGGGGAAAGCTGAAACTCTGTCAGATAAATTAACAGAACACAAAACAGTTTGTTGGAAAGCTTCTTTCCATTTTTGATCCGAGGACATTTCCTTTTACACCATAGCCCTCTCACGGCTTCCAAATATCACTTTGCAAATTCCACGAGAACCGTCTTAGCGAAAGACTTCTGGAGGGGAAAGCTGAAACTCTGTGAGATGAATTAACAGAAAACAAAGCAGTTTCTCAGAAAGCTTCTTTCCAGTTTTTAATTGAAGATATTTCCTTTTTCACCATATCCCTCCATGGGCTTCCAAATATCACATTGCAAATTCCACAAGAACAGTCTTAGCGAAATGCTTCTTGAGGGGTAAGCTGTAACTCTGTGAGATGAATTAACAGAACACAAAGCAGTTTCTCAGAAAACTTCTTTCCAGTTTTTATGTGAGGAAATTTCCTTTTTAACCGTACCCCTCTATGGGCTTCCAAATATCACTTTGTAAACTCCACAAGAACAGTCTTAGCGAAAGGATTCTTGATAGGAAAGCTGTAACTCTGTGCATGAATTAACAGAACACAAAGAAGATTCTCAGAAAGCTTCTCTCCAGTTTTTAACTGAAGATATTTCCCTTTTCACCATAGCGCTCTATGGGCTTCCAAATATCTCTTTGGAAATTCCAGAAGAACAGTCTTAGTGAAGGGCTTCTTGAGGGTAGAGCTGTAATACTGTGAGATGAATTAACAAAACACAAAGCAGTTTCTCAGAAAGCTTCTTTCCAGTTTTTATGTGAGGAAATTTCCTTTTTAACCGTACCCCTCTATGGGCTTCCAAATATCACTTTGGAAACTCCACAAGAACAGTCTTAGCGAAAGGATTCGTGATAGGAAAGGTGTAACTCTGTGTATGAATTAACAGAACACAAAGCAGTTTCTCAGAAAGCTTCTCTCCAGTTTTTAACTGAAGATATTTCCATTTTCACCATAGCCCTCTATGAGCTTCCAAATATCATTTTGCAAATTTCACAACAACAGTCTTAATGAACGGCTTCTTGAGGGGAAAGCTATAACTCTGTGAGATGAATTAACGGTACGCAAAACAGTTTCTCAAAAAGCTTCTTTTCAGTTTTTATCTTAGGATATTTCCTTTTTCACCATAGCCCTCTATTGTTTTCCAAATATCACTTTGCAAATTCCACGAGAACAGTCTTAGCGAAAGGCCTCTTGAGGGGAAACTGTAGCTCTGTGAGATCAATTCACAGAACTCAAAGAAGTTTCTCAGAAAGCTTCTTTCACACTTTTAGTGGCGGATATTTCCTTTGGACCTATAGTCTTCAAAGAGATCCGAAGTAACATTTCTCAGATTCCACAGAAATAAGCCTAGCCAACAGTTCTACGAAATACAGCTGTTTCTCAGTGACAGGAAATCACATATCACAAAGCAGTTCCTCGGAAAGCTTCTTTTCACTTTTTAACTGAAGCTATATCCTTTTTCACCATAGCGACGTATGGACTTCCAAAGACCACTTTGGAAATTCCACAAGAACAGTCTTGGTGAAAGGCTTCTTGAGGGGAAAGCTGTAACTCTGTGAGATGAACTAAGAGAACACAAAACCGTTTCTCAGAAAGCTTCTTTCCAGTTTTTAACTGAAGATATTTCCCCTTTCACCATAGCCCTCTATGGGCTTCCAAATATCAATTTGAAAATAACACAAGATCAGTCTTAGTGAATGGCTTTCTGTTCGGAAAGCTGTAACTCTCTGAGATGAATTAACAAAACACAAAGCAGTTTCTCAGAAAGCTTCTTTTCGGTTTTTATCTTACGATATTTCCTTTTTCACCATAGTTCTCTAAGCACTTCCAAATATCACTTCGCAAATTTCACAAGAACAGTCTTAGTAAACGACTTCTTGAGGGGAATGCTGTACCTCTGTGAGATGGATTAACAGAACACAAAGCAGTTTCTCAGAAACGTTCTTTCCACTTTTTAACTGAAGATATTTCCTTTCTCCCCATAGCACTCTATGGGCTTCCAAATATCACTTTGCAAAATCCACGAGAACAGTCTTAGTGAACGGTTTCTTGAGGGGAAAGCTGTAAGTCTTTGAGATGAATTCAGAGAACACAAAGCAGTTTCTCAGAAATTTTCTTTTCAGTTTTTATCTTAGGATATTTTCTTTTTAACCATAGATCTCTATGGTTTTCCATATACCTTTTTCCAAATTCCACAAAAACAGCTTTAGCGAAAGTTTTCTTGAGGGGAAACCCGTAATTCTGTGAGATGAATTAACAGAACACAAAGCAATTTCTCAGAAAGCTACTTTCCAGTTTTTATCTGAAGATATTTCCTTTACACCATGGTCCTCTATGGGCTTCCAAATATCACTTTGCAAATTCCACAAGAACAGTCTTACTGAACGACTTCTTGAGGGGAAAGCTGTAATTCTATAAGATGAATTAACAGAACAGAAAGTCGTTTCTCAGAAAGCTTCTTTTCAGTTCTTATCTGAGGAAATTTCTTTTTCACCACAGCCCTCTATGGGCTTCCAAATGTCACTTTGCAAATTCCACAAGAACAGTCTTAGCGGAATGCTTCTTGAGGGGAAAGGTGTAACACTGTCAGATGAATTAACAGAACACAAAGCAGTTTCTCAGAAAACTTCTTTCCAGTTTATAACTGAAGATATTTCCTTTTTCACCATAGCCCCCTATGGGTTTCCAAATAGCACTTTGAAAATTCCACAAGAACGGTCTTAATGAACGGTTTCTGGAGGGCAAAGCTGTAACTGTGTGAGATGAATTAACGGAACACAAAGTAGTTTCTCAAGAAGCTTCTTTCTAGTTTTCATCTGAGGACATTTCCTTTTTCACCATAGCCCTCTATGGGCTTCCAAATTTCACTTTGCAAATTCCACAAGAACAGTCTTAACGAAAGACTTCTTGAGGGGAAAGCTGTAACTCTGTGAGATGAATTAACAGAAAACAAAGCAGTTTCTCAGAAAGCTTCTATACAGTTTCTAACTGAAGATATTCCTTTTTTCACCATAACCCTATATGGGCTTCCAAATATTACTTTGCGAATTACACAAGAACAGTCATAGCGAAAGGCTTCTCGAGGGGAAAGCTGTAACTCTGTGAGATGAATTAACAGAACACAAAGCAGTTTCTCAGAAAGCTTCTTTCCAGTTTTTATCTAAGGACATTTCCTTTTTCTCCATAGCCCTCTATGGGCTTCTAAATATCCCGTTCTAAATTGCACAAGAACAGTCTTAGCGAAAGGATTCTTGAGAGGAAAGCTGTAACTCTGTGAGATGAATTAAGAGAACACAAAGCAGTTTTTCAGAAAGCTTCTTTTCAGTTTTTATCTTAGGTTATTTCCTTTTTCACTGTAGACCTCTGTAGGCTTCTAAATATCACTTCCCAAATTCGACAAGAACAGTCTTAGGGAAAGGCTTCGTGAGGGGAAAGCTGTAACTTTGTGAGATGAATTAACAGAACACAACGCAGTGTCTCAGAAAGCTTCTTTCCCGTTTTAAACCGAAGATATTTCCTTTTCACCATAGCTCTCTATGGGCTTCGAAATGTCACTTTGCAAATTCCACAAGAACAGTCATAGCGAAAGGCTTCCTCAGGGGAAAGCTGTAACTCTGTGGGATGAATTCACAGATCAGAAAGCTGTTTCTCAGAAAGCTTCTTTATCACGTTTATGGCGGATATTTCCTTTGGCCCTATAGTCTTCAAAGGGAACCGAATTATCCCTTCTCAGATTCCACAGAAATAAGGTTAGCAAACAGCTCTATGACATATAGCTCTCACTCAGTGAGTGGAAGTCACGTATCACAAAGCAGTTTCTCAGAAATGTTCTTTTCAGTTTTTATCTTAGGATATTTCCTTTTTCACCATAGCCCTCTATGGGCTTACAAATACCACTCTGCAAATTCCACAAGAACAGTCTTAGCGAAAGGCTTCTTAGGGGGAAAGCTGTAACTCTGTGAGGTGAATTAACAGAACACAAAGCAGTTTCTCAGAAAGCTTCTTTTCAGCTTTTATCTTAGGATATTTCCTTTTTCACCATAGCCCTATAAGGGCTTACAAATATCACTATGAGTATTACACAAGAAGAGTCTTAGCAAAAGTCTTTTTGAGGGTAAAGCTGTTACTCTTTGAGGTGAATTAACAGAACACAAAGCAGTTTCTTAGAAAGCTTCTTTCCATTTTTTAACTGAAGGTATTTCCCTTTTCACCACAGCCGTCTATGGGCTTCGAAATATCACTTTGCAAATTCAAAAAGAACAGTCCTAGCGAAAGGCTTCTTGAGTGGAATGCTGTAACTCTGTGAGATGAATTAACAGATCTCAGAGAAGTTTCTCAGAAAGCTTCTTTCTCACTTTTAGCGGCAGATATTTCCTTTGGCCCTATAGTCTTCAAAGGGATCCAAAATAACAGTTCTCCGATTCCATAGAAATAAGGCTATCAAACAGCTCTAGGAAATAGAGCTGTAACTCAGTGAGTGGAAGTCACATAATACTAAACCGTTTCTCAGAAAGCCTCTTTCAGTTTTTAACTGAAGCTATATCCTTTTTCACCGTAGCCCTCTATGGGCTTCCAAATATCACTTTGAAAATACAGCAAGAACAGTCTTAGCGAAAGGCTTCTAGAGGGGAAAGCTGTAACTCTGTTAGGTGAATTAACAGAACACAAAGCAGTTTCTCAGGAATGTTCTTTACAGTTTTTATCTGAAGATATTTCCTTTTCTCCATAGCGCTCTATGGGCTACCAAATATCACATTTCAAATTCCACAAGAACAGTCTTAGCGAAAGACTTCCTGAGGGGAAAGCTGTAAGTCTGTGAGATGAATTAAAAGAACACAAAGCAATTTCTCAGAAAGCTTCTTTCCAGTTTTTATCGGAGGATATTTCGTTTTCACCATAGCCGTCTATTGGCTTCCAAATATCATTTTTCAAATTGTGCAAGAATAATCTTAGCGAAAGGCTTCTTGAGGGGAAAGCTGTAACTCTGTGAAATGAATTCGCAAATCACAAAGAAGTTTCTCAGAAAGCTTCTTTCTAACTTTAACGACGGATATTTCCTTTGGCCCTTCAGTCTTCAAAGGGATCCGAAATAACAGTTCTCAGATTCCACAGAAATAAGACTGCCAAACAGCTCTACGAAATACAGCTGTAACTCAGTGAGTGGAAGTCATATATCACAAAGCAGTTTCTCAGAAAGCTTCTTTTCAGTTTTTAACTGAAGATATATCCTTTTTCACTATAGGTCACTATGAGCTTCCAAATATCACTTTGCATATTCCACAAGAACTGTCTTAGCGAAAGGCTTCTTGAAGGGAAACCTGTAACTCTGTGAGATGAATTAACAAAACACAAAGCAGTTTCTCAGAATGGTTCTTTTCAGTTTTTATCTTAGGATATTTACGTTTTCACCATCGACTTCTATGGGCTTACAAATATCACTTTGCAAATTCCACAAGAACAGTCTTAGCGAAAGGCTTCTAGAGGGGAAAGCTGAAACTCTGTGAGGTGAATTAACAGAATACAAAGCAGTTTCTCAGAAAGTTTCTTTCCAGTTTTTAACTGAAGGTATTTCCTTTTTCACCATAGAACTCGACGGGCTTTCAAATATCACTTTGCAAATTCCACAAGAACAGTCTTAGCGAACGGCTTCTTGAGGGGAAAGCTGAAACTCTGCCAGATAAATTAACAGAACACAAAACAGTTTGTTGGAAAGCTTCTTTCCATTTTTGATCCGAGGACATTTCCTTTTACACCATAGCCCTCTCACGGCTTCCAAATATCACTTTGCAAATTCCACGAGAACCGTCTTAGCGAAAGACTTCTGGAGGGGAAAGCTGAAACTCTGTGAGATGAATTAACAGAAAACAAAGCAGTTTCTCAGAAAGCTTCTTTCCAGTTTTTAATTGAAGATATTTCCTTTTTCACCATATCCCTCCATGGGCTTCCAAATATCACATTGCAAATTCCACAAGAACAGTCTTAGCGAAATGCTTCTTGAGGGGTAAGCTGTAACTCTGTGAGATGAATTAACAGAACACAAAGCAGTTTCTCAGAAAACTTCTTTCCAGTTTTTATGTGAGGAAATTTCCTTTTTAAACGTAACCCTCTATGGGCTTCCAAATATCACTTTGAAAACTCCACAAGAACAGTCTTAGCGAAAGGATTCTTGATAGGAAAGCTGTAACTCTGTGCATGAATTAACAGAACACAAAGAAGTTTCTCAGAAAGCTTCTCTCCAGTTTTTAACTGAAGATATTTCCTTTTTCACCATAGTGCTCTATGGGCTTCCAAATATCTCTTTGGAAATTCCAGAAGAACAGTCTTAGTGAAGGGCTTCTTGAGGGTAGAGCTGTAATACTGTGAGATGAATTAACAAAACACAAAGCAGTTTCTCAGAAAGCTTCTTTCCAGTTTTTATGTGAGGAAATTTCCTTTTTAACCGTACCCCTCTATGGGCTTCCAAATATCACTTTGGAAACTCCACAAGAACAGTCTTAGCGAAAGGATTCGTGATAGGAAAGGTGTAACTCTGTGTATGAATTAACAGAACACAAAGCAGTTTCTCAGAAAGCTTCTCTCCAGTTTTTAACTGAAGATATTTCCATTTTCACCATAGCCCTCTATGAGCTTCCAAATATCATTTTGCAAATTTCACAACAACAGTCTTAATGAACGGCTTCTTGAGGGGAAAGCTATAACTCTGTGAGATGAATTAACGGTACGCAAAACAGTTTCTCAAAAAGCTTCTTTTCAGTTTTTATCTTAGGATATTTCCTTTTTCACCATAGCCCTCTATTGTTTTCCAAATATCACTTTGCAAATTCCACGAGAACAGTCTTAGCGAAAGGCCTCTTGAGGGGAAACTGTAGCTCTGTGAGATCAATTCACAGAACTCAAAGAAGTTTCTCAGAAAGCTTCTTTCACACTTTTAGTGGCGGATATTTCCTTTGGACCTATAGTCTTCAAAGAGATCCGAAGTAACATTTCTCAGATTCCACAGAAATAAGCCTAGCCAACAGTTCTACGAAATACAGCTGTTTCTCAGTGACAGGAAATCACATATCACAAAGCAGTTCCTCGGAAAGCTTCTTTTCACTTTTTAACTGAAGCTATATCCTTTTTCACCATAGCGACGTATGGACTTCCAAAGACCACTTTGGAAATTCCACAAGAACAGTCTTGGTGAAAGGCTTCTTGAGGGGAAAGCTGTAACTCTGTGAGATGAACTAAGAGAACACAAAACCGTTTCTCAGAAAGCTTCTTTCCAGTTTTTAACTGAAGATATTTCCCTTTTCACCATAGCCCTCTATGGGCTTCCAAATATCAATTTGAAAATAACACAAGATCAGTCTTAGTGAATGGCTTTCTGTTCGGAAAGCTGTAACTCTCTGAGATGAATTAACAAAACACAAAGCAGTTTCTCAGAAAGCTTCTTTTCGGTTTTTACCTTACGATATTTCCTTTTTCACCATAGTTCTCTAAGCACTTCCAAATATCACTTCGCAAATTTCACAAGAACAGTCTTAGTAAACGACTTCTTGAGGGGAATGCTGTACCTCTGTGAGATGGATTAACAGAACACAAAGCAGTTTCTCAGAAACGTTCTTTCCACTTTTTAACTGAAGATATTTCCTTTCTCCCCATAGCACTCTATGGTCTTCCAAATATCACTTTGCAAAATCCACGAGAACAGTCTTAGTGAACGGTTTCTTGAGGGGAAAGCTGTAAGTCTGTGAGATGAATTCAGAGAACACAAAGCAGTTTCTCAGAAATTTTCTTTTCAGTTTTTATCTTAGGATATTTTCTTTTTAACCATAGATCTCTATGGTTTTCCATATACCTTTTTCCAAATTCCACAAAAACAGCTTTAGCGAAAGTTTTCTTGAGGGGAAAGCCGTAATTCTGTGAGATGAATTAACAGAACACAAAGCAATTTCTCAGAAAGCTACTTTCCAGTTTTTATCTGAAGATATTTCCTTTACACCATGGTCCTCTATGGGCTTCCAAATATCACTTTGCAAATTCCACAAGAACAGTCTTACTGAACGACTTCTTGAGGGGAAAGCTGTAATTCTATAAGATGAATTAACAGAACACAAAGTCGTTTCTCAGAAAGCTTCTTTTCAGTTCTTATCTTAGGAAATTTCTTTTTCACCACAGCCCTCTATGGGCTTCCAAATGTCACTTTGCAAATTCCACAAGAACAGTCTTAGCGGAATGCTTCTTGAGGGGAAAGGTGTAACACTGTCAGATGAATTAACAGAACACAAAGCAGTTTCTCAGAAAACTTCTTTCCAGTTTATAACTGAAGATATTTCCTTTTTCACCATAGCCCCCTATGGGTTTCCAAATAGCACTTTGAAAATTCCACAAGAACGGTCTTAATGAACGGTTTCTGGAGGGCAAAGCTGTAACTGTGTGAGATGAATTAACGGAACACAAAGTAGTTTCTCAAGAAGCTTCTTTCTAGTTTTCATCTGAGGACATTTCCTTTTTCACCATAGCCCTCTATGGGCTTCCAAATTTCACTTTGCAAATTCCACAAGAACAGTCTTAACGAAAGACTTCTTGAGGGGAAAGCTGTAACTCTGTGAGATGAATTAACAGAAAACAAAGCAGTTTCTCAGAAAGCTTCTATACAGTTTCTAACTGAAGATATTCCTTTTTTCACCATAACCCTATATGGGCTTCCAAATATTACTTTGCGAATTACACAAGAACAGTCATAGCGAAAGGCTTCTCGAGGGGAAAGCTGTAACTCTGTGAGATGAATTAACAGAACACAAAGCAGTTTCTCAGAAAGCTTCTTTCCAGTTTTTATCTAAGGACATTTCCTTTTTCTCCATAGCCCTCTATGGGCTTCTAAATATCCCGTTCTAAATTGCACAAGAACAGTCTTAGCGAAAGGATTCTTGAGAGGAAAGCTGTAACTCTGTGAGATGAATTAAGAGAACACAAAGCAGTTTTTCAGAAAGCTTCTTTTCAGTTTTTATCTTAGGTTATTTCCTTTTTCACTGTAGACCTCTGTAGGCTTCTAAATATCACTTCCCAAATTCGACAAGAACAGTCTTAGGGAAAGGCTTCGTGAGGGGAAAGCTGTAACATTGTGAGATGAATTAACAGAACACAACGCAGTGTCTCAGAAAGCTTCTTTCCCGTTTTAAACCGAAGATATTTCCTTTTCACCATAGCTCTCTATGGGCTTCGAAATGTCACTTTGCAAATTCCACAAGAACAGTCATAGCGAAAGGCTTCCTCAGGGGAAAGCTGTAACTCTGTGGGATGAATTCACAGATCAGAAAGCTGTTTCTCAGAAAGCTTCTTTATCACGTTTATGGCGGATATTTCCTTTGGCCCTATAGTCTTCAAAGGGAACCGAATTATCCCTTCTCAGATTCCACAGAAATAAGGTTAGCAAACAGCTCTATGACATATAGCTCTCACTCAGTGAGTGGAAGTCACGTATCACAAAGCAGTTTCTCAGAAATGTTCTTTTCAGTTTTTATCTTAGGATATTTCCTTTTTCACCATAGCCCTCTATGGGCTTACAAATACCACTCTGCAAATTCCACAAGAACAGTCTTAGCGAAAGGCTTCTTAGGGGGAAAGCTGTAACTCTGTGAGGTGAATTAACAGAACACAAAGCAGTTTCTCAGAAAGCTTCTTTTCAGCTTTTATCTTAGGATATTTCCTTTTTCACCATAGCCCTATAAGGGCTTACAAATATCACTATGAGTATTACACAAGAAGAGTCTTAGCAAAAGTCTTTTTGAGGGTAAAGCTGTTACTCTTTGAGGTGAATTAACAGAACACAAAGCAGTTTCTTAGAAAGCTTCTTTCCATTTTTTAACTGAAGGTATTTCCCTTTTCACCACAGCCGTCTATGGGCTTCGAAATATCACTTTGCAAATTCAAAAAGAACAGTCCTAGCGAAAGGCTTCTTGAGTGGAATGCTGTAACTCTGTGAGATGAATTAACAGATCTCAGAGAAGTTTCTCAGAAAGCTTCTTTCTCACTTTTAGCGGCAGATATTTCCTTTGGCCCTATAGTCTTCAAAGGGATCCAAAATAACAGTTCTCCGATTCCATAGAAATAAGGCTATCAAACAGCTCTAGGAAATAGAGCTGTAACTCAGTGAGTGGAAGTCACATAATACTAAACCGTTTCTCAGAAAGCCTCTTTCAGTTTTTAACTGAAGCTATATCCTTTTTCACCGTAGCCCTCTATGGGCTTCCAAATATCACTTTGAAAATACAGCAAGAACAGTCTTAGCGAAAGGCTTCTAGAGGGGAAAGCTGTAACTCTGTTAGGTGAATTAACAGAACACAAAGCAGTTTCTCAGGAATGTTCTTTACAGTTTTTATCTGAAGATATTTCCTTTTCTCCATAGCGCTCTATGGGCTACCAAATATCACATTTCAAATTCCACAAGAACAGTCTTAGCGAAAGACTTCCTGAGGGGAAAGCTGTAAGTCTGTGAGATGAATTAAAAGAACACAAAGCAATTTCTCAGAAAGCTTCTTTCCAGTTTTTATCGGAGGATATTTCGTTTTCACCATAGCCGTCTATTGGCTTCCAAATATCATTTTTCAAATTGTGCAAGAATAATCTTAGCGAAAGGCTTCTTGAGGGGAAAGCTGTAACTCTGTGAAATGAATTCGCAAATCACAAAGAAGTTTCTCAGAAAGCTTCTTTCTAACTTTAACGACGGATATTTCCTTTGGCCCTTCAGTCTTCAAAGGGATCCGAAATAACAGTTCTCAGATTCCACAGAAATAAGACTGCCAAACAGCTCTACGAAATACAGCTGTAACTCCGTGAGTGGAAGTCATATATCACAAAGCAGTTTCTCAGAAAGCTTCTTTTCAGTTTTTAACTGAAGATATATCCTTTTTCACTATAGGTCACTATGAGCTTCCAAATATCACTTTGCATATTCCACAAGAACTGTCTTAGCGAAAGGCTTCTTGAAGGGAAACCTGTAACTCTGTGAGATGAATTAACAAAACACAAAGCAGTTTCTCAGAATGGTTCTTTTCAGTTTTTATCTTAGGATATTTACGTTTTCACCATCGACTTCTATGGGCTTACAAATATCACTTTGCAAATTCCACAAGAACAGTCTTAGCGAAAGGCTTCTAGAGGGGAAAGCTGAAACTCTGTGAGGTGAATTAACAGAATACAAAGCAGTTTCTCAGAAAGTTTCTTTCCAGTTTTTAACTGAAGGTATTTCCTTTTTCACCATAGCCCTCGACGGGCTTTCAAATATCACTTTGCAAATTCCACAAGAACAGTCTTAGCGAACGGCTTCTTGAGGGGAAAGCTGAAACTCTGTCAGATAAATTAACAGAACACAAAACAGTTTGTTGGAAAGCTTCTTTCCATTTTTGATCCGAGGACATTTCCTTTTACACCATAGCCCTCTCACGGCTTCCAAATATCACTTTGCAAATTCCACGAGAACCGTCTTAGCGAAAGACTTCTGGAGGGGAAAGCTGAAACTCTGTGAGATGAATTAACAGAAAACAAAGCAGTTTCTCAGAAAGCTTCTTTCCAGTTTTTAATTGAAGATATTTCCTTTTTCACCATATCCCTCCATGGGCTTCCAAATATCACATTGCAAATTCCACAAGAACAGTCTTAGCGAAATGCTTCTTGAGGGGTAAGCTGTAACTCTGTGAGATGAATTAACAGAACACAAAGCAGTTTCTCAGAAAACTTCTTTCCAGTTTTTATGTGAGGAAATTTCCTTTTTAAACGTACCCCTCTATGGGCTTCCAAATATCACTTTGTAAACTCCACAAGAACAGTCTTAGCGAAAGGATTCTTGATAGGAAAGCTGTAACTCTGTGCATGAATTAACAGAACACAAAGAAGTTTCTCAGAAAGCTTCTCTCCAGTTTTTAACTGAAGATATTTCCCTTTTCACCATAGCGCTCTATGGGCTTCCAAATATCTCTTTGGAAATTCCAGAAGAACAGTCTTAGTGAAGGGCTTCTTGAGGGTAGAGCTGTAATACTGTGAGATGAATTAACAAAACACAAAGCAGTTTCTCAGAAAGCTTCTTTCCAGTTTTTATGTGAGGAAATTTCCTTTTTAACCGTACCCCTCTATGGGCTTCCAAATATCACTTTGTAAACTCCACAAGAACAGTCTTAGCGAAAGGATTCATGATAGGAAAGGTGTAACTCTGTGTATGAATTAACAGAACACAAAGCAGTTTCTCAGAAAGCTTCTCTCCAGTTTTTAACTGAAGATATTTCCATTTTCACCATAGCCCTCTATGAGCTTCCAAATATCATTTTGCAAATTTCACAACAACAGTCTTAATGAACGGCTTCTTGAGGGGAAAGCTATAACTCTGTGAGATGAATTAACGGTACGCAAAACAGTTTCTCAAAAAGCTTCTTTTCAGTTTTTATCTTAGGATATTTCCTTTTTCACCATAGCCCTCTATTGTTTTCCAAATATCACTTTGCAAATTCCACGAGAACAGTCTTAGCAAAAGGCCTCTTGAGGGGAAACTGTAGCTCTGTGAGATCAATTCACAGAACTCAAAGAAGTTTCTCAGAAAGCTTCTTTCACACTTTTAGTGGCGGATATTTCCTTTGGACCTATAGTCTTCAAAGAGATCCGAAGTAACATTTCTCAGATTCCACAGAAATAAGCCTAGCCAACAGTTCTACGAAATACAGCTGTTTCTCAGTGACAGGAAATCACATATCACAAAGCAGTTCCTCGGAAAGCTTCTTTTCACTTTTTAACTGAAGCTATATCCTTTTTCACCATAGCGACGTATGGACTTCCAAAGACCACTTTGGAAATTCCACAAGAACAGTCTTGGTGAAAGGCTTCTTGAGGGGAAAGCTGTAACTCTGTGAGATGAACTAAGAGAACACAAAACCGTTTCTCAGAAAGCTTCTTTCCAGTTTTTAACTGAAGATATTTCCCCTTTCACCATAGCCCTCTAAGAGCTTCCAAATATCAATTTGAAAATAACACAAGATCAGTCTTAGTGAATGGCTTTCTGTTCGGAAAGCTGTAACTCTCTGAGATGAATTAACAAAACACAAAGCAGTTTCTCAGAAAGCTTCTTTTCGGTTTTTATCTTACGATATTTCCTTTTTCACCATAGTTCTCTAAGCACTTCCAAATATCACTTCGCAAATTTCACAAGAACAGTCTTAGTAAACGACTTCTTGAGGGGAATGCTGTACCTCTGTGAGATGGATTAACAGAACACAAAGCAGTTTCTCAGAAACGTTCTTTCCACTTTTTAACTGAAGATATTTCCTTTCTCCCCATAGCACTCTATGGGCTTCCAAATATCACTTTGCAGAATCCACGAGAACAGTCTTAGTGAACGGTTTCTTGAGGGGAAAGCTGTAAGTCTGTGAGATGAATTCAGAGAACACAAAGCAGTTTCTCAGAAATTTTCTTTTCAGTTTTTATCTTAGGATATTTTCTTTTTAACCATAGATCTCTATGGTTTTCCATATACCTTTTTCCAAATTCCACAAAAACAGCTTTAGCGAAAGTTTTCTTGAGGGGAAAGCCGTAATTCTGTGAGATGAATTAACAGAACACAAAGCAATTTCTCAGAAAGCTACTTTCCAGTTTTTATCTGAAGATATTTCCTTTACACCATGGTCCTCTATGGGCTTCCAAATATCACTTTGCAAATTCCACAAGAACAGTCTTACTGAACGACTTCTTGAGGGGAAAGCTGTAATTCTATAAGATGAATTAACAGAACACAAAGTCGTTTCTCAGAAAGCTTCTTTTCAGTTCTTATCTTAGGAAATTTCTTTTTCACCACAGCCCTCTATGGGCTTCCAAATGTCACTTTGCAAATTCCACAAGAACAGTCTTAGCGGAATGCTTCTTGAGGGGAAAGGTGTAACACTGTCAGATGAATTAACAGAACACAAAGCAGTTTCTCAGAAAACTTCTTTCCAGTTTATAACTGAAGATATTTCCTTTTTCACCATAGCCCCCTATGGGTTTCCAAATAGCACTTTGAAAATTCCACAAGAACGGTCTTAATGAACGGTTTCTGGAGGGCAAAGCTGTAACTGTGTGAGATGAATTAACGGAACACAAAGTAGTTTCTCAAGAAGCTTCTTTCTAGTTTTCATCTGAGGACATTTCCTTTTTCACCATAGCCCTCTATGGGCTTCCAAATTTCACTTTGCAAATTCCACAAGAACAGTCTTAACGAAAGACTTCTTGAGGGGAAAGCTGTAACTCTGTGAGATGAATTAACAGAAAACAAAGCAGTTTCTCAGAAAGCTTCTATACAGTTTCTAACTGAAGATATTCCTTTTTTCACCATAACCCTATATGGGCTTCCAAATATTACTTTGTGAATTACACAAGAACAGTCATAGCGAAAGGCTTCTCGAGGGGAAAGCTGTAACTCTGTGAGACGAATTAACAGAACACAAAGCAGTTTCTCAGAAAGCTTCTTTCCAGTTTTTATCTAAGGACATTTCCTTTTTCTCCATAGCCCTCTATGGGCTTCTAAATATCCCGTTCTAAATTGCACAAGAACAGTCTTAGCGAAAGGATTCTTGAGAGGAAAGCTGTAACTCTGTGAGATGAATTAAGAGAACACAAAGCAGTTTTTCAGAAAGCTTCTTTTCAGTTTTTATCTTAGGTTATTTCCTTTTTCACTGTAGACCTCTGTAGGCTTCTAAATATCACTTCCCAAATTCGACAAGAACAGTCTTAGGGAAAGGCTTCGTGAGGGGAAAGCTGTAACTTTGTGAGATGAATTAACAGAACACAACGCAGTGTCTCAGAAAGCTTCTTTCCCGTTTTAAACCGAAGATATTTCCTTTTCACCATAGCTCTCTATGGGCTTCGAAATGTCACTTTGCAAATTCCACAAGAACAGTCATAGCGAAAGGCTTCCTCAGGGGAAAGCTGTAACTCTGTGGGATGAATTCACAGATCAGAAAGCTGTTTCTCAGAAAGCTTCTTTATCACGTTTATGGCGGATATTTCCTTTGGCCCTATAGTCTTCAAAGGGAACCGAATTATCCCTTCTCAGATTCCACAGAAATAAGGTTAGCAAACAGCTCTATGACATATAGCTCTCACTCAGTGAGTGGAAGTCACGTATCACAAAGCAGTTTCTCAGAAATGTTCTTTTCAGTTTTTATCTTAGGATATTTCCTTTTTCACCATAGCCCTCTATGGGCTTACAAATACCACTCTGCAAATTCCACAAGAACAGTCTTAGCGAAAGGCTTCTTAGGGGGAAAGCTGTAACTCTGTGAGGTGAATTAACAGAACACAAAGCAGTTTCTCAGAAAGCTTCTTTTCAGCTTTTATCTTAGGATATTTCCTTTTTCACCATAGCCCTATAAGGGCTTACAAATATCACTATGAGTATTACACAAGAAGAGTCTTAGCAAAAGTCTTTTTGAGGGTAAAGCTGTTACTCTTTGAGGTGAATTAACAGAACACAAAGCAGTTTCTTAGAAAGCTTCTTTCCATTTTTTAACTGAAGGTATTTCCCTTTTCACCACAGCCGTCTATGGGCTTCGAAATATCACTTTGCAAATTCAAAAAGAACAGTCCTAGCGAAAGGCTTCTTGAGTGGAATGCTGTAACTCTGTGAGATGAATTAACAGATCTCAGAGAAGTTTCTCAGAAAGCTTCTTTCTCACTTTTAGCGGCAGATATTTCCTTTGGCCCTATAGTCTTCAAAGGGATCCAAAATAACAGTTCTCCGATTCCATAGAAATAAGGCTATCAAACAGCTCTAGGAAATAGAGCTGTAACTCAGTGAGTGGAAGTCACATAATACTAAACCGTTTCTCAGAAAGCCTCTTTCAGTTTTTAACTGAAGCTATATCCTTTTTCACCGTAGCCCTCTATGGGCTTCAAAATATCACTTTGAAAATACAGCAAGAACAGTCTTAGCGAAAGGCTTCTAGAGGGGAAAGCTGTAACTCTGTTAGGTGAATTAACAGAACACAAAGCAGTTTCTCAGGAATGTTCTTTACAGTTTTTATCTGAAGATATTTCCTTTTCTCCATAGCGCTCTATGGGCTACCAAATATCACATTTCAAATTCCACAAGAACAGTCTTAGCGAAAGACTTCCTGAGGGGAAAGCTGTAAGTCTGTGAGATGAATTAAAAGAACACAAAGCAATTTCTCAGAAAGCTTCTTTCCAGTTTTTATCGGAGGATATTTCGTTTTCACCATAGCCGTCTATTGGCTTCCAAATATCATTTTTCAAATTGTGCAAGAATAATCTTAGCGAAAGGCTTCTTGAGGGGAAAGCTGTAACTCTGTGAAATGAATTCGCAAATCACAAAGAAGTTTCTCAGAAAGCTTCTTTCTAACTTTAACGACGGATATTTCCTTTGGCCCTTCAGTCTTCAAAGGGATCCGAAATAACAGTTCTCAGATTCCACAGAAATAAGACTGCCAAACAGCTCTACGAAATACAGCTGTAACTCAGTGAGTGGAAGTCATATATCACAAAGCAGTTTCTCAGAAAGCTTCTTTTCAGTTTTTAACTGAAGATATATCCTTTTTCACTATAGGTCACTATGAGCTTCCAAATATCACTTTGCATATTCCACAAGAACTGTCTTAGCGAAAGGCTTCTTGAAGGGAAACCTGTAACTCTGTGAGATGAATTAACAAAACACAAAGCAGTTTCTCAGAATGGTTCTTTTCAGTTTTTATCTTAGGATATTTACGTTTTCACCATCGACTTCTATGGGCTTACAAATATCACTTTGCAAATTCCACAAGAACAGTCTTAGCGAAAGGCTTCTAGAGGGGAAAGCTGAAACTCTGTGAGGTGAATTAACAGAATACAAAGCAGTTTCTCAGAAAGTTTCTTTCCAGTTTTTAACTGAAGGTATTTCCTTTTTCACCATAGCCCTCGACGGGCTTTCAAATATCACTTTGCAAATTCCACAAGAACAGTCTTAGCGAACGGCTTCTTGAGGGGAAAGCTGAAACTCTGTCAGATAAATTAACAGAACACAAAACAGTTTGTTGGAAAGCTTCTTTCCATTTTTGATCCGAGGACATTTCCTTTTACACCATAGCCCTCTCACGGCTTCCAAATATCACTTTGCAAATTCCACGAGAACCGTCTTAGTGAAAGACTTCTGGAGGGGAAAGCTGAAACTCTGTGAGATGAATTAACAGAAAACAAAGCAGTTTCTCAGAAAGCTTCTTTCCAGTTTTTAATTGAAGATATTTCCTTTTTCACCATATCCCTCCATGGGCTTCCAAATATCACATTGCAAATTCCACAAGAACAGTCTTAGCGAAATGCTTCTTGAGGGGTAAGCTGTAACTCTGTGAGATGAATTAACAGAACACAAAGCAGTTTCTCAGAAAACTTCTTTCCAGTTTTTATGTGAGGAAATTTCCTTTTTAACCGTACCCCTCTATGGGCTTCCAAATATCACTTTGTAAACTCCACAAGAACAGTCTTAGCGAAAGGATTCTTGATAGGAAAGCTGTAACTCTGTGCATGAATTAACAGAACACAAAGAAGTTTCTCAGAAAGCTTCTCTCCAGTTTTTAACTGAAGATATTTCCTTTTTCACCATAGCGCTCTATGGGCTTCCAAATATCTCTTTGGAAATTCCAGAAGAACAGTCTTAGTGAAGGGCTTCTTGAGGGTAGAGCTGTAATACTGTGAGATGAATTAACAAAACACAAAGCAGTTTCTCAGAAAGCTTCTTTCCAGTTTTTATGTGAGGAAATTTCCTTTTTAACCGTACCCCTCTATGGGCTTCCAAATATCACTTTGTAAACTCCACAAGAACAGTCTTAGCGAAAGGATTCGTGATAGGAAAGGTGTAACTCTGTGTATGAATTAACAGAACACAAAGCAGTTTCTCAGAAAGCTTCTCTCCAGTTTTTAACTGAAGATATTTCCATTTTCACCATAGCCCTCTATGAGCTTCCAAATATCATTTTGCAAATTTCACAACAACAGTCTTAATGAACGGCTTCTTGAGGGGAAAGCTATAACTCTGTGAGATGAATTAACGGTACGCAAAACAGTTTCTCATAAAGCTTCTTTTCAGTTTTTATCTTAGGATATTTCCTTTTTCACCATAGCCCTCTATTGTTTTCCAAATATCACTTTGCAAATTCCACGAGAACAGTCTTAGCGAAAGGCCTCTTGAGGGGAAACTGTAGCTCTGTGAGATCAATTCACAGAACTCAAAGAAGTTTCTCAGAAAGCTTCTTTCACACTTTTAGTGGCGGATATTTCCTTTGGACCTATAGTCTTCAAAGAGATCCGAAGTAACATTTCTCAGATTCCACAGAAATAAGCCTAGCCAACAGTTCTACGAAATACAGCTGTTTCTCAGTGACAGGAAATCACATATCACAAAGCAGTTCCTCGGAAAGCTTCTTTTCACTTTTTAACTGAAGCTATATCCTTTTTCACCATAGCGACGTATGGACTTCCAAAGACCACTTTGGAAATTCCACAAGAACAGTCTTGGTGAAAGGCTTCTTGAGGGGAAAGCTGTAACTCTGTGAGATGAACTAAGAGAACACAAAACCGTTTCTCAGAAAGCTTCTTTCCAGTTTTTAACTGAAGATATTTCCCCTTTCACCATAGCCCTCTATGGGCTTCCAAATATCAATTTGAAAATAACACAAGATCAGTCTTAGTGAATGGCTTTCTGTTCGGAAAGCTGTAACTCTCTGAGATGAATTAACAAAACACAAAGCAGTTTCTCAGAAAGCTTCTTTTCGGTTTTTATCTTACGATATTTCCTTTTTCACCATAGTTCTCTAAGCACTTCCAAATATCACTTCGCAAATTTCACAAGAACAGTCTTAGTAAACGACTTCTTGAGGGGAATGCTGTACCTCTGTGAGATGGATTAACAGAACACAAAGCAGTTTCTCAGAAACGTTCTTTCCACTTTTTAACTGAAGATATTTCCTTTTTCCCCATAGCACTCTATGGGCTTCCAAATATCACTTTGCAGAATCCACGAGAACAGTCTTAGTGAACGGTTTCTTGAGGGGAAAGCTGTAAGTCTGTGAGATGAATTCAGAGAACACAAAGCAGTTTCTCAGAAATTTTCTTTTCAGTTTTTATCTTAGGATATTTTCTTTTTAACCATAGATCTCTATGGTTTTCCATATACCTTTTTCCAAATTCCACAAAAACAGCTTTAGCGAAAGTTTTCTTGAGGGGAAAGCCGTAATTCTGTGAGATGAATTAACAGAACACAAAGCAATTTCTCAGAAAGCTACTTTCCAGTTTTTATCTGAAGATATTTCCTTTACACCATGGTCCTCCATGGGCTTCCAAATATCACTTTGCAAATTCCACAAGAACAGTCTTACTGAACGACTTCTTGAGGGGAAAGCTGTAATTCTATAAGATGAATTAACAGAACACAAAGTCGTTTCTCAGAAAGCTTCTTTTCAGTTCTTATCTGAGGAAATTTCTTTTTCACCACAGCCCTCTATGGGCTTGCAAATGTCACTTTGCAAATTCCACAAGAACAGTCTTAGCGGAATGCTTCTTGAGGGGAAAGGTGTAACACTGTCAGATGAATTAACAGAACACAAAGCAGTTTCTCAGAAAACTTCTTTCCAGTTTATAACTGAAGATATTTCCTTTTTCTCCATAGCCCCCTATGGGTTTCCAAATAGCACTTTGAAAATTCCACAAGAACGGTCTTAATGAACGGTTTCTGGAGGGCAAAGCTGTAACTGTGTGAGATGAATTAACGGAACACAAAGTAGTTTCTCAAGAAGCTTCTTTCTAGTTTTCATCTGAGGACATTTCCTTTTTCACCATAGCCCTCTATGGGCTTCCAAATTTCACTTTGCAAATTCCACAAGAACAGTCTTAACGAAAGACTTCTTGAGGGGAAAGCTGTAACTCTGTGAGATGAATTAACAGAAAACAAAGCAGTTTCTCAGAAAGCTTCTATACAGTTTCTAACTGAAGATATTCCTTTTTTCACCATAACCCTATATGGGCTTCCAAATATTACTTTGCGAATTACACAAGAACAGTCATAGCGAAAGGCTTCTCGAGGGGAAAGCTGTAACTCTGTGAGATGAATTAACAGAACACAAAGCAGTTTCTCAGAAAGCTTCTTTCCAGTTTTTATCTAAGGACATTTCCTTTTTCTCCATAGCCCTCTATGGGCTTCTAAATATCACGTTCTAAATTGCACAAGAACAGTCTTAGCGAAAGGATTCTTGAGAGGAAAGCTGTAACTCTGTGAGGTGAATTAACAGAACACAAAGCAGTTTCTCAGAAAGCTTCTTTTCAGCTTTTATCTTAGGATATTTCCTTTTTCACCATAGCCCTATAAGGGCTTACAAATATCACTATGAGTATTACACAAGAAGATTCTTAGCAAAAGTCTTTTTGAAGGTAAAGCTGTTACTCTTTGAGGTGAATTAACAGAACACCAAGCAGTTTCTTAGAAAGCTTCTTTCCATTTTTTAACTGAAGGTATTTCCCTTTTCACCACAGCCGTCTATGGGCTTCGAAATATCACTTTGCAAATTCAAAAAGAACAGTCCTAGCGAAAGGCTTCTTGAGTGGAATGCTGTAACTCTGTGAGATGAATTAACAGATCTCAGAGAAGTTTCTCAGAAAGCTTCTTTCTCACTTTTAGCGGCAGATATTTCCTTTGGCCCTATAGTCTTCAAAGGGATCCAAAATAACAGTTCTCCGATTCCATAGAAATAAGGCTATCAAACAGCTCTAGGAAATAGAGCTGTAACTCAGTGAGTGGAAGTCACATAATACTAAACCGTTTCTCAGAAAGCCTCTTTCAGTTTTTAACTGAAGCTATATCCTTTTTCACCATAGCCCTCTATGGGCTTCCAAATATAACTTTGAAAATACAGCAAGAACAGTCTTAGCGAAAGGCTTCTAGAGGGGAAAGCTGTAACTCTGTTAGGTGAATTAACAGAACACAAAGCAGTTTCTCAGGAATGTTCTTTACAGTTTTTATCTGAAGATATTTCCTTTTCTCCATAGCGCTCTATGGGCTACCAAATATAACATTTCAAAATCCACAAGAACAGTCTTAGCGAAAGACTTCCTGAGGGGAAAGCTGTAACTCTGTGAGATGAATTAAGAGAACACAAAGCAGTTTCTCAGAAAGCTTCTTTCCAGTTTTTATCTAAGGACATTTCCTTTTTCTCCATAGCCCTCTATGGGCTTCTAAATATCCCATTCTAAATTGCACAAGAACAGTCTTAGCGAAAGGATTCTTGAGAGGAAAGCTGTAACTCTGTGCATGAATTAACAGAACACAAAGAAGTTTCTCAGAAAGCTTCTCTCCAGTTTTTAACTGAAGATATTTCCTTTTTCACCATAGCGCTCTATGGGCTTCCAAATATCTCTTTGGAAATTCCAGAAGAACAGTCTTAGTGAAGGGCTTCTTGAGGGTAGAGCTGTAATACTGTGAGATGAATTAACAAAACACAAAGCAGTTTCTCAGAAAGCTTCTTTCCAGTTTTTATGTGAGGAAATTTCCTTTTTAACCGTACCCCTCTATGGGCTTCCAAATATCACTTTGTAAACTCCACAAGAACAGTCTTAGCGAAAGGATTCGTGATAGGAAAGGTGTAACTCTGTGTATGAATTAACAGAACACAAAGCAGTTTCTCAGAAAGCTTCTCTCCAGTTTTTAACTGAAGATATTTCCATTTTCACCATAGCCCTCTATGAGCTTCCAAATATCATTTTGCAAATTTCACAACAACAGTCTTAATGAACGGCTTCTTGAGGGGAAAGCTATAACTCTGTGAGATGAATTAACGGTACGCAAAACAGTTTCTCATAAAGCCTCTTTTCAGTTTTTATCTTAGGATATTTCCTTTTTCACCATAGCCCTCTATTGTTTTCCAAATATCACTTTGCAAATTCCACGAGAACAGTCTTATCGAAAGGCCTCTTGAGGGGAAACTGTAGCTCTGTGAGATCAATTCACAGAGCTCAAAGAAGTCTCTCAGAAAGCTTCTTTCACACTTTTAGTGGCGGATATTTCCTTTGGACCTATAGTCTTCAAAGAGATCCGAAGTAACATTTCTCAGATTCCACAGAAATAAGCCTAGCCAACAGTTCTACGAAATACAGCTGTTTCTCAGTGACAGGAAATCACATATCACAAAGCAGTTCCTCGGAAAGCTTCTTTTCACTTTTTAACTGAAGCTATATCCTTTTTCACCATAGCGACGTATGGACTTCCAAAGACCACTTTGGAAATTCCACAAGAACAGTCTTGGTGAAAGGCTTCTTGAGGGGAAAGCTGTAACTCTGTGAGATGAACTAAGAGAACACAAAACCGTTTCTCAGAAAGCTTCTTTCCAGTTTTTAACTGAAGATATTTCCCTTTTCACCATAGCCCTCTATGGGCTTCCAAATATCAATTTGAAAATAACACAAGATCAGTCTTAGTGAATGGCTTTTTGTTCGGAAAGCTGTAACTCTCTGAGATTAATTAACAAAACACAAAGCAGTTTCTCAGAAAGCTTCTTTTCAGTTTTTACCTTACGATATTTCCTTTTTCACCATAGTTCTCTAAGCACTTCCAAATATCACTTCGCAAATTTCACAAGAACAGTCTTAGTAAACGACTTCTTGAGGGGAATGCTGTACCTCTGTGAGATGGATTAACAGAACACAAAGCAGTTTCTCAGAAACGTTCTTTCCACTTTTTAACTGAAGATATTTCCTTTTTCCCCATAGCACTCTATGGGCTTCCAAATATCACTTTGCAAAATCCACGAGAACAGTCTTAGTGAACGGTTTCTTGAGGGGAAAGCTGTAAGTCTGTGAGATGAATTCAGAGAACACAAAGCAGTTTCTCAGAAATTTTCTTTTCAGTTTTTATCTTAGGATATTTTCTTTTTAACCATAGATCTCTATGGTTTTCCATATACCTTTTTCCAAATTCCACAAAAACAGCTTTAGCGAAAGTTTTCTTGAGGGGAAAGCCGTAATTCTGTGAGATGAATTAACAGAACACAAAGCAATTTCTCAGAAAGCTACTTTCCAGTTTTTATCTGAAGATATTTCCTTTACACCATGGTCCTCTATGGGCTTCCAAATATCACTTTGCAAATTCCACAAGAACAGTCTTACTGAACGACTTCTTGAGGGGAAAGCTGTAATTCTATATGATGAATTAACAGAACACAAAGTCGTTTCTCAGAAAGCTTCTTTTCAGTTCTTATCTGAGGAAATTTCTTTTTCACCACAGCCCTCTATGGGCTTCCAAATGTCACTTTGCAAATTCCACAAGAACAGTCTTAGCGGAATGCTTCTTGAGGGGAAAGGTGTAACACTGTCAGATGAATTAACAGAACACAAAGCAGTTTCTCAGAAAACTTCTTTCCAGTTTATAACTGAAGATATTTCCTTTTTCACCATAGCCCCCTATGGGTTTCCAAATAGCACTTTGAAAATTCCACAAGAACGGTCTTAATGAACGGTTTCTGGAGGGCAAAGCTGTAACTGTGTGAGATGAATTAACGGAACACAAAGTAGTTTCTCAAGAAGCTTCTTTCTAGTTTTCATCTGAGGACATTTCCTTTTTCACCATAGCCCTCTATGGGCTTCCAAATTTCACTTTGCAAATTCCACAAGAACAGTCTTAACGAAAGACTTCTTGAGGGGAAAGCTGTAACTCTGTGAGATGAATTAACAGAAAACAAAGCAGTTTCTCAGAAAGCTTCTATACAGTTTCTAACTGAAGATATTCCTTTTTTCACCATAACCCTATATGGGCTTCCAAATATTACTTTGTGAATTACACAAGAACAGTCATAGCGAAAGGCTTCTCGAGGGGAAAGCTGTAACTCTGTGAGACGAATTAACAGAACACAAAGCAGTTTCTCAGAAAGCTTCTTTCCAGTTTTTATCTAAGGACATTTCCTTTTTCTCCATAGCCCTCTATGGGCTTCTAAATATCCCGTTCTAAATTGCACAAGAACAGTCTTAGCGAAAGGATTCTTGAGAGGAAAGCTGTAACTCTGTGAGATGAATTAAGAGAACACAAAGCAGTTTTTCAGAAAGCTTCTTTTCAGTTTTTATCTTAGGTTATTTCCTTTTTCACTGTAGACCTCTGTAGGCTTCTAAATATCACTTCCCAAATTCGACAAGAACAGTCTTAGGGAAAGGCTTCGTGAGGGGAAAGCTGTAACTTTGTGAGATGAATTAACAGAACACAACGCAGTGTCTCAGAAAGCTTCTTTCCCGTTTTAAACCGAAGATATTTCCTTTTCACCATAGCTCTCTATGGGCTTCGAAATGTCACTTTGCAAATTCCACAAGAACAGTCATAGCGAAAGGCTTCCTCAGGGGAAAGCTGTAACTCTGTGGGATGAATTCACAGATCAGAAAGCTGTTTCTCAGAAAGCTTCTTTATCACGTTTATGGCGGATATTTCCTTTGGCCCTATAGTCTTCAAAGGGAACCGAATTATCCCTTCTCAGATTCCACAGAAATAAGGTTAGCAAACAGCTCTATGACATATAGCTCTCACTCAGTGAGTGGAAGTCACGTATCACAAAGCAGTTTCTCAGAAATGTTCTTTTCAGTTTTTATCTTAGGATATTTCCTTTTTCACCATAGCCCTCTATGGGCTTACAAATACCACTCTGCAAATTCCACAAGAACAGTCTTAGCGAAAGGCTTCTTAGGGGGAAAGCTGTAACTCTGTGAGGTGAATTAACAGAACACAAAGCAGTTTCTCAGAAAGCTTCTTTTCAGCTTTTATCTTAGGATATTTCCTTTTTCACCATAGCCCTATAAGGGCTTACAAATATCACTATGAGTATTACACAAGAAGAGTCTTAGCAAAAGTCTTTTTGAGGGTAAAGCTGTTACTCTTTGAGGTGAATTAACAGAACACAAAGCAGTTTCTTAGAAAGCTTCTTTCCATTTTTTAACTGAAGGTATTTCCCTTTTCACCACAGCCGTCTATGGGCTTCGAAATATCACTTTGCAAATTCAAAAAGAACAGTCCTAGCGAAAGGCTTCTTGAGTGGAATGCTGTAACTCTGTGAGATGAATTAACAGATCTCAGAGAAGTTTCTCAGAAAGCTTCTTTCTCACTTTTAGCGGCAGATATTTCCTTTGGCCCTATAGTCTTCAAAGGGATCCAAAATAACAGTTCTCCGATTCCATAGAAATAAGGCTATCAAACAGCTCTAGGAAATAGAGCTGTAACTCAGTGAGTGGAAGTCACATAATACTAAACCGTTTCTCAGAAAGCCTCTTTCAGTTTTTAACTGAAGCTATATCCTTTTTCACCGTAGCCCTCTATGGGCTTCAAAATATCACTTTGAAAATACAGCAAGAACAGTCTTAGCGAAAGGCTTCTAGAGGGGAAAGCTGTAACTCTGTTAGGTGAATTAACAGAACACAAAGCAGTTTCTCAGGAATGTTCTTTACAGTTTTTATCTGAAGATATTTCCTTTTCTCCATAGCGCTCTATGGGCTACCAAATATCACATTTCAAATTCCACAAGAACAGTCTTAGCGAAAGACTTCCTGAGGGGAAAGCTGTAAGTCTGTGAGATGAATTAAAAGAACACAAAGCAATTTCTCAGAAAGCTTCTTTCCAGTTTTTATCGGAGGATATTTCGTTTTCACCATAGCCGTCTATTGGCTTCCAAATATCATTTTTCAAATTGTGCAAGAATAATCTTAGCGAAAGGCTTCTTGAGGGGAAAGCTGTAACTCTGTGAAATGAATTCGCAAATCACAAAGAAGTTTCTCAGAAAGCTTCTTTCTAACTTTAACGACGGATATTTCCTTTGGCCCTTCAGTCTTCAAAGGGATCCGAAATAACAGTTCTCAGATTCCACAGAAATAAGACTGCCAAACAGCTCTACGAAATACAGCTGTAACTCAGTGAGTGGAAGTCATATATCACAAAGCAGTTTCTCAGAAAGCTTCTTTTCAGTTTTTAACTGAAGATATATCCTTTTTCACTATAGGTCACTATGAGCTTCCAAATATCACTTTGCATATTCCACAAGAACTGTCTTAGCGAAAGGCTTCTTGAAGGGAAACCTGTAACTCTGTGAGATGAATTAACAAAACACAAAGCAGTTTCTCAGAATGGTTCTTTTCAGTTTTTATCTTAGGATATTTACGTTTTCACCATCGACTTCTATGGGCTTACAAATATCACTTTGCAAATTCCACAAGAACAGTCTTAGCGAAAGGCTTCTAGAGGGGAAAGCTGAAACTCTGTGAGGTGAATTAACAGAATACAAAGCAGTTTCTCAGAAAGTTTCTTTCCAGTTTTTAACTGAAGGTATTTCCTTTTTCACCATAGCCCTCGACGGGCTTTCAAATATCACTTTGCAAATTCCACAAGAACAGTCTTAGCGAACGGCTTCTTGAGGGGAAAGCTGAAACTCTGTCAGATAAATTAACAGAACACAAAACAGTTTGTTGGAAAGCTTCTTTCCATTTTTGATCCGAGGACATTTCCTTTTACACCATAGCCCTCTCACGGCTTCCAAATATCACTTTGCAAATTCCACGAGAACCGTCTTAGTGAAAGACTTCTGGAGGGGAAAGCTGAAACTCTGTGAGATGAATTAACAGAAAACAAAGCAGTTTCTCAGAAAGCTTCTTTCCAGTTTTTAATTGAAGATATTTCCTTTTTCACCATATCCCTCCATGGGCTTCCAAATATCACATTGCAAATTCCACAAGAACAGTCTTAGCGAAATGCTTCTTGAGGGGTAAGCTGTAACTCTGTGAGATGAATTAACAGAACACAAAGCAGTTTCTCAGAAAACTTCTTTCCAGTTTTTATGTGAGGAAATTTCCTTTTTAACCGTACCCCTCTATGGGCTTCCAAATATCACTTTGTAAACTCCACAAGAACAGTCTTAGCGAAAGGATTCTTGATAGGAAAGCTGTAACTCTGTGCATGAATTAACAGAACACAAAGAAGTTTCTCAGAAAGCTTCTCTCCAGTTTTTAACTGAAGATATTTCCTTTTTCACCATAGCGCTCTATGGGCTTCCAAATATCTCTTTGGAAATTCCAGAAGAACAGTCTTAGTGAAGGGCTTCTTGAGGGTAGAGCTGTAATACTGTGAGATGAATTAACAAAACACAAAGCAGTTTCTCAGAAAGCTTCTTTCCAGTTTTTATGTGAGGAAATTTCCTTTTTAACCGTACCCCTCTATGGGCTTCCAAATATCACTTTGTAAACTCCACAAGAACAGTCTTAGCGAAAGGATTCGTGATAGGAAAGGTGTAACTCTGTGTATGAATTAACAGAACACAAAGCAGTTTCTCAGAAAGCTTCTCTCCAGTTTTTAACTGAAGATATTTCCATTTTCACCATAGCCCTCTATGAGCTTCCAAATATCATTTTGCAAATTTCACAACAACAGTCTTAATGAACGGCTTCTTGAGGGGAAAGCTATAACTCTGTGAGATGAATTAACGGTACGCAAAACAGTTTCTCATAAAGCTTCTTTTCAGTTTTTATCTTAGGATATTTCCTTTTTCACCATAGCCCTCTATTGTTTTCCAAATATCACTTTGCAAATTCCACGAGAACAGTCTTAGCGAAAGGCCTCTTGAGGGGAAACTGTAGCTCTGTGAGATCAATTCACAGAACTCAAAGAAGTTTCTCAGAAAGCTTCTTTCACACTTTTAGTGGCGGATATTTCCTTTGGACCTATAGTCTTCAAAGAGATCCGAAGTAACATTTCTCAGATTCCACAGAAATAAGCCTAGCCAACAGTTCTACGAAATACAGCTGTTTCTCAGTGACAGGAAATCACATATCACAAAGCAGTTCCTCGGAAAGCTTCTTTTCACTTTTTAACTGAAGCTATATCCTTTTTCACCATAGCGACGTATGGACTTCCAAAGACCACTTTGGAAATTCCACAAGAACAGTCTTGGTGAAAGGCTTCTTGAGGGGAAAGCTGTAACTCTGTGAGATGAACTAAGAGAACACAAAACCGTTTCTCAGAAAGCTTCTTTCCAGTTTTTAACTGAAGATATTTCCCCTTTCACCATAGCCCTCTATGGGCTTCCAAATATCAATTTGAAAATAACACAAGATCAGTCTTAGTGAATGGCTTTCTGTTCGGAAAGCTGTAACTCTCTGAGATGAATTAACAAAACACAAAGCAGTTTCTCAGAAAGCTTCTTTTCGGTTTTTATCTTACGATATTTCCTTTTTCACCATAGTTCTCTAAGCACTTCCAAATATCACTTCGCAAATTTCACAAGAACAGTCTTAGTAAACGACTTCTTGAGGGGAATGCTGTACCTCTGTGAGATGGATTAACAGAACACAAAGCAGTTTCTCAGAAACGTTCTTTCCACTTTTTAACTGAAGATATTTCCTTTTTCCCCATAGCACTCTATGGGCTTCCAAATATCACTTTGCAGAATCCACGAGAACAGTCTTAGTGAACGGTTTCTTGAGGGGAAAGCTGTAAGTCTGTGAGATGAATTCAGAGAACACAAAGCAGTTTCTCAGAAATTTTCTTTTCAGTTTTTATCTTAGGATATTTTCTTTTTAACCATAGATCTCTATGGTTTTCCATATACCTTTTTCCAAATTCCACAAAAACAGCTTTAGCGAAAGTTTTCTTGAGGGGAAAGCCGTAATTCTGTGAGATGAATTAACAGAACACAAAGCAATTTCTCAGAAAGCTACTTTCCAGTTTTTATCTGAAGATATTTCCTTTACACCATGGTCCTCCATGGGCTTCCAAATATCACTTTGCAAATTCCACAAGAACAGTCTTACTGAACGACTTCTTGAGGGGAAAGCTGTAATTCTATAAGATGAATTAACAGAACACAAAGTCGTTTCTCAGAAAGCTTCTTTTCAGTTCTTATCTGAGGAAATTTCTTTTTCACCACAGCCCTCTATGGGCTTGCAAATGTCACTTTGCAAATTCCACAAGAACAGTCTTAGCGGAATGCTTCTTGAGGGGAAAGGTGTAACACTGTCAGATGAATTAACAGAACACAAAGCAGTTTCTCAGAAAACTTCTTTCCAGTTTATAACTGAAGATATTTCCTTTTTCTCCATAGCCCCCTATGGGTTTCCAAATAGCACTTTGAAAATTCCACAAGAACGGTCTTAATGAACGGTTTCTGGAGGGCAAAGCTGTAACTGTGTGAGATGAATTAACGGAACACAAAGTAGTTTCTCAAGAAGCTTCTTTCTAGTTTTCATCTGAGGACATTTCCTTTTTCACCATAGCCCTCTATGGGCTTCCAAATTTCACTTTGCAAATTCCACAAGAACAGTCTTAACGAAAGACTTCTTGAGGGGAAAGCTGTAACTCTGTGAGATGAATTAACAGAAAACAAAGCAGTTTCTCAGAAAGCTTCTATACAGTTTCTAACTGAAGATATTCCTTTTTTCACCATAACCCTATATGGGCTTCCAAATATTACTTTGTGAATTACACAAGAACAGTCATAGCGAAAGGCTTCTCGAGGGGAAAGCTGTAACTCTGTGAGACGAATTAACAGAACACAAAGCAGTTTCTCAGAAAGCTTCTTTCCAGTTTTTATCTAAGGACATTTCCTTTTTCTCCATAGCCCTCTATGGGCTTCTAAATATCCCGTTCTAAATTGCACAAGAACAGTCTTAGCGAAAGGATTCTTGAGAGGAAAGCTGTAACTCTGTGAGATGAATTAAGAGAACACAAAGCAGTTTTTCAGAAAGCTTCTTTTCAGTTTTTATCTTAGGTTATTTCCTTTTTCACTGTAGACCTCTGTAGGCTTCTAAATATCACTTCCCAAATTCGACAAGAACAGTCTTAGGGAAAGGCTTCGTGAGGGGAAAGCTGTAACTTTGTGAGATGAATTAACAGAACACAACGCAGTGTCTCAGAAAGCTTCTTTCCCGTTTTAAACCGAAGATATTTCCTTTTCACCATAGCTCTCTATGGGCTTCGAAATGTCACTTTGCAAATTCCACAAGAACAGTCATAGCGAAAGGCTTCCTCAGGGGAAAGCTGTAACTCTGTGGGATGAATTCACAGATCAGAAAGCTGTTTCTCAGAAAGCTTCTTTATCACGTTTATGGCGGATATTTCCTTTGGCCCTATAGTCTTCAAAGGGAACCGAATTATCCCTTCTCAGATTCCACAGAAATAAGGTTAGCAAACAGCTCTATGACATATAGCTCTCACTCAGTGAGTGGAAGTCACGTATCACAAAGCAGTTTCTCAGAAATGTTCTTTTCAGTTTTTATCTTAGGATATTTCCTTTTTCACCATAGCCCTCTATGGGCTTACAAATACCACTCTGCAAATTCCACAAGAACAGTCTTAGCGAAAGGCTTCTTAGGGGGAAAGCTGTAACTCTGTGAGGTGAATTAACAGAACACAAAGCAGTTTCTCAGAAAGCTTCTTTTCAGCTTTTATCTTAGGATATTTCCTTTTTCACCATAGCCCTATAAGGGCTTACAAATATCACTATGAGTATTACACAAGAAGAGTCTTAGCAAAAGTCTTTTTGAGGGTAAAGCTGTTACTCTTTGAGGTGAATTAACAGAACACAAAGCAGTTTCTTAGAAAGCTTCTTTCCATTTTTTAACTGAAGGTATTTCCCTTTTCACCACAGCCGTCTATGGGCTTCGAAATATCACTTTGCAAATTCAAAAAGAACAGTCCTAGCGAAAGGCTTCTTGAGTGGAATGCTGTAACTCTGTGAGATGAATTAACAGATCTCAGAGAAGTTTCTCAGAAAGCTTCTTTCTCACTTTTAGCGGCAGATATTTCCTTTGGCCCTATAGTCTTCAAAGGGATCCAAAATAACAGTTCTCCGATTCCATAGAAATAAGGCTATCAAACAGCTCTAGGAAATAGAGCTGTAACTCAGTGAGTGGAAGTCACATAATACTAAACCGTTTCTCAGAAAGCCTCTTTCAGTTTTTAACTGAAGCTATATCCTTTTTCACCGTAGCCCTCTATGGGCTTCAAAATATCACTTTGAAAATACAGCAAGAACAGTCTTAGCGAAAGGCTTCTAGAGGGGAAAGCTGTAACTCTGTTAGGTGAATTAACAGAACACAAAGCAGTTTCTCAGGAATGTTCTTTACAGTTTTTATCTGAAGATATTTCCTTTTCTCCATAGCGCTCTATGGGCTACCAAATATCACATTTCAAATTCCACAAGAACAGTCTTAGCGAAAGACTTCCTGAGGGGAAAGCTGTAAGTCTGTGAGATGAATTAAAAGAACACAAAGCAATTTCTCAGAAAGCTTCTTTCCAGTTTTTATCGGAGGATATTTCGTTTTCACCATAGCCGTCTATTGGCTTCCAAATATCATTTTTCAAATTGTGCAAGAATAATCTTAGCGAAAGGCTTCTTGAGGGGAAAGCTGTAACTCTGTGAAATGAATTCGCAAATCACAAAGAAGTTTCTCAGAAAGCTTCTTTCTAACTTTAACGACGGATATTTCCTTTGGCCCTTCAGTCTTCAAAGGGATCCGAAATAACAGTTCTCAGATTCCACAGAAATAAGACTGCCAAACAGCTCTACGAAATACAGCTGTAACTCAGTGAGTGGAAGTCATATATCACAAAGCAGTTTCTCAGAAAGCTTCTTTTCAGTTTTTAACTGAAGATATATCCTTTTTCACTATAGGTCACTATGAGCTTCCAAATATCACTTTGCATATTCCACAAGAACTGTCTTAGCGAAAGGCTTCTTGAAGGGAAACCTGTAACTCTGTGAGATGAATTAACAAAACACAAAGCAGTTTCTCAGAATGGTTCTTTTCAGTTTTTATCTTAGGATATTTACGTTTTCACCATCGACTTCTATGGGCTTACAAATATCACTTTGCAAATTCCACAAGAACAGTCTTAGCGAAAGGCTTCTAGAGGGGAAAGCTGAAACTCTGTGAGGTGAATTAACAGAATACAAAGCAGTTTCTCAGAAAGTTTCTTTCCAGTTTTTAACTGAAGGTATTTCCTTTTTCACCATAGCCCTCGACGGGCTTTCAAATATCACTTTGCAAATTCCACAAGAACAGTCTTAGCGAACGGCTTCTTGAGGGGAAAGCTGAAACTCTGTCAGATAAATTAACAGAACACAAAACAGTTTGTTGGAAAGCTTCTTTCCATTTTTGATCCGAGGACATTTCCTTTTACACCATAGCCCTCTCACGGCTTCCAAATATCACTTTGCAAATTCCACGAGAACCGTCTTAGTGAAAGACTTCTGGAGGGGAAAGCTGAAACTCTGTGAGATGAATTAACAGAAAACAAAGCAGTTTCTCAGAAAGCTTCTTTCCAGTTTTTAATTGAAGATATTTCCTTTTTCACCATATCCCTCCATGGGCTTCCAAATATCACATTGCAAATTCCACAAGAACAGTCTTAGCGAAATGCTTCTTGAGGGGTAAGCTGTAACTCTGTGAGATGAATTAACAGAACACAAAGCAGTTTCTCAGAAAACTTCTTTCCAGTTTTTATGTGAGGAAATTTCCTTTTTAACCGTACCCCTCTATGGGCTTCCAAATATCACTTTGTAAACTCCACAAGAACAGTCTTAGCGAAAGGATTCTTGATAGGAAAGCTGTAACTCTGTGCATGAATTAACAGAACACAAAGAAGTTTCTCAGAAAGCTTCTCTCCAGTTTTTAACTGAAGATATTTCCTTTTTCACCATAGCGCTCTATGGGCTTCCAAATATCTCTTTGGAAATTCCAGAAGAACAGTCTTAGTGAAGGGCTTCTTGAGGGTAGAGCTGTAATACTGTGAGATGAATTAACAAAACACAAAGCAGTTTCTCAGAAAGCTTCTTTCCAGTTTTTATGTGAGGAAATTTCCTTTTTAACCGTACCCCTCTATGGGCTTCCAAATATCACTTTGTAAACTCCACAAGAACAGTCTTAGCGAAAGGATTCGTGATAGGAAAGGTGTAACTCTGTGTATGAATTAACAGAACACAAAGCAGTTTCTCAGAAAGCTTCTCTCCAGTTTTTAACTGAAGATATTTCCATTTTCACCATAGCCCTCTATGAGCTTCCAAATATCATTTTGCAAATTTCACAACAACAGTCTTAATGAACGGCTTCTTGAGGGGAAAGCTATAACTCTGTGAGATGAATTAACGGTACGCAAAACAGTTTCTCATAAAGCTTCTTTTCAGTTTTTATCTTAGGATATTTCCTTTTTCACCATAGCCCTCTATTGTTTTCCAAATATCACTTTGCAAATTCCACGAGAACAGTCTTAGCGAAAGGCCTCTTGAGGGGAAACTGTAGCTCTGTGAGATCAATTCACAGAACTCAAAGAAGTTTCTCAGAAAGCTTCTTTCACACTTTTAGTGGCGGATATTTCCTTTGGACCTATAGTCTTCAAAGAGATCCGAAGTAACATTTCTCAGATTCCACAGAAATAAGCCTAGCCAACAGTTCTACGAAATACAGCTGTTTCTCAGTGACAGGAAATCACATATCACAAAGCAGTTCCTCGGAAAGCTTCTTTTCACTTTTTAACTGAAGCTATATCCTTTTTCACCATAGCGACGTATGGACTTCCAAAGACCACTTTGGAAATTCCACAAGAACAGTCTTGGTGAAAGGCTTCTTGAGGGGAAAGCTGTAACTCTGTGAGATGAACTAAGAGAACACAAAACCGTTTCTCAGAAAGCTTCTTTCCAGTTTTTAACTGAAGATATTTCCCCTTTCACCATAGCCCTCTATGGGCTTCCAAATATCAATTTGAAAATAACACAAGATCAGTCTTAGTGAATGGCTTTCTGTTCGGAAAGCTGTAACTCTCTGAGATGAATTAACAAAACACAAAGCAGTTTCTCAGAAAGCTTCTTTTCGGTTTTTATCTTACGATATTTCCTTTTTCACCATAGTTCTCTAAGCACTTCCAAATATCACTTCGCAAATTTCACAAGAACAGTCTTAGTAAACGACTTCTTGAGGGGAATGCTGTACCTCTGTGAGATGGATTAACAGAACACAAAGCAGTTTCTCAGAAACGTTCTTTCCACTTTTTAACTGAAGATATTTCCTTTTTCCCCATAGCACTCTATGGGCTTCCAAATATCACTTTGCAGAATCCACGAGAACAGTCTTAGTGAACGGTTTCTTGAGGGGAAAGCTGTAAGTCTGTGAGATGAATTCAGAGAACACAAAGCAGTTTCTCAGAAATTTTCTTTTCAGTTTTTATCTTAGGATATTTTCTTTTTAACCATAGATCTCTATGGTTTTCCATATACCTTTTTCCAAATTCCACAAAAACAGCTTTAGCGAAAGTTTTCTTGAGGGGAAAGCCGTAATTCTGTGAGATGAATTAACAGAACACAAAGCAATTTCTCAGAAAGCTACTTTCCAGTTTTTATCTGAAGATATTTCCTTTACACCATGGTCCTCCATGGGCTTCCAAATATCACTTTGCAAATTCCACAAGAACAGTCTTACTGAACGACTTCTTGAGGGGAAAGCTGTAATTCTATAAGATGAATTAACAGAACACAAAGTCGTTTCTCAGAAAGCTTCTTTTCAGTTCTTATCTGAGGAAATTTCTTTTTCACCACAGCCCTCTATGGGCTTGCAAATGTCACTTTGCAAATTCCACAAGAACAGTCTTAGCGGAATGCTTCTTGAGGGGAAAGGTGTAACACTGTCAGATGAATTAACAGAACACAAAGCAGTTTCTCAGAAAACTTCTTTCCAGTTTATAACTGAAGATATTTCCTTTTTCTCCATAGCCCCCTATGGGTTTCCAAATAGCACTTTGAAAATTCCACAAGAACGGTCTTAATGAACGGTTTCTGGAGGGCAAAGCTGTAACTGTGTGAGATGAATTAACGGAACACAAAGTAGTTTCTCAAGAAGCTTCTTTCTAGTTTTCATCTGAGGACATTTCCTTTTTCACCATAGCCCTCTATGGGCTTCCAAATTTCACTTTGCAAATTCCACAAGAACAGTCTTAACGAAAGACTTCTTGAGGGGAAAGCTGTAACTCTGTGAGATGAATTAACAGAAAACAAAGCAGTTTCTCAGAAAGCTTCTATACAGTTTCTAACTGAAGATATTCCTTTTTTCACCATAACCCTATATGGGCTTCCAAATATTACTTTGCGAATTACACAAGAACAGTCATAGCGAAAGGCTTCTCGAGGGGAAAGCTGTAACTCTGTGAGATGAATTAACAGAACACAAAGCAGTTTCTCAGAAAGCTTCTTTCCAGTTTTTATCTAAGGACATTTCCTTTTTCTCCATAGCCCTCTATGGGCTTCTAAATATCACGTTCTAAATTGCACAAGAACAGTCTTAGCGAAAGGATTCTTGAGAGGAAAGCTGTAACTCTGTGAGGTGAATTAACAGAACACAAAGCAGTTTCTCAGAAAGCTTCTTTTCAGCTTTTATCTTAGGATATTTCCTTTTTCACCATAGCCCTATAAGGGCTTACAAATATCACTATGAGTATTACACAAGAAGATTCTTAGCAAAAGTCTTTTTGAAGGTAAAGCTGTTACTCTTTGAGGTGAATTAACAGAACACCAAGCAGTTTCTTAGAAAGCTTCTTTCCATTTTTTAACTGAAGGTATTTCCCTTTTCACCACAGCCGTCTATGGGCTTCGAAATATCACTTTGCAAATTCAAAAAGAACAGTCCTAGCGAAAGGCTTCTTGAGTGGAATGCTGTAACTCTGTGAGATGAATTAACAGATCTCAGAGAAGTTTCTCAGAAAGCTTCTTTCTCACTTTTAGCGGCAGATATTTCCTTTGGCCCTATAGTCTTCAAAGGGATCCAAAATAACAGTTCTCCGATTCCATAGAAATAAGGCTATCAAACAGCTCTAGGAAATAGAGCTGTAACTCAGTGAGTGGAAGTCACATAATACTAAACCGTTTCTCAGAAAGCCTCTTTCAGTTTTTAACTGAAGCTATATCCTTTTTCACCATAGCCCTCTATGGGCTTCCAAATATAACTTTGAAAATACAGCAAGAACAGTCTTAGCGAAAGGCTTCTAGAGGGGAAAGCTGTAACTCTGTTAGGTGAATTAACAGAACACAAAGCAGTTTCTCAGGAATGTTCTTTACAGTTTTTATCTGAAGATATTTCCTTTTCTCCATAGCGCTCTATGGGCTACCAAATATAACATTTCAAAATCCACAAGAACAGTCTTAGCGAAAGACTTCCTGAGGGGAAAGCTGTAACTCTGTGAGATGAATTAAGAGAACACAAAGCAGTTTCTCAGAAAGCTTCTTTCCAGTTTTTATCTAAGGACATTTCCTTTTTCTCCATAGCCCTCTATGGGCTTCTAAATATCCCATTCTAAATTGCACAAGAACAGTCTTAGCGAAAGGATTCTTGAGAGGAAAGCTGTAACTCTGTGCATGAATTAACAGAACACAAAGAAGTTTCTCAGAAAGCTTCTCTCCAGTTTTTAACTGAAGATATTTCCTTTTTCACCATAGCGCTCTATGGGCTTCCAAATATCTCTTTGGAAATTCCAGAAGAACAGTCTTAGTGAAGGGCTTCTTGAGGGTAGAGCTGTAATACTGTGAGATGAATTAACAAAACACAAAGCAGTTTCTCAGAAAGCTTCTTTCCAGTTTTTATGTGAGGAAATTTCCTTTTTAACCGTACCCCTCTATGGGCTTCCAAATATCACTTTGTAAACTCCACAAGAACAGTCTTAGCGAAAGGATTCGTGATAGGAAAGGTGTAACTCTGTGTATGAATTAACAGAACACAAAGCAGTTTCTCAGAAAGCTTCTCTCCAGTTTTTAACTGAAGATATTTCCATTTTCACCATAGCCCTCTATGAGCTTCCAAATATCATTTTGCAAATTTCACAACAACAGTCTTAATGAACGGCTTCTTGAGGGGAAAGCTATAACTCTGTGAGATGAATTAACGGTACGCAAAACAGTTTCTCATAAAGCCTCTTTTCAGTTTTTATCTTAGGATATTTCCTTTTTCACCATAGCCCTCTATTGTTTTCCAAATATCACTTTGCAAATTCCACGAGAACAGTCTTATCGAAAGGCCTCTTGAGGGGAAACTGTAGCTCTGTGAGATCAATTCACAGAGCTCAAAGAAGTCTCTCAGAAAGCTTCTTTCACACTTTTAGTGGCGGATATTTCCTTTGGACCTATAGTCTTCAAAGAGATCCGAAGTAACATTTCTCAGATTCCACAGAAATAAGCCTAGCCAACAGTTCTACGAAATACAGCTGTTTCTCAGTGACAGGAAATCACATATCACAAAGCAGTTCCTCGGAAAGCTTCTTTTCACTTTTTAACTGAAGCTATATCCTTTTTCACCATAGCGACGTATGGACTTCCAAAGACCACTTTGGAAATTCCACAAGAACAGTCTTGGTGAAAGGCTTCTTGAGGGGAAAGCTGTAACTCTGTGAGATGAACTAAGAGAACACAAAACCGTTTCTCAGAAAGCTTCTTTCCAGTTTTTAACTGAAGATATTTCCCTTTTCACCATAGCCCTCTATGGGCTTCCAAATATCAATTTGAAAATAACACAAGATCAGTCTTAGTGAATGGCTTTTTGTTCGGAAAGCTGTAACTCTCTGAGATTAATTAACAAAACACAAAGCAGTTTCTCAGAAAGCTTCTTTTCAGTTTTTACCTTACGATATTTCCTTTTTCACCATAGTTCTCTAAGCACTTCCAAATATCACTTCGCAAATTTCACAAGAACAGTCTTAGTAAACGACTTCTTGAGGGGAATGCTGTACCTCTGTGAGATGGATTAACAGAACACAAAGCAGTTTCTCAGAAACGTTCTTTCCACTTTTTAACTGAAGATATTTCCTTTTTCCCCATAGCACTCTATGGGCTTCCAAATATCACTTTGCAAAATCCACGAGAACAGTCTTAGTGAACGGTTTCTTGAGGGGAAAGCTGTAAGTCTGTGAGATGAATTCAGAGAACACAAAGCAGTTTCTCAGAAATTTTCTTTTCAGTTTTTATCTTAGGATATTTTCTTTTTAACCATAGATCTCTATGGTTTTCCATATACCTTTTTCCAAATTCCACAAAAACAGCTTTAGCGAAAGTTTTCTTGAGGGGAAAGCCGTAATTCTGTGAGATGAATTAACAGAACACAAAGCAATTTCTCAGAAAGCTACTTTCCAGTTTTTATCTGAAGATATTTCCTTTACACCATGGTCCTCTATGGGCTTCCAAATATCACTTTGCAAATTCCACAAGAACAGTCTTACTGAACGACTTCTTGAGGGGAAAGCTGTAATTCTATATGATGAATTAACAGAACACAAAGTCGTTTCTCAGAAAGCTTCTTTTCAGTTCTTATCTGAGGAAATTTCTTTTTCACCACAGCCCTCTATGGGCTTCCAAATGTCACTTTGCAAATTCCACAAGAACAGTCTTAGCGGAATGCTTCTTGAGGGGAAAGGTGTAACACTGTCAGATGAATTAACAGAACACAAAGCAGTTTCTCAGAAAACTTCTTTCCAGTTTATAACTGAAGATATTTCCTTTTTCACCATAGCCCCCTATGGGTTTCCAAATAGCACTTTGAAAATTCCACAAGAACGGTCTTAATGAACGGTTTCTGGAGGGCAAAGCTGTAACTGTGTGAGATGAATTAACGGAACACAAAGTAGTTTCTCAAGAAGCTTCTTTCTAGTTTTCATCTGAGGACATTTCCTTTTTCACCATAGCCCTCTATGGGCTTCCAAATTTCACTTTGCAAATTCCACAAGAACAGTCTTAACGAAAGACTTCTTGAGGGGAAAGCTGTAACTCTGTGAGATGAATTAACAGAAAACAAAGCAGTTTCTCAGAAAGCTTCTATAAAGTTTCTAACTGGAGATATTCCTTTTTTCACCATAACCCTATATGGGCTTCCAAATATTACTTTGCGAATTACACAAGAACAGTCATAGCGAAAGGCTTCTCGAGGGGAAAGCTGTAACTCTGTGAGATGAATTAACAGAACACAAAGCAGTTTCTCAGAAAGCTTCTTTCCAGTTTTTATCTAAGGACATTTCCTTTTTCTCCATAGCCCTCTATGGGCTTCTAAATATCCCGTTCTAAATTGCACAAGAACAGTCTTAGCGAAAGGATTCTTCAGAGGAAAGCTGTAACTCTGTGAGATGAATTAAGAGAACACAAAGCAGTTTTTCAGAAAGCTTCTTTTCAGTTTTTATCTTAGGTTATTTCCTTTTTCACTGTAGACCTCTGTAGGCTTCTAAATATCACTTCCCAAATTCGACAAGAACAGTCTTAGGGAAAGGCTTCGTGAGGGGAAAGCTGTAACTTTGTGAGATGAATTAACAGAACACAACGCAGTGTCTCAGAAAGCTTCTTTCCCGTTTTAAACCGAAGATATTTCCTTTTCACCATAGCTCTCTATGGCCTTCGAAATGTCACGTTGCAAATTCCACAAGAACAGTCATAGCGAAAGGCTTCCTCAGGGGAAAGCTGTAACTCTGTGGGATGAATTTACAGATCAGAAAGGTGTTTCTCAGAAAGCATCTTTCTCACTTTTATGGCAGATATTTCCTTTGGCCCTATAGTCTTCAAAGGGAACCGAATTATCCCTTCTCAGATTCCACAGAAATAAGGTTAGCAAACAGCTCTATGACATATAGCTCTCACTCAGTGAGTGGAAGTCACGTATCACAAAGCAGTTTCTCAGAAATGTTCTTTTCAGTTTTTATCTTAGGATATTTCCTTTTTCACCATAGCCCTCTATGGGCTTACAAATACCACTCTGCAAATTCCACAAGAACAGTCTTAGCGAAAGGCTTCTTAAGGGGAAAGCTGTAACTCTGTGAGGTGAATTAACAGAACACAAAGCAGTTTCTCAGAAAGCTTCTTTTCAGCTTTTATCTTAGGATATTTCCTTTTTCACCATAGCCCTATAAGGGCTTACAAATATCACTATGAGTATTACACAAGAAGAGTCTTAGCAAAAGTCTTTTTGAGGGTAAAGCTGTAACTCTTTGAGATGAATTAACAGAACACCAAGCAGTTTCTTAGAAAGCTTCTTTCCATTTTTTAACTGAAGGTATTTCCCTTTTCACCACAGCCGTCTATGGGCTTCGAAATATCACTTTGCAAATTCAAAAAGAACAGTCCTAGCGAAAGGCTTCTTGAGTGGAATGCTGTAACTCTGTGAGATGAATTAACAGATCTCAGAGAAGTTTCTCAGAAAGCTTCTTTCTCACTTTCAGCGGCAGATATTTCCTTTGGCCCTATAGTCTTCAAAGGGATCCAAAATAACAGTTCTCCGATTCCATAGAAATAAGGCTATCAAACAGCTCTAGGAAATAGAGCTGTAACTCAGTGAGTGGAAGTCACATAATACTAAACCGTTTCTCAGAAAGCCTCTTTCAGTTTTTAACTGAAGCTATATCCTTTTTCACCGTAGCCCTCTATGGGCTTCCAAATATCACTTTGAAAATACAGCAAGAACAGTCTTAGCGAAAGGCTTCTAGAGGGGAAAGCTGTAACTCTGTTAGGTGAATTAACAGAACACAAAGCAGTTTCTCAGGAATGTTCTTTACAGTTTTTATCTGAAGATATTTCCTTTTCTCCATAGCGCTCTATGGGCTACCAAATATCACATTTCAAATTCCACAAGAACAGTCTTAGCGAAAGACTTCCTGAGGGGAAAGCTGTAAGTCTGTGAGATGAATTAAAAGAACACAAAGCAATTTCTCAGAAAGCTTCTTTCCAGTTTTTATCGGAGGATATTTCGTTTTCACCATAGCCGTCTATTGGCTTCCAAATATCATTTTTCAAATTGTGCAAGAATAATCTTAGCGAAAGGCTTCTTGAGGGGAAAGCTGTAACTCTGTGAAATGAATTCGCAAATCACAAAGAAGTTTCTCAGAAAGCTTCTTTCTAACTTTAACGACGGATATTTCCTTTGGCCCTTCAGTCTTCAAAGGGATCCGAAATAACAGTTCTCAGATTCCACAGAAATAAGACTGCCAAACAGCTCTACGAAATACAGCTGTAACTCAGTGAGTGGAAGTCATATATCACAAAGCAGTTTCTCAGAAAGCTTCTTTTCAGTTTTTAACTGAAGATATATCCTTTTTCACTATAGGTCACTATGAGCTTCCAAATATCACTTTGCATATTCCACAAGAACTGTCTTAGCGAAAGGCTTCTTGAAGGGAAACCTGTAACTCTGTGAGATGAATTAACAAAACACAAAGCAGTTTCTCAGAATGGTTCTTTTCAGTTTTTATCTTAGGATATTTACGTTTTCACCATCGACTTCTATGGGCTTACAAATATCACTTTGCAAATTCCACAAGAACAGTCTTAGCGAAAGGCTTCTAGAGGGGAAAGCTGAAACTCTGTGAGGTGAATTAACAGAATACAAAGCAGTTTCTCAGAAAGTTTCTTTCCAGTTTTTAACTGAAGGTATTTCCTTTTTCACCATAGAACTCGACGGGCTTTCAAATATCACTTTGCAAATTCCACAAGAACAGTCTTAGCGAACGGCTTCTTGAGGGGAAAGCTGAAACTCTGCCAGATAAATTAACAGAACACAAAACAGTTTGTTGGAAAGCTTCTTTCCATTTTTGATCCGAGGACATTTCCTTTTACACCATAGCCCTCTCACGGCTTCCAAATATCACTTTGCAAATTCCACGAGAACCGTCTTAGCGAAAGACTTCTGGAGGGGAAAGCTGAAACTCTGTGAGATGAATTAACAGAAAACAAAGCAGTTTCTCAGAAAGCTTCTTTCCAGTTTTTAATTGAAGATATTTCCTTTTTCACCATATCCCTCCATGGGCTTCCAAATATCACATTGCAAATTCCACAAGAACAGTCTTAGCGAAATGCTTCTTGAGGGGTAAGCTGTAACTCTGTGAGATGAATTAACAGAACACAAAGCAGTTTCTCAGAAAACTTCTTTCCAGTTTTTATGTGAGGAAATTTCCTTTTTAAACGTACCCCTCTATGGGCTTCCAAATATCACTTTGTAAACTCCACAAGAACAGTCTTAGCGAAAGGATTCTTGATAGGAAAGCTGTAACTCTGTGCATGAATTAACAGAACACAAAGAAGTTTCTCAGAAAGCTTCTCTCCAGTTTTTAACTGAAGATATTTCCTTTTTCACCATAGCGCTCTATGGGCTTCCAAATATCTCTTTGGAAATTCCAGAAGAACAGTCTTAGTGAAGGGCTTCTTGAGGGTAGAGCTGTAATACTGTGAGATGAATTAACAAAACACAAAGCAGTTTCTCAGAAAGCTTCTTTCCAGTTTTTATGTGAGGAAATTTCCTTTTTAACCGTACCCCTCTATGGGCTTCCAAATATCACTTTGTAAACTCCACAAGAACAGTCTTAGCGAAAGGATTCGTGATAGGAAAGGTGTAACTCTGTGTATGAATTAACAGAACACAAAGCAGTTTCTCAGAAAGCTTCTCTCCAGTTTTTAACTGAAGATATTTCCATTTTCACCATAGCCCTCTATGAGCTTCCAAATATCATTTTGCAAATTTCACAACAACAGTCTTAATGAACGGCTTCTTGAGGGGAAAGCTATAACTCTGTGAGATGAATTAACGGTACGCAAAACAGTTTCTCAAAAAGCTTCTTTTCAGTTTTTATCTTAGGATATTTCCTTTTTCACCATAGCCCTCTATTGTTTTCCAAATATCACTTTGCAAATTCCACGAGAACAGTCTTAGCGAAAGGCCTCTTGAGGGGAAACTGTAGCTCTGTGAGATCAATTCACAGAACTCAAAGAAGTTTCTCAGAAAGCTTCTTTCACACTTTTAGTGGCGGATATTTCCTTTGGACCTATAGTCTTCAAAGAGATCCGAAGTAACATTTCTCAGATTCCACAGAAATAAGCCTAGCCAACAGTTCTACGAAATACAGCTGTTTCTCAGTGACAGGAAATCACATATCACAAAGCAGTTCCTTGGAAAGCTTCTTTTCACTTTTTAACTGAAGCTATATCCTTTTTCACCATAGCGACGTATGGACTTCCAAAGACCACTTTGGAAATTCCACAAGAACGGTCTTGGTGAAAGGCTTCTTGAGGGGAAAGCTGTAACTCTGTGAGATGAACTAAGAGAACACAAAACCGTTTCTCAGAAAGCTTCTTTCCAGTTTTTAACTGAAGATATTTCCCCTTTCACCATAGCCCTCTATGGGCTTCCAAATATCAATTTGAAAATAACACAAGATCAGTCTTAGTGAATGGCTTTCTGTTCGGAAAGCTGTAACTCTCTGAGATGAATTAACAAAACACAAAGCAGTTTCTCAGAAAGCTTCTTTTCGGTTTTTATCTTACGATATTTCCTTTTTCACCATAGTTCTCTAAGCACTTCCAAATATCACTTCGCAAATTTCACAAGAACAGTCTTAGTAAACGACTTCTTGAGGGGAATGCTGTACCTCTGTGAGATGGATTAACAGAACACAAAGCAGTTTCTCAGAAACGTTCTTTCCACTTTTTAACTGAAGATATTTCCTTTATCCCCATAGCACTCTATGGGCTTCCAAATATCACTTTGCAAAATCCACGAGAACAGTGTTAGTGAACGGTTTCTTGAGGGGAAAGCTGTAAGTCTGTGAGATGAATTCAGAGAACACAAAGCAGTTTCTCAGAAATTTTCTTTTCAGTTTTTATCTTAGGATATTTTCTTTTTAACCATAGATCTCTATGGTTTTCCATATACCTTTTTCCAAATTCCACAAAAACAGCTTTAGCGAAAGTTTTCTTGAGGGGAAAGCCGTAATTCTGTGAGATGAATTAACAGAACACAAAGCAATTTCTCAGAAAGCTACTTTCCAGTTTTTATCTGAAGATATTTCCTTTACACCATGGTCCTCTATGGGCTTCCAAATATCACTTTGCAAATTCCACAAGAACAGTCTTACTGAACGACTTCTTGAGGGGAAAGCTGTAATTCTATAAGATGAATTAACAGAACACAAAGTCGTTTCTCAGAAAGCTTCTTTTCAGTTCTTATCTGAGGAAATTTCTTTTTCACCACAGCCCTCTATGGGCTTCCAAATGTCACTTTGCAAATTCCACAAGAACAGTCTTAGCGGAATGCTTCTTGAGGGGAAAGGTGTAACACTGTCAGATGAATTAACAGAACACAAAGCAGTTTCTCAGAAAACTTCTTTCCAGTTTATAACTGAAGATATTTCCTTTTTCACCATAGCCCCCTATGGGTTTCCAAATAGCACTTTGAAAATTCCACAAGAACGGTCTTAATGAACGGTTTCTGGAGGGCAAAGCTGTAACTGTGTGAGATGAATTAACGGAACAGAAAGTAGTTTCTCAAGAAGCTTCTTTCTAGTTTTCATCTGAGGACATTTCCTTTTTCACCATAGCCCTCTATGGGCTTCCAAATTTCACTTTGCAAATTCCACAAGAACAGTGTTAACGAAAGACTTCTTGAGGGGAAAGCTGTAACTCTGTGAGATGAATTAACAGAAAACAAAGCAGTTTCTCAGAAAGCTTCTATACCGTTTCCAACTGAAGATATTCCTTTTTTCACCATAACCCTATATGGGCTTCCAAATATTACTTTGCAAATTACACAAGAACAGTCATAGCGAAAGGCTTCTCGAGGGGAAAGCTGTAACTCTGTGAGATGAATTAACAGAACACAAAGCAGTTTTTCAGAAAGCTTCTTTCCAGTTTTTATCTAAGGACATTTCCTTTTTCTCCATAGCCCTCTATGGGCTTCTAAATATCACGTTCTAAATTGCACAAGAACAGTCTTAGCGAAAGGATTCTTGAGAGGAAAGCTGTAACTCTGTGAGATGAATTAAGAGAACACAAAGCAGTTTTTCAGAAAGCTTATTTTCAGTTTTTATCTTAGGATATTTCCTTTTTCACTGTAGACCTCTGTAGGCTTCTAAATATCACTTCCCAAATTCGACAAGAACAGTCTTAGGGAAAGGCTTCGTGAGGGGAAAGCTGTAACTTTGTGAGATGAATTAACAGAACACAACGCAGTGTCTCAGAAAGCTTCTTTCCCGTTTTAAACCGAAGATATTTCCTTTTCACCATAGCTCTCTATGGCCTTCGAAATGTCACTTTGCAAATTCCACAAGAACAGTCATAGCGAAAGGCTTCCTCAGGGGAAAGCTGTAACTCTGTGGGATGAATTTACAGATCAGAAAGCTGTTTCTCAGAAAGCTTCTTTCTCACTTTTATGGCGGATATTTCCTTTGGCCCTATAGTCTTCAACGGGAACCGAATTATCCCTTCTCAGATTCCACAGAAATAAGGTTAGCAAACAGCTCTATGACATATAGCTCTCATTCAGTGAGTGGAAGTCACGTATCACAAAGCAGTTTCTCAGAAATGTTCTTTTCAGTTTTTATCTTAGGATATTTCCTTTTTCACCATAGCCCTCTATGGGCTTACAAATACCACTCTGCAAATTCCACAAGAACAGTCTTAGCGAAAGGCTTCTTAAGGGGAAAGCTGTAACTCTGTGAGGTGAATTAACAGAACACAAAGCAGTTTCTCAGAAAGCTTCTTTTCAGCTTTTATCTTAGGATATTTCCTTTTTCACCATAGCCCTATAAGGGCTTACAAATATCACTATGAGTATTACACAAGAAGAGTCTTAGCAAAAGTCTTTTTGAGGGTAAAGCTGTAACTCTTTGAGATGAATTAACAGAACACAAAGCAGTTTCTTAGAAAGCTTCTTTCCATTTTTTAACTGAAGGTATTTCCCTTTTCACCACAGCCGTCTATGGGCTTCGAAATATCACTTTGCAAATTCAAAAAGAACAGTCCTAGCGAAAGGCTTCTTGAGTGGAATGCTGTAACTCTGTGAGATGAATTAACAGATCTCAGAGAAGTTTCTCAGAAAGCTTCTTTCTCACTTTTAGCGGCAGATATTTCCTTTGGCCCTATAGTCTTCAAAGGGATCCAAAATAACAGTTCTCCGATTCCATAGAAATAAGGCTATCAAACAGCTCTAGGAAATAGAGCTGTAACTCAGTGAGTGGAAGTCACATAATACTAAACCGTTTCTCAGAAAGCCTCTTTCAGTTTTTAACTGAAGCTATATCCTTTTTCACCGTAGCCCTCTATGGGCTTCCAAATATCACTTTGAAAATACAGCAAGAACAGTCTTAGCGAAAGGCTTCTAGAGGGGAAAGCTGTAACTCTGTTAGGTGAATTAACAGAACACAAAGCAGTTTCTCAGGAATGTTCTTTACAGTTTTTATCTGAAGATATTTCCTTTTCTCCATAGCGCTCTATGGGCTACCAAATATCACATTTCAAATTCCACAAGAACAGTCTTAGCGAAAGACTTCCTGAGGGGAAAGCTGTAAGTCTGTGAGATGAATTAAAAGAACACAAAGCAATTTCTCAGAAAGCTTCTTTCCAGTTTTTATCGGAGGATATTTCGTTTTCACCATAGCCGTCTATTGGCTTCCAAATATCATTTTTCAAATTGTGCAAGAATAATCTTAGCGAAAGGCTTCTTGAGGGGAAAGCTGTAACTCTGTGAAATGAATTCGCAAATCACAAAGAAGTTTCTCAGAAAGCTTCTTTCTAACTTTAACGACGGATATTTCCTTTGGCCCTTCAGTCTTCAAAGGGATCCGAAATAACAGTTCTCAGATTCCACAGAAATAAGACTGCCAAACAGCTCTACGAAATACAGCTGTAACTCAGTGAGTGGAAGTCATATATCACAAAGCAGTTTCTCAGAAAGCTTCTTTTCAGTTTTTAACTGAAGATATATCCTTTTTCACTATAGGTCACTATGAGCTTCCAAATATCACTTTGCATATTCCACAAGAACTGTCTTAGCGAAAGGCTTCTTGAAGGGAAACCTGTAACTCTGTGAGATGAATTAACAAAACACAAAGCAGTTTCTCAGAATGGTTCTTTTCAGTTTTTATCTTAGGATATTTACGTTTTCACCATCGACTTCTATGGGCTTACAAATATCACTTTGCAAATTCCACAAGAACAGTCTTAGCGAAAGGCTTCTAGAGGGGAAAGCTGAAACTCTGTGAGGTGAATTAACAGAATACAAAGCAGTTTCTCAGAAAGTTTCTTTCCAGTTTTTAACTGAAGGTATTTCCTTTTTCACCATAGAACTCGACGGGCTTTCAAATATCACTTTGCAAATTCCACAAGAACAGTCTTAGCGAACGGCTTCTTGAGGGGAAAGCTGAAACTCTGCCAGATAAATTAACAGAACACAAAACAGTTTGTTGGAAAGCTTCTTTCCATTTTTGATCCGAGGACATTTCCTTTTACACCATAGCCCTCTCACGGCTTCCAAATATCACTTTGCAAATTCCACGAGAACCGTCTTAGCGAAAGACTTCTGGAGGGGAAAGCTGAAACTCTGTGAGATGAATTAACAGAAAACAAAGCAGTTTCTCAGAAAGCTTCTTTCCAGTTTTTAATTGAAGATATTTCCTTTTTCACCATATCCCTCCATGGGCTTCCAAATATCACATTGCAAATTCCACAAGAACAGTCTTAGCGAAATGCTTCTTGAGGGGTAAGCTGTAACTCTGTGAGATGAATTAACAGAACACAAAGCAGTTTCTCAGAAAACTTCTTTCCAGTTTTTATGTGAGGAAATTTCCTTTTTAAACGTACCCCTCTATGGGCTTCCAAATATCACTTTGTAAACTCCACAAGAACAGTCTTAGCGAAAGGATTCTTGATAGGAAAGCTGTAACTCTGTGCATGAATTAACAGAACACAAAGAAGTTTCTCAGAAAGCTTCTCTCCAGTTTTTAACTGAAGATATTTCCTTTTTCACCATAGCGCTCTATGGGCTTCCAAATATCTCTTTGGAAATTCCAGAAGAACAGTCTTAGTGAAGGGCTTCTTGAGGGTAGAGCTGTAATACTGTGAGATGAATTAACAAAACACAAAGCAGTTTCTCAGAAAGCTTCTTTCCAGTTTTTATGTGAGGAAATTTCCTTTTTAACCGTACCCCTCTATGGGCTTCCAAATATCACTTTGTAAACTCCACAAGAACAGTCTTAGCGAAAGGATTCGTGATAGGAAAGGTGTAACTCTGTGTATGAATTAACAGAACACAAAGCAGTTTCTCAGAAAGCTTCTCTCCAGTTTTTAACTGAAGATATTTCCATTTTCACCATAGCCCTCTATGAGCTTCCAAATATCATTTTGCAAATTTCACAACAACAGTCTTAATGAACGGCTTCTTGAGGGGAAAGCTATAACTCTGTGAGATGAATTAACGGTACGCAAAACAGTTTCTCAAAAAGCTTCTTTTCAGTTTTTATCTTAGGATATTTCCTTTTTCACCATAGCCCTCTATTGTTTTCCAAATATCACTTTGCAAATTCCACGAGAACAGTCTTAGCGAAAGGCCTCTTGAGGGGAAACTGTAGCTCTGTGAGATCAATTCACAGAACTCAAAGAAGTTTCTCAGAAAGCTTCTTTCACACTTTTAGTGGCGGATATTTCCTTTGGACCTATAGTCTTCAAAGAGATCCGAAGTAACATTTCTCAGATTCCACAGAAATAAGCCTAGCCAACAGTTCTACGAAATACAGCTGTTTCTCAGTGACAGGAAATCACATATCACAAAGCAGTTCCTTGGAAAGCTTCTTTTCACTTTTTAACTGAAGCTATATCCTTTTTCACCATAGCGACGTATGGACTTCCAAAGACCACTTTGGAAATTCCACAAGAACGGTCTTGGTGAAAGGCTTCTTGAGGGGAAAGCTGTAACTCTGTGAGATGAACTAAGAGAACACAAAACCGTTTCTCAGAAAGCTTCTTTCCAGTTTTTAACTGAAGATATTTCCCCTTTCACCATAGCCCTCTATGGGCTTCCAAATATCAATTTGAAAATAACACAAGATCAGTCTTAGTGAATGGCTTTCTGTTCGGAAAGCTGTAACTCTCTGAGATGAATTAACAAAACACAAAGCAGTTTCTCAGAAAGCTTCTTTTCGGTTTTTATCTTACGATATTTCCTTTTTCACCATAGTTCTCTAAGCACTTCCAAATATCACTTCGCAAATTTCACAAGAACAGTCTTAGTAAACGACTTCTTGAGGGGAATGCTGTACCTCTGTGAGATGGATTAACAGAACACAAAGCAGTTTCTCAGAAACGTTCTTTCCACTTTTTAACTGAAGATATTTCCTTTATCCCCATAGCACTCTATGGGCTTCCAAATATCACTTTGCAAAATCCACGAGAACAGTGTTAGTGAACGGTTTCTTGAGGGGAAAGCTGTAAGTCTGTGAGATGAATTCAGAGAACACAAAGCAGTTTCTCAGAAATTTTCTTTTCAGTTTTTATCTTAGGATATTTTCTTTTTAACCATAGATCTCTATGGTTTTCCATATACCTTTTTCCAAATTCCACAAAAACAGCTTTAGCGAAAGTTTTCTTGAGGGGAAAGCCGTAATTCTGTGAGATGAATTAACAGAACACAAAGCAATTTCTCAGAAAGCTACTTTCCAGTTTTTATCTGAAGATATTTCCTTTACACCATGGTCCTCTATGGGCTTCCAAATATCACTTTGCAAATTCCACAAGAACAGTCTTACTGAACGACTTCTTGAGGGGAAAGCTGTAATTCTATAAGATGAATTAACAGAACACAAAGTCGTTTCTCAGAAAGCTTCTTTTCAGTTCTTATCTGAGGAAATTTCTTTTTCACCACAGCCCTCTATGGGCTTCCAAATGTCACTTTGCAAATTCCACAAGAACAGTCTTAGCGGAATGCTTCTTGAGGGGAAAGGTGTAACACTGTCAGATGAATTAACAGAACACAAAGCAGTTTCTCAGAAAACTTCTTTCCAGTTTATAACTGAAGATATTTCCTTTTTCACCATAGCCCCCTATGGGTTTCCAAATAGCACTTTGAAAATTCCACAAGAACGGTCTTAATGAACGGTTTCTGGAGGGCAAAGCTGTAACTGTGTGAGATGAATTAACGGAACAGAAAGTAGTTTCTCAAGAAGCTTCTTTCTAGTTTTCATCTGAGGACATTTCCTTTTTCACCATAGCCCTCTATGGGCTTCCAAATTTCACTTTGCAAATTCCACAAGAACAGTGTTAACGAAAGACTTCTTGAGGGGAAAGCTGTAACTCTGTGAGATGAATTAACAGAAAACAAAGCAGTTTCTCAGAAAGCTTCTATACCGTTTCCAACTGAAGATATTCCTTTTTTCACCATAACCCTATATGGGCTTCCAAATATTACTTTGCAAATTACACAAGAACAGTCATAGCGAAAGGCTTCTCGAGGGGAAAGCTGTAACTCTGTGAGATGAATTAACAGAACACAAAGCAGTTTTTCAGAAAGCTTCTTTCCAGTTTTTATCTAAGGACATTTCCTTTTTCTCCATAGCCCTCTATGGGCTTCTAAATATCACGTTCTAAATTGCACAAGAACAGTCTTAGCGAAAGGATTCTTGAGAGGAAAGCTGTAACTCTGTGAGATGAATTAAGAGAACACAAAGCAGTTTTTCAGAAAGCTTATTTTCAGTTTTTATCTTAGGATATTTCCTTTTTCACTGTAGACCTCTGTAGGCTTCTAAATATCACTTCCCAAATTCGACAAGAACAGTCTTAGGGAAAGGCTTCGTGAGGGGAAAGCTGTAACTTTGTGAGATGAATTAACAGAACACAACGCAGTGTCTCAGAAAGCTTCTTTCCCGTTTTAAACCGAAGATATTTCCTTTTCACCATAGCTCTCTATGGCCTTCGAAATGTCACTTTGCAAATTCCACAAGAACAGTCATAGCGAAAGGCTTCCTCAGGGGAAAGCTGTAACTCTGTGGGATGAATTTACAGATCAGAAAGCTGTTTCTCAGAAAGCTTCTTTCTCACTTTTATGGCGGATATTTCCTTTGGCCCTATAGTCTTCAACGGGAACCGAATTATCCCTTCTCAGATTCCACAGAAATAAGGTTAGCAAACAGCTCTATGACATATAGCTCTCATTCAGTGAGTGGAAGTCACGTATCACAAAGCAGTTTCTCAGAAATGTTCTTTTCAGTTTTTATCTTAGGATATTTCCTTTTTCACCATAGCCCTCTATGGGCTTACAAATACCACTCTGCAAATTCCACAAGAACAGTCTTAGCGAAAGGCTTCTTAAGGGGAAAGCTGTAACTCTGTGAGGTGAATTAACAGAACACAAAGCAGTTTCTCAGAAAGCTTCTTTTCAGCTTTTATCTTAGGATATTTCCTTTTTCACCATAGCCCTATAAGGGCTTACAAATATCACTATGAGTATTACACAAGAAGAGTCTTAGCAAAAGTCTTTTTGAGGGTAAAGCTGTAACTCTTTGAGATGAATTAACAGAACACAAAGCAGTTTCTTAGAAAGCTTCTTTCCATTTTTTAACTGAAGGTATTTCCCTTTTCACCACAGCCGTCTATGGGCTTCGAAATATCACTTTGCAAATTCAAAAAGAACAGTCCTAGCGAAAGGCTTCTTGAGTGGAATGCTGTAACTCTGTGAGATGAATTAACAGATCTCAGAGAAGTTTCTCAGAAAGCTTCTTTCTCACTTTTAGCGGCAGATATTTCCTTTGGCCCTATAGTCTTCAAAGGGATCCAAAATAACAGTTCTCCGATTCCATAGAAATAAGGCTATCAAACAGCTCTAGGAAATAGAGCTGTAACTCAGTGAGTGGAAGTCACATAATACTAAACCGTTTCTCAGAAAGCCTCTTTCAGTTTTTAACTGAAGCTATATCCTTTTTCACCGTAGCCCTCTATGGGCTTCCAAATATCACTTTGAAAATACAGCAAGAACAGTCTTAGCGAAAGGCTTCTAGAGGGGAAAGCTGTAACTCTGTTAGGTGAATTAACAGAACACAAAGCAGTTTCTCAGGAATGTTCTTTACAGTTTTTATCTGAAGATATTTCCTTTTCTCCATAGCGCTCTATGGGCTACCAAATATCACATTTCAAATTCCACAAGAACAGTCTTAGCGAAAGACTTCCTGAGGGGAAAGCTGTAAGTCTGTGAGATGAATTAAAAGAACACAAAGCAATTTCTCAGAAAGCTTCTTTCCAGTTTTTATCGGAGGATATTTCGTTTTCACCATAGCCGTCTATTGGCTTCCAAATATCATTTTTCAAATTGTGCAAGAATAATCTTAGCGAAAGGCTTCTTGAGGGGAAAGCTGTAACTCTGTGAAATGAATTCGCAAATCACAAAGAAGTTTCTCAGAAAGCTTCTTTCTAACTTTAACGACGGATATTTCCTTTGGCCCTTCAGTCTTCAAAGGGATCCGAAATAACAGTTCTCAGATTCCACAGAAATAAGACTGCCAAACAGCTCTACGAAATACAGCTGTAACTCAGTGAGTGGAAGTCATATATCACAAAGCAGTTTCTCAGAAAGCTTCTTTTCAGTTTTTAACTGAAGATATATCCTTTTTCACTATAGGTCACTATGAGCTTCCAAATATCACTTTGCATATTCCACAAGAACTGTCTTAGCGAAAGGCTTCTTGAAGGGAAACCTGTAACTCTGTGAGATGAATTAACAAAACACAAAGCAGTTTCTCAGAATGGTTCTTTTCAGTTTTTATCTTAGGATATTTACGTTTTCACCATCGACTTCTATGGGCTTACAAATATCACTTTGCAAATTCCACAAGAACAGTCTTAGCGAAAGGCTTCTAGAGGGGAAAGCTGAAACTCTGTGAGGTGAATTAACAGAATACAAAGCAGTTTCTCAGAAAGTTTCTTTCCAGTTTTTAACTGAAGGTATTTCCTTTTTCACCATAGAACTCGACGGGCTTTCAAATATCACTTTGCAAATTCCACAAGAACAGTCTTAGCGAACGGCTTCTTGAGGGGAAAGCTGAAACTCTGCCAGATAAATTAACAGAACACAAAACAGTTTGTTGGAAAGCTTCTTTCCATTTTTGATCCGAGGACATTTCCTTTTACACCATAGCCCTCTCACGGCTTCCAAATATCACTTTGCAAATTCCACGAGAACCGTCTTAGCGAAAGACTTCTGGAGGGGAAAGCTGAAACTCTGTGAGATGAATTAACAGAAAACAAAGCAGTTTCTCAGAAAGCGTCTTTCCAGTTTTTAATTGAAGATATTTCCTTTTTCACCATATCCCTCCATGGGCTTCCAAATATCACATTGCAAATTCCACAAGAACAGTCTTAGCGAAATGCTTCTTGAGGGGTAAGCTGTAACTCTGTGAGATGAATTAACAGAACACAAAGCAGTTTCTCAGAAAACTTCTTTCCAGTTTTTATGTGAGGAAATTTCCTTTTTAAACGTACCCCTCTATGGGCTTCCAAATATCACTTTGTAAACTCCACAAGAACAGTCTTAGCGAAAGGATTCTTGATAGGAAAGCTGTAACTCTGTGCATGAATTAACAGAACACAAAGAAGTTTCTCAGAAAGCTTCTCTCCAGTTTTTAACTGAAGATATTTCCTTTTTCACCATAGCGCTCTATGGGCTTCCAAATATCTCTTTGGAAATTCCAGAAGAACAGTCTTAGTGAAGGGCTTCTTGAGGGTAGAGCTGTAATACTGTGAGATGAATTAACAAAACACAAAGCAGTTTCTCAGAAAGCTTCTTTCCAGTTTTTATGTGAGGAAATTTCCTTTTTAACCGTACCCCTCTATGGGCTTCCAAATATCACTTTGTAAACTCCACAAGAACAGTCTTAGCGAAAGGATTCGTGATAGGAAAGGTGTAACTCTGTGTATGAATTAACAGAACACAAAGCAGTTTCTCAGAAAGCTTCTCTCCAGTATTTAACTGAAGATATTTCCATTTTCACCATAGCCCTCTATGAGCTTCCAAATATTATTTTGCAAATTTCACAACAACAGTCTTAATGAACGGCTTCTTGAGGGGAAAGCTATAACTCTGTGAGATGAATTAACGGTACGCAAAACAGTTTCTCAAAAAGCTTCTTTTCAGTTTTTATCTTAGGATATTTCCTTTTTCACCATAGCCCTCTATTGTTTTCCAAATATCACTTTGCAAATTCCACGAGAACAGTCTTAGCGAAAGGCCTCTTGAGGGGAAACTGTAGCTCTGTGAGATCAATTCACAGAACTCAAAGAAGTTTCTCAGAAAGCTTCTTTCACACTTTTAGTGGCGGATATTTCCTTTGGACCTATAGTCTTCAAAGAGATCCGAAGTAACATTTCTCAGATTCCACAGAAATAAGCCTAGCCAACAGTTCTACGAAATACAGCTGTTTCTCAGTGACAGGAAATCACATATCACAAAGCAGTTCCTCGGAAAGCTTCTTTTCACTTTTTAACTGAAGCTATATCCTTTTTCACCATAGCGACGTATGGACTTCCAAAGACCACTTTGGAAATTCCACAAGAACAGTCTTGGTGAAAGGCTTCTTGAGGGGAAAGCTGTAACTCTGTGAGATGAACTAAGAGAACACAAAACCATTTCTCAGAAAGCTTCTTTCCAGTTTTTAACTGAAGATATTTCCCTTTTCACCATAGCCCTCTATGGGCTTCCAAATATCAATTTGAAAATAACACAAGATCAGTCTTAGTGAATGGCTTTCTGTTCGGAAAGCTGTAACTCTCTGAGATGAATTAACAAAACACAAAGCAGTTTCTCAGAAAGCTTCTTTTCGGTTTTTATCTTACGATATTTCCTTTTTCACCATAGTTCTCTAAGCACTTCCAAATATCACTTCGCAAATTTCACAAGAACAGTCTTAGTAAACGACTTCTTGAGGGGAATGCTGTACCTCTGTGAGATGGATTAACAGAACACAAAGCAGTTTCTCAGAAACGTTCTTTCCACTTTTTAACTGAAGATATTTCCTTTTTCCCCATAGCACTCTATGGGCTTCCAAATATCACTTTGCAAAATCCACGAGAACAGTCTTAGTGAACGGTTTCTTGAGGGGAAAGCTGTAAGTCTGTGAGATGAATTCAGAGAACACAAAGCAGTTTCTCAGAAATTTTCTTTTCAGTTTTTATCTTAGGATATTTTCTTTTTAACCATAGATCTCTATGGTTTTCCATCTACCTTTTTCCAAATTCCACAAAAACAGCTTTAGCGAAAGTTTTCTTGAGGGGAAAGCCGTAATTCTGTGAGATGAATTAACAGAACACAAAGCAATTTCTCAGAAAGCTACTTTCCAGTTTTTATCTGAAGATATTTCCTTTACACCATGGTCCTCTATGGGCTTCCAAATATCACTTTGCAAATTCCACAAGAACAGTCTTACTGAACGACTTCTTGAGGGGAAAGCTGTAATTCTATAAGATGAATTAACAGAACACAAAGTCGTTTCTCAGAAAGCTTCTTTTCAGTTCTTATCTGAGGAAATTTCTTTTTCACCACAGCCCTCTATGGGCTTCCAAATGTCACTTTGCAAATTCCACAAGAACAGTCTTAGCGGAATGCTTCTTGAGGGGAAAGGTGTAACACTGTCAGATGAATTAACAGAACACAAAGCAGTTTCTCAGAAAACTTCTTTCCAGTTTATAACTGAAGATATTTCCTTTTTCACCATAGCCCCCTATGGGTTTCCAAATATCACTTTGAAAATTCCACAAGAACGGTCTTAATGAACGGTTTCTGGAGGGCAAAGCTGTAACTGTGTGAGATGAATTAACGGAACACAAAGTAGTTTCTCAAGAAGCTTCTTTCTAGTTTTCATCTGAGGACATTTCCTTTTTCACCATAGCCCTCTATGGGCTTCCAAATTTCACTTTGCAAATTCCACAAGAACAGTCTTAACGAAAGACTTCTTGAGGGGAAAGCTGTAACTCTGTGAGATGAATTAACAGAAAACAAAGCAGTTTCTCAGAAAGCTTCTATACAGTTTCTAACTGAAGATATTCCTTTTTTCACCATAACCCTATATGGGCTTCCAAATATTACTTTGCGAATTACACAAGAACAGTCATAGCGAAAGGCTTCTCGAGGGGAAAGCTGTAACTCTGTGAGATGAATTAACAGAACACAAAGCAGTTTCTCAGAAAGCTTCTTTCCAGTTTTTATCTAAGGACATTTCCTTTTTCTCCATAGCCCTCTATGGGCTTCTAAATATCACGTTCTAAATTGCACAAGAACAGTCTTAGCGAAAGGATTCTTGAGAGGAAAGCTGTAATTCTGTGAGATGAATTAAGAGAACACAAAGCAGTTTTTCAGAAAGCTTATTTTCAGTTTTTATCTTAGGTTATTTCCTTTTTCACTATAGACCTCTGTAGGCTTCTAAATATCACTTCCCAAATTCCACAAGAACAGTCTTAGCGGAATGCTTCTTGAGGGGAAAAGTGTAACACTGTCAGATGAATTAACAGAACACAAAGCAGTTTCTCAGAAAACTTCTTTCCAGTTTATAACTGAAGATATTTCCTTTTACACCATAGCCCCCTATGGGTTTCCAAATAGCACTTTGAAAATTCCACAAGAACGGTCTTAATGAACGGTTTCTGGAGGGCAAAGCTGTAACTGTGTGAGATGAATTAACGGAACACAAAGTAGTTTCTCAAGAAGCTTCTTTCTAGTTTTCATCTGAGGACATTTCCTTTTTCACCATAGCCCTCTATGGGCTTCCAAATTTCACTTTGCAAATTCCACAAGAACAGTCTTAACGAAAGACTTCTTGAGGGGAAAGCTGTAACTCTGTGAGATGAATTAACAGAAAACAAAGCAGTTTCTCAGAAAGCTTCTATACACTTTCTAACTGAAGATATTCCTTTTTTCACCGTAACCCTATATGGGCTTCCAAATATTACTTTGCGAATTACACAAGAACAGTCATAGCGAAATGCATCTCGAGGGGAAAGCTGTAACTCTGTGAGATGAATTAACAGAACACAAAGCAGTTTCTCAGAAAGCTTCTTTCCAGTTTTTATCTAAGGACATTTCCTTTTTCTCCATAGCCCTCTATGGGCTTCTAAATATCACGTTCTAAATTGCACAAGAACAGTCTTAGCGAAAGGATTCTTGAGAGGAAAGCTGTAACTCTGTGAGATGAATTAAGAGAACACAAAGCAGTTTTTCAGAAAGCTTCTTTTCAGTTTTTATCTTAGGTTATTTCCTTTTTCACTGTAGACCTCTGTAGGCTTCTAAATATCACTTCCCAAATTCGACAAGAACAGTCTTAGGGAAAGGCTTCGTGAGGGGAAAGCTGTAACTTTGTGAGATGAATTAACAGAACACAACGCAGTGTCTCAGAAAGCTTCTTTCCCGTTTTAAACCGAAGATATTTCCTTTTCACCATAGCTCTCTATGGCCTTCGAAATGTCACTTTGCAAATTTCACAAGAACAGTCATAGCGAAAGGCTTCCTCAGGGGAAAGCTGTAACTCTGTGGGATGAATTCACAGATCAGAAAGCTGTTTCTCAGAAAGCTTCTTTCTCACGTTTATGGCGGATATTTCCTTTGGCCCTATAGTCTTCAAAGGGAACCGAATTATCCCTTCTCAGATTCCACAGAAATAAGGTTAGCAAACAGCTCTATGACATATAGCTCTCACTCAGTGAGTGGAAGTCACGTATCACAAAGCAGTTTCTCAGAAATGTTCTTTTCAGTTTTTATCTTAGGATATTTCCTTTTTCACCATAGCCCTCTATGGGCTTACAAATACCACTCTGCAAATTCCACAAGAACAGTCTTACCAAAAGGCTTCTTAAGGGGAAAGCTGTAACTCTGTGAGGTGAATTAACAGAACACAAAGCAGTTTATCAGAAAGCTTCTTTTCAGCTTTTATCTTAGGATATTTCCTTTTTCACCATACCCCTGTGAGGGCTTACAAATATCACTGTGAGTATTACACAAGAAGAGTCTTAGCAAAAGTCTTTTTGAGGGTAAAGCTGTAACTCTTTGAGATGAATTAACAGAACACCTAGCAGTTTCTTAGAAAGCTTCTTTCCATTTTTTAACTGAAGGTATTTCCCTTTTCACCGCAGCCGTCTATGGGCTTCGAAATATCACTTTGCAAATTCAAAAAGAACAGTCCTAGCGAAAGGCTTCTTGAGTGGAATGCTGTAACTCTGTGAGATGAATTAACAGATCTCAGAGAAGTTTCTCAGAAAGCTTCTTTCTCACTTTTAGCGGCAGATATTTCCTTTGGCCCTATAGTCTTCAAAGGGATCCAAAATAACAGTTCTCCGATTCCATAGAAATAAGGCTATCAAACAGCTCTAGGAAATAGAGCTGTAACTCAGTGAGTGGAAGTCACATAATACTAAACCGTTTCTCAGAAAGCCTCTTTCAGTTTTTAACTGAAGCTATATCCTTTTTCACCGTAGCCCTCTATGGGCTTCCAAATATCACTTTGAAAATACAGCAAGAACAGTCTTAGCGAAAGGCTTCTAGAGGGGAAAGCTGTAACTCTGTTAGGTGAATTAACAGAACACAAAGCAGTTTCTCAGGAATGTTCTTTACAGTTTTTATCTGAAGATATTTCCTTTTCTCCATAGCGCTCTATGGGCTACCAAATATCACATTTCAAATTCCACAAGAACAGTCTTAGCGAAAGACTTCCTGAGGGGAAAGCTGTAAGTCTGTGAGATGAATTAAAAGAACACAAAGCAATTTCTCAGAAAGCTTCTTTCCAGTTTTTATCGGAGGATATTTCGTTTTCACCATAGCCGTCTATTGGCTTCCAAATATCATTTTTCAAATTGTGCAAGAATAATCTTAGCGAAAGGCTTCTTGAGGGGAAAGCTGTAACTCTGTGAAATGAATTCGCAAATCACAAAGAAGTTTCTCAGAAAGCTTCTTTCTAACTTTAACGACGGATATTTCCTTTGGCCCTTCAGTCTTCAAAGGGATCCGAAATAACAGTTCTCAGATTCCACAGAAATAAGACTGCCAAACAGCTCTACGAAATACAGCTGTAACTCAGTGAGTGGAAGTCATATATCACAAAGCAGTTTCTCAGAAAGCTTCTTTTCAGTTTTTAACTGAAGATATATCCTTTTTCACTATAGGTCACTATGAGCTTCCAAATATCACTTTGCATATTCCACAAGAACTGTCTTAGCAAAAGGCTTCTTGAAGGGAAACCTGTAACTCTGTGAGATGAATTAACAAAACACAAAGCAGTTTCTCAGAATGGTTCTTTTCAGTTTTTATCTTAGGATATTTACGTTTTCACCATCGACTTCTATGGGCTTACAAATATCACTTTGCAAATTCCACAAGAACAGTCTTAGCGAAAGGCTTCTAGAGGGGAAAGCTGAAACTCTGTGAGGTGAATTAACAGAATACAAAGCAGTTTCTCAGAAAGTTTCTTTCCAGTTTTTAACTGAAGGTATTTCCTTTTTCACCATAGAACTCGACGGGCTTTCAAATATCACTTTGCAAATTCCACAAGAACAGTCTTAGCGAACGGCTTCTTGAGGGGAAAGCTGAAACTCTGTCAGATAAATTAACAGAACACAAAACCGTTTGTTGGAAAGCTTCTTTCCATTTTTGATCCGAGGACATTTCCTTTTACACCATAGCCCTCTCACGGCTTCCAAATATCACTTTGCAAATTCCACGAGAACCGTCTTAGCGAAAGACTTCTGGAGGGGAAAGCTGAAACTCTGTGAGATGAATTAACAGAAAACAAAGCAGTTTCTCAGAAAGCTTCTTTCCAGTTTTTAATTGAAGATATTTCCTTTTTCACCATATCCCTCCATGGGCTTCCAAATATCACATTGCAAATTCCACAAGAACAGTCTTAGCGAAATGCTTCTTGAGGGGTAAGCTGTAACTCTGTGAGATGAATTAACAGAACACAAAGCAGTTTCTCAGAAAACTTCTTTCCAGTTTTTATGTGAGGAAATTTCCTTTTTAAACGTACCCCTCTATGGGCTTCCAAATATCACTTTGTAAACTCCACAAGAACAGTCTTAGCGAAAGGATTCTTGATAGGAAAGCTGTAACTCTGTGCATGAATTAACAGAACACAAAGAAGTTTCTCAGAAAGCTTCTCTCCAGTTTTTAACTGAAGATATTTCCCTTTTCACCATAGCGCTCTATGGGCTTCCAAATATCTCTTTGGAAATTCCAGAAGAACAGTCTTAGTGAAGGGCTTCTTGAGGGTAGAGCTGTAATACTGTGAGATGAATTAACAAAACACAAAGCAGTTTCTCAGAAAGCTTCTTTCCAGTTTTTATGTGAGGAAATTTCCTTTTTAACCGTACCCCTCTATGGGCTTCCAAATATCACTTTGTAAACTCCACAAGAACAGTCTTAGCGAAAGGATTCGTGATAGGAAAGGTGTAACTCTGTGTATGAATTAACAGAACACAAAGCAGTTTCTCAGAAAGCTTCTCTCCAGTTTTTAACTGAAGATATTTCCATTTTCACCATAGCCCTCTATGAGCTTCCAAATATCATTTTGCAAATTTCACAACAACAGTCTTAATGAACGGCTTCTTGAGGGGAAAGCTATAACTCTGTGAGATGAATTAACGGTACGCAAAACAGTTTCTCAAAAAGCTTCTTTTCAGTTTTTATCTTAGGATATTTCCTTTTTCACCATAGCCCTCTATTGTTTTCCAAATATCACTTTGCAAATTCCACGAGAACAGTCTTAGCGAAAGGCCTCTTGAGGGGAAACTGTAGCTCTGTGAGATCAATTCACAGAACTCAAAGAAGTTTCTCAGAAAGCTTCTTTCACACTTTTAGTGGCGGATATTTCCTTTGGACCTATAGTCTTCAAAGAGATCCGAAGTAACATTTCTCAGATTCCACAGAAATAAGCCTAGCCAACAGTTCTACGAAATACAGCTGTTTCTCAGTGACAGGAAATCACATATCACAAAGCAGTTCCTCGGAAAGCTTCTTTTCACTTTTTAACTGAAGCTATATCCTTTTTCACCATAGCGACGTATGGACTTCCAAAGACCACTTTGGAAATTCCACAAGAACAGTCTTGGTGAAAGGCTTCTTGAGGGGAAAGCTGTAACTCTGTGAGATGAACTAAGAGAACACAAAACCATTTCTCAGAAAGCTTCTTTCCAGTTTTTAACTGAAGATATTTCCCTTTTCACCATAGCCCTCTATGGGCTTCCAAATATCAATTTGAAAATAACACAAGATCAGTCTTAGTGAATGGCTTTCTGTTCGGAAAGCTGTAACTCTCTGAGATGAATTAACAAAACACAAAGCAGTTTCTCAGAAAGCTTCTTTTCAGTTTTTATCTTACGATATTTCCTTTTTCACCATAGTTCTCTAAGCACTTCCAAATATCACTTCGCAAATTTCACAAGAACAGTCTTAGTAAACGACTTCTTGAGGGGAATGCTGTACCTCTGTGAGATGGATTAACAGAACACAAAGCAGTTTCTCAGAAACGTTCTTTCCACTTTTTAACTGAAGATATTTCCTTTTTCCCCATAGCACTCTATGGGCTTCCAAATATCACTTTGCAAAATCCACGAGAACAGTCTTAGTGAACGGTTTCTTGAGGGGAAAGCTGTAAGTCTGTGAGATGAATTCAGAGAACACAAAGCAGTTTCTCAGAAATTTTCTTTTCAGTTTTTATCTTAGGATATTTTCTTTTTAACCATAGATCTCTATGGTTTCCCATCTACCTTTTTCCAAATTCCACAAAAACAGCTTTAGCGAAAGTTTTCTTGAGGGGAAAGCCGTAATTCTGTGAGATGAATTAACAGAACACAAAGCAATTTCTCAGAAAGCTACTTTCCAGTTTTTATCTGAAGATATTTCCTTTACACCATGGTCCTCTATGGGCTTCCAAATATCACTTTGCAAATTCCACAAGAACAGTCTTACTGAACGACTTCTTGAGGGGAAAGCTGTAATTCTATAAGATGAATTAACAGAACACAAAGTCGTTTCTCAGAAAGCTTCTTTTCAGTTCTTATCTGAGGAAATTTCTTTTTCACCACAGCCCTCTATGGGCTTCCAAATGTCACTTTGCAAATTCCACAAGAACAGTCTTAGCGGAATGCTTCTTGAGGGGAAAGGTGTAACACTGTCAGATGAATTAACAGAACACAAAGCAGTTTCTCAGAAAACTTCTTTCCAGTTTATAACTGAAGATATTTCCTTTTTCACCATAGCCCCCTATGGGTTTCCAAATAGCACTTTGAAAATTCCACAAGAACGGTCTTAATGAACGGTTTCTGGAGGGCAAAGCTGTAACTGTGTGAGATGAATTAACGGAACACAAAGTAGTTTCTCAAGAAGCTTCTTTCTAGTTTTCATCTGAGGACATTTCCTTTTTCACCATAGCCCTCTATGGGCTTCCAAATTTCACTTTGCAAATTCCACAAGAACAGTCTTAACGAAAGACTTCTTGAGGGGAAAGCTGTAACTCTGTGAGATGAATTAACAGAAAACAAAGCAGTTTCTCAGAAAGCTTCTATACAGTTTCTAACTGAAGATATTCCTTTTTTCACCATAACCCTATATGGGCTTCCAAATATTACTTTGCGAATTACACAAGAACAGTCATAGCGAAAGGCTTCTCGAGGGGAAAGCTGTAACTCTGTGAGATGAATTAACAGAACACAAAGCAGTTTCTCAGAAAGCTTCTTTCCAGTTTTTATCTAAGGACATTTCCTTTTTCTCCATAGCCCTCTATGGGCTTCTAAATATCACGTTCTAAATTGCACAAGAACAGTCTTAGCGAAAGGATTCTTGAGAGGAAAGCTGTAATTCTGTGAGATGAATTAAGAGAACACAAAGCAGTTTTTCAGAAAGCTTATTTTCAGTTTTTATCTTAGGTTATTTCCTTTTTCACTATAGACCTCTGTAGGCTTCTAAATATCACTTCCCAAATTCCACAAGAACAGTCTTAGCGGAATGCTTCTTGAGGGGAAAAGTGTAACACTGTCAGATGAATTAACAGAACACAAAGCAGTTTCTCAGAAAACTTCTTTCCAGTTTATAACTGAAGATATTTCCTTTTACACCATAGCCCCCTATGGGTTTCCAAATAGCACTTTGAAAATTCCACAAGAACGGTCTTAATGAACGGTTTCTGGAGGGCAAAGCTCTAACTGTGTGAGATGAATTAACGGAACACAAAGTAGTTTCTCAAGAAGCTTCTTTCTAGTTTTCATCTGAGGACATTTCCTTTTTCACCATAGCCCTCTATGGGCTTCCAAATTTCACTTTGCAAATTCCACAAGAACAGTCTTAACGAAAGACTTCTTGAGGGGAAAGCTGTAACTCTGTGAGATGAATTAACAGAAAACAAAGCAGTTTCTCAGAAAGCTTCTATACACTTTCTAACTGAAGATATTCCTTTTTTCACCATAACCCTATATGGGCTTCCAAATATTACTTTGCGAATTACACAAGAACAGTCATAGCGAAATGCATCTCGAGGGGAAAGCTGTAACTCTGTGAGATGAATTAACAGAACACAAAGCAGTTTCTCAGAAAGCTTCTTTCCAGTTTTTATCTAAGGACATTTCCTTTTTCTCCATAGCCCTCTATGGGCTTCTAAATATCACGTTCTAAATTGCACAAGAACAGTCTTAGCGAAAGGATTCTTGAGAGGAAAGCTGTAACTCTGTGAGATGAATTAAGAGAACACAAAGCAGTTTTTCAGAAAGCTTCTTTTCAGTTTTTATCTTAGGTTATTTCCTTTTTCACTGTAGACCTCTGTAGGCTTCTAAATATCACTTCCCAAATTCGACAAGAACAGTCTTAGGGAAAGGCTTCGTGAGGGGAAAGCTGTAACTTTGTGAGATGAATTAACAGAACACAACGCAGTGTCTCAGAAAGCTTCTTTCCCGTTTTAAACAGAAGATATTTCCTTTTCACCATAGCTCTCTATGGCCTTCGAAATGTCACTTTGCAAATTTCACAAGAACAGTCATAGCGAAAGGCTTCCTCAGGGGAAAGCTGTAACCCTGTGGGATGAATTCACAGATCAGAAAGCTGTTTCTCAGAAAGCTTCTTTCTCACGTTTATGGCGGATATTTCCTTTGGCCCTATAGTCTTCAAAGGGAACCGAATTATCCCTTCTCAGATTCCACAGAAATAAGGTTAGCAAACAGCTCTATGACATATAGCTCTCACTCAGTGAGTGGAAGTCACGTATCACAAAGCAGTTTCTCAGAAATGTTCTTTTCAGTTTTTATCTTAGGATATTTCCTTTTTCACCATAGCCCTCTATGGGCTTACAAATACCACTCTGCAAATTCCACAAGAACAGTCTTAGCGAAAGGCTTCTAGAGGGGAAAGCTGTAACTCTGTTAGGTGAATTAACAGAACACAAAGCAGTTTCTCAGGAATGTTCTTTACAGTTTTTTTCTGAAGATATTTCCTTTTCTACATAGCTCTCTATGGGCTACCAAATATCACATTTCAAATTCCACAAGAACAGTCTTAGCGAAAGACTTCCTGAGGGGAAAGCTGTAAGTCTGTGAGATGAATTAAAAGAACACAAAGCAATTTCTCAGAAAGCTTCTTTCCAGTTTTTATTGGAGGATATTTCGTTTTCAAAATAGCCGTCTATTGGCTTCCAAATATCATTTTTCAAATTGTGCAAGAATAATCTTAGCGAAAGGCTTCTTGAGGGGAAAGCTGTAACTCTGTGAAATGAATTCGCAAATCACAAAGAAGTTTCTCAGAAAGCTTCTTTCTAACTTTAATGACGGATATTTCCTTTGGCCCTTCAGTCTTCAAAGGGATCCGAAATAACAGTTCTCAGATTCCACAGAAATAAGACTGCCAAACAGCTCTACGAAATACAGCTGTAACTCAGTGAGTGGAAGTCATATATCACAAAGCAGTTTCTCAGAAAGCTTCTTTTCAGTTTTTAACTGAAGATATATCCTTTTTCACTATAGGTCACTATGAGCTTCCAAATATCACTTTGCATATTCCACAAGAACTGTCTTAGCGAAAGGCTTCCTGAAGGGAAACCTGTAACTCTGTGAGATGAATTAACAAAACACAAAGCAGTTTCTCAGAATGGTTCTTTTCAGTTTTTATCTTAGGATATTTACGTTTTCACCATCGACTTCTATGGGCTTACAAATATCACTTTGCAAATTCCACAAGAACAGTCTTAGTGAAAGGCTTCTAGAGGGGAAAGCTGAAACTCTGTGAGGTGAATTAACAGAATACAAAGCAGTTTCTCAGAAAGTTTCTTTCCAGTTTTTAACTGAAGGTATTTCCTTTTTCACCATAGCCCTCGACGGGCTTTCAAATATCACTTTGCAAATTCCACAAGAACAGTCTTAGCGAACGGCTTCTTGAGGGGAAAGCTGAAACTCTGTCAGATAAATTAACAGAACACAAAACAGTTTGTTGGAAAGCTTCTTTCCATTTTTGATCCGAGGACATTTCCTTTTACACCATAGCCCTCTCACGGCTTCCAAATATCACTTTGCAAATTCCACGAGAACCGTCTTAGCGAAAGACTTCTGGAGGGGAAAGCTGAAACTCTGTGAGATGAATTAACAGAAAACAAAGCAGTTTCTCAGAAAGCTTCTTTCCAGTTTTTAATTGAAGATATTTCCTTTTTCACCATATCCCTCCATGGGTTTCCAAATATCACATTGCAAATTCCACAAGAACAGTCTTAGCGAAATGCTTCTTGAGGGGTAAGCTGTAACTCTGTGAGATGAATTAACAGAACACAAAGCAGTTTCTCAGAAAACTTCTTTCCAGTTTTTATGTGAGGAAATTTCCTTTTTAACCGTACCCCTCTATGGGCTTCCAAATATCACTTTGTAAACTCCACAAGAACAGCCTTAGCGAAAGGATTCTTGATAGGAAAGCTGTAACTCTGTGCATGAATTAACAGAACACAAAGAAGTTTCTCAGAAAGCTTCTCTCCAGTTTTTAACTGAAGATATTTCCTTTTTCACCATAGCGCTCTATGGGCTTCCAAATATCTCTTTGGAAATTCCAGAAGAACAGTCTTAGTGAAGGGCTTCTTGAGGGTAGAGCTGTAATACTGTGAGATGAATTAACAAAACACAAAGCAGTTTCTCAGAAAGCTTCTTTCCAGTTTTTATGTGAGGAAATTTCCTTTTTAACCGTACCCCTCTATGGGCTTCCAAATATCACTTTGTAAACTCCACAAGAACAGTCTTAGCGAAAGGATTCGTGATAGGAAACGTGTAACTCTGTGTATGAATTAACAGAACACAAAGCAGTTTCTCAGAAAGCTTCTCTCCAGTTTTTAACTGAAGATATTTCCATTTTCACCATAGCCCTCTATGAGCTTCCAAATATCATTTTGCAAATTTCACAACAACAGTCTTAATGAACGGCTTCTTGAGGGGAAAGCTATAACTCTGTGAGATGAATTAACGGTACGCAAAACAGTTTCTCAAAAAGCTTCTTTTCAGTTTTTATCTTAGGATATTTCCTTTTTCACCATAGCCCTCTATTGTTTTCCAAATATCACTTTGCAAATTCCACGAGAACAGTCTTAGCGAAAGGCCTCTTGAGGGGAAACTGTAGCTCTGTGAGATCAATTCACAGAACTCAAAGAAGTTTCTCAGAAAGCTTCTTTCACACTTTTAGTGGCGGATATTTCCTTTGGACCTATAGTCTTCAAAGAGATCCGAAGTAACATTTCTCAGATTCCACAGAAATAAGCCTAGCCAACAGTTCTACGAAATACAGCTGTTTCTCAGTGACAGGAAATCACATATCACAAAGCAGTTCCTCGGAAAGCTTCTTTTCACTTTTTAACTGAAGCTATATCCTTTTTCACCATAGCGACGTATGGACTTCCAAAGACCACTTTGGAAATTCCACAAGAACAGTCTTGGTGAAAGGCTTCTTGAGGGGAAAGCTGTAACTCTGTGAGATGAACTAAGAGAACACAAAACCGTTTCTCAGAAAGCTTCTTTCCAGTTTTTAACTGAAGATATTTCCCCTTTCACCATAGCCCTCTATGGGCTTCCAAATATCAATTTGAAAATAACACAAGATCAGTCTTAGTGAATGGCTTTCTGTTCGGAAAGCTGTAACTCTCTGAGATGAATTAACAAAACACAAAGCAGTTTCTCAGAAAGCTTCTTTTCGGTTTTTATCTTACGATATTTCCTTTTTCACCATAGTTCTCTAAGCACTTCCAAATATCACTTCGCAAATTTCACAAGAACAGTCTTAGTAAACGACTTCTTGAGGGGAATGCTGTACCTCTGTGAGATGGATTAACAGAACACAAAGCAGTTTCTCAGAAACGTTCTTTCCACTTTTTAACTGAAGATATTTCCTTTTTCCCCATAGCACTCTATGGGCTTCCAAATATCACTTTGCAAAATCCACGAGAACAGTCTTAGTGAACGGTTTCTTGAGGGGAAAGCTGTAAGTCTGTGAGATGAATTCAGAGAACACAAAGCAGTTTCTCAGAAATTTTCTTTTCAGTTTTTATCTTAGGATATTTTCTTTTTAACCATAGATCTCTATGGTTTTCCATACACCTTTTTCCAAATTCCACAAAAACAGCTTTAGCGAAAGTTTTCTTGAGGGGAAAGCCGTAATTCTGTGAGATGAATTAACAGAACACAAAGCAATTTCTCAGAAAGCTACTTTCCAGTTTTTATCTGAAGATATTTCCTTTACACCATGGTCCTCTATGGGCTTCCAAATATCACTTTGCAAATTCCACAAGAACAGTCTTACTGAACGACTTCTTGAGGGGAAAGCTGTAATTCTATAAGATGAATTAACAGAACACAAAGTCGTTTCTCAGAAAGTTTCTTTTCAGTTCTTATCTTAGGAAATTTCTTTTTCACCACAGCCCTCTATGGGCTTCCAAATGTCACTTTGCAAATTCCACAAGAACAGTCTTAGCGGAATGCTTCTTGAGGGGAAAGGTGTAACACTGTCAGATGAATTAACAGAACACAAAGCAGTTTCTCAGAAAACTTCTTTCCAGCTTATAACTGAAGATACTTCCTTTTTCACCATAGCCCCCTATGGGTTTCCAAATAGCACTTTGAAAATTCCACAAGAACGGTCTTAATGAACGGTTTCTGGAGGGCAAAGCTGTAACTGTGTGAGATGAATTAACAGAACACAAAGTAGTTTCTCAAGAAGCTTCTTTCTAGTTTTCATCTGAGGACATTTCCTTTTTCACCATAGCCCTCTATGGGCTTCCAAATTTCACTTTGCAAATTCCACAAGAACAGTCTTAACGAAAGACTTCTTGAGGGGAAAGCTGTAACTCTGTGAGATGAATTAACAGAAAACAAAGCAGTTTCTCAGAAAGCTTCTATACAGTTTCTAACTGAAGATATTCCTTTTTTCACCATAACCCTATATGGGCTTCCAAATATTACTTTGCGAATTACACAAGAACAGTCATAGCGAAAGGCTTCTCGAGGGGGAAGCTGTAACTCTGTGAGATGAATTAACAGAACACAAAGCAATTTCTCAGAAAGCTTCTTTCCAGTTTTTATCTAAGGACATTTCCTTTTTCTCCATAGCCCTCTATGGGCTTCTAAATATCACGTTCTAAATTGCACAAGAACAGTCTTAGCGAAAGGATTCTTGAGAGGAAAGCTGTAACTCTGTGAGATGAATTAAGAGAACACAAAGCAGTTTTTCAGAAAGCTTATTTTCAGTTTTTATCTTAGGTTATTTCCTTTTTCACTGTAGACCTCTGTAGGCTTCTAAATATCACTTCCCAAATTCGACAAGAACAGTCTTAGGGAAAGGCTTCGTGAGGGGAAAGCTGTAACTTTGTGAGATGAATTAACAGAACACAACGCAGTGTCTCAGAAAGCTTCTTTCCCGTTTTAAACCGAAGATATTTCCTTTTCACCATAGCTCTCTATGGCCTTCGAAATGTCACGTTGCAAATTCCACAAGAACAGTCATAGCGAAAGGCTTCCTCAGGGGAAAGCTGTAACTCTGTGGGATGAATTCACAGATCAGAAAGCTGTTTCTCAGAAAGCTTCTTTCTCACGTTTATGGCGGATATTTCCTTTGGCCCTATAGTCTTCAAAGGGAACCGAATTATCCCTTCTCAGATTCCACAGAAATAAGGTTAGCAAACAGCTCTATGACATATAGCTCTCACTCAGTGAGTGGAAGTCACGTATCACAAAGCAGTTTCTCAGAAATGTTCTTTTCAGTTTTTATCTTAGGATATTTCCTTTTTCACCATAGCCCTCTATGGGCTTACAAATACCACTCTGCAAATTCCACAAAAACAGTCTTACCAAAAGGCTTCTTAAGGGGAAAGCTGTAACTCTGTGAGGTGAATTAACAGAACACAAAGCAGTTTCTCAGAAAGCTTCTTTTCAGCTTTTATCTTAGGATATTTCCTTTTTCACCATAGCCCTATAAGGGCTTACAAATATCACTATGAGTATTACACAAGAAGAGTCTTAGCAAAAGTCTTTTTGAGGGTAAAGCTGTAACTCTTTGAGATGAATTAACAGAACACCAAGCAGTTTCTTAGAAAGCTTCTTTCCATTTTTTAACTGAAGGTATTTCCCTTTTCACCACAGCCATCTATGGGCTTCGAAATATCACTTTGCAAATTCAAAAAGAACAGTCCTAGCGAAAGGCTTCTTGAGTGGAATGCTGTAACTCTGTGAGATGAATTAACAGATCTCAGAGAAGTTTCTCAGAAAGCTTCTTTCTCACTTTTAGCGGCAGATATTTCCTTTGGCCCTATAGTCTTCAAAGGGATCCAAAATAACAGTTCTCCGATTCCATAGAAATAAGGCTATCAAACAGCTCTAGGAAATAGAGCTGTAACTCAGTGAGTGGAAGTCACATAATACTAAACCGTTTCTCAGAAAGCCTCTTTCAGTTTTTAACTGAAGCTATATCCTTTTTCACCGTAGCCCTCTATGGGCTTCCAAATATCACTTTGAAAATACAGCAAGAACAGTCTTAGCGAAAGGCTTCTAGAGGGGAAAGCTGTAACTCTGTTAGGTGAATTAACAGAACACAAAGCAGTTTCTCAGGAATGTTCTTTACAGTTTTTATCTGAAGATATTTCCTTTTCTCCATAGCGCTCTATGGGCTACCAAATATCACATTTCAAATTCCACAAGAACAGTCTTAGTGAAAGACTTCCTGAGGGGAAAGCTGTAAGTCTGTGAGATGAATTAAAAGAACACAAAGCAATTTCTCAGAAAGCTTCTTTCCAGTTTTTATCGGAGGATATTTCGTTTTCACCATAGCCGTCTATTGGCTTCCAAATATCATTTTTCAAATTGTGCAAGAATAATCTTAGCGAAAGGCTTCTTGAGGGGAAAGCTGTAACTCTGTGAAATGAATTCGCAAATCACAAAGAAGTTTCTCAGAAAGCTTCTTTCTAACTTTAACGACGGATATTTCCTTTGGCCCTTCAGTCTTCAAAGGGATCCAAAATAACAGTTCTCCGATTCCACAGAAATAAGACTGCCAAACAGCTCTACGAAATACAGCTGTAACTCAGTGAGTGGAAGTCACATAATACTAAACCGTTTCTCAGAAAGCCTCTTTCAGTTTTTAACTGAAGCTATATCCTTTTTCACCGTAGCCCTCTATGGGCTTCCAAATATCACTTTGAAAATACAGCAAGAACAGTCTTAGCGAAAGGCTTCTAGAGGGGAAAGCTGTAACTCTGTTAGGTGAATTAACAGAACACAAAGCAGTTTCTCAGGAATGTTCTTTACAGTTTTTATCTGAAGATATTTCCTTTTCTCCATAGCGCTCTATGGGCTACCAAATATCACATTTCAAATTCCACAAGAACAGTCTTAGTGAAATACTTCCTGAGGGGAAAGCTGTAAGTCTGTGAGATGAATTAAAAGAACACAAAGCAATTTCTCAGAAAGCTTCTTTCCAGTTTTTATCGGAGGATATTTCGTTTTCACCATAGCCGTCTATTGGCTTCCAAATATCATTTTTCAAATTGTGCAAGAATAATCTTAGCGAAAGGCTTCTTGAGGGGAAAGCTGTAACTCTGTGAAATGAATTCGCAAATCACAAAGAAGTTTCTCAGAAAGCTTCTTTCTAACTTTAACGACGGATATTTCCTTTGGCCCTTCAGTCTTCAAAGGGATCCGAAATAACAGTTCTCAGATTCCACAGAAATAAGACTGCCAAACAGCTCTACGAAATACAGCTGTAACTCAGTGAGTGGAAGTCATATATCACAGAGCAGTTTCTCAGATATATCCTTTTTCACTATAGGTCACTATGAGCTTCCAAATATCACTTTGCATATTCCACAAGAACTGTCTTAGCGAAAGGCTTCTTGAAGGGAAACCTGTAACTCTGTGAGATGAATTAACAAAACACAAAGCAGTTTCTCAGAATGGTTCTTTTCAGTTTTTATCTTAGGATATTTACGTTTTCACCATCGACTTCTATGGGCTTACAAATATCACTTTGCAAATTCCACAAGAACAGTCTTAGCGAAAGGCTTCTAGAGGGGAAAGCTGAAACTCTGTGAGGTGAATTAACAGAATACAAAGCAGTTTCTCAGAAAGTTTCTTTCCAGTTTTTAACTGAAGGTATTTCCTTTTTCACCATAGAACTCGACGGGCTTTCAAATATCACTTTGCAAATTCCACAAGAACAGTCTTAGCGAACGGCTTCTTGAGGGGAAAGCTGAAACTCTGTCAGATAAATTAACAAAACACAAAACAGTTTGTTGGAAAGCTTCTTTCCATTTTTGATCCGAGGACATTTCCTTTTACACCATAGCCCTCTCACGGCTTCCAAATATCACTTTGCAAATTCCACGAGAACCGTCTTAGCGAAAGACTTCTGGAGGGGAAAGCTGAAACTCTGTGAGATGAATTAACAGAAAACAAAGCAGTTTCTCAGAAAGCTTCTTTCCAGTTTTTAATTGAAGATATTTCCTTTTTCACCATATCCCTCCATGGGCTTCCAAATATCACATTGCAAATTCCACAAGAACAGTCTTAGCGAAATGCTTCTTGAGGGGTAAGCTGTAACTCTGTGAGATGAATTAACAGAACACAAAGCAGTTTCTCAGAAAACTTCTTTCCAGTTTTTATGTGAGGAAATTTCCTTTTTAAACGTACCCCTCTATGGGCTTCCAAATATCACTTTGTAAACTCCACAAGAACAGTCTTAGCGAAAGGATTCTTGATAGGAAAGCTGTAACTCTGTGCATGAATTAACAGAACACAAAGAAGTTTCTCAGAAAGCTTCTCTCCAGTTTTTAACTGAAGATATTTCCTTTTTCACCATAGCGCTCTATGGGCTTCCAAATATCTCTTTGGAAATTCCAGAAGAACAGTCTTAGTGAAGGGCTTCTTGAGGGTAGAGCTGTAATACTGTGAGATGAATTAACAAAACACAAAGCAGTTTCTCAGAAAGCTTCTTTCCAGTTTTTATGTGAGGAAATTTCCTTTTTAACCGTACCCCTCTATGGGCTTCCAAATATCACTTTGTAAACTCCACAAGAACAGTCTTAGCGAAAGGATTCGTGATAGGAAAGGTGTAACTCTGTGTATGAATTAACAGAACACAAAGCAGTTTCTCAGAAAGCTTCTCTCCAGTTTTTAACTGAAGATATTTCCATTTTCACCATAGCCCTCTATGAGCTTCCAAATATCATTTTGCAAATTTCACAACAACAGTCTTAATGAACGGCTTCTTGAGGGGAAAGCTATAACTCTGTGAGATGAATTAACGGTACGCAAAACAGTTTCTCAAAAAGCTTCTTTTCAGTTTTTATCTTAGGATATTTCCTTTTTCACCATAGCCCTCTATTGTTTTCCAAATATCACTTTGCAAATTCCACGAGAACAGTCTTAGTGAAAGGCCTCTTGAGGGGAAACTGTAGCTCTGTGAGATCAATTCACAGAACTCAAAGAAGTTTCTCAGAAAGCTTCTTTCACACTTTTAGTGGCGGATATTTCCTTTGGACCTATAGTCTTCAAAGAGATCCGAAGTAACATTTCTCAGATTCCACAGAAATAAGCCTAGCCAACAGTTCTACGAAATACAGCTGTTTCTCAGTGACAGGAAATCACATATCACAAAGCAGTTCCTCGGAAAGCTTCATTTCACTTTTTAACTGAAGCTATATCCTTTTTCACCATAGCGACGTATGGACTTCCAAAGACCACTTTGGAAATTCCACAAGAACAGTCTTGGTGAAAGGCTTCTTGAGGGGAAAGCTGTAACTCTGTGAGATGAACTAAGAGAACACAAAACCGTTTCTCAGAAAGCTTCTTTCCAGTTTTTAACTGAAGATATTTCCCTTTTCACCATAGCCCTCTATGGGCTTCCAAATATCAATTTGAAAATAACACAAGATCAGTCTTAGTGAATGGCTTTTTGTTCGGAAAGCTGTAACTCTCTGAGATGAATTAACAAAACACAAAGCAGTTTTTCAGAAAGCTTCTTTTCAGTTTTTATCTTAGGTTATTTCCTTTTTCACTGTAGACCTCTGTAGGCTTCTAAATATCACTTCCCAAATTCGACAAGAACAGTCTTAGAGAAAGGCTTCATGAGGGGAAAGCTGTAACTTTGTGAGATGAATTAACAGAACACAACGCAGTGTCTCAGAAAGCTTCTTTCCCGTTTTAAACCGAAGATATTTCCTTTTCACCTTAGCTCTCTATGGGCTTCGAAATGTCACTTTGCAAATTCCACAAGAACAGTCATAGCGAAAGGCTTCCTCAGGGGAAAGCTGTAACTCTGTGGGATGAATTCACAGATCAGAAAGCTGTTTCTCAGAAAGCTTCTTTCTCACTTTTATGGCGGATATTTCCTTTGGCCCTATAGTCTTCAACGGGAACCGAATTATCCCTTCTCAGATTCCACAGAAATAAGGTTAGCAAACAGCTCTATGACATATAGCTCTCACTCAGTGAGTGGAAGTCACGTATCACAAAGCAGTTTCTCAGAAATGTTCTTTTCAGTTTTTATCTTAGGATATTTCCTTTTTTACCATAGCCCTCTATGGGCTTACAAATACCACTCTGCAAATTCCACAAGAACAGTCTTACCAAAAGGCTTCTTAAGGGGAAAGCTGTAACTCTGTGAGGTGAATTAACAGAACACAAAGCAGTTTCTCAGAAAGCTTCTTTTCAGCTTTTATCTTAGGATATTTCCTTTTTCACCATAGCCCTATAAGGGCTTACAAATATCACTATGAGTATTACACATGAAGAGTCTTAGCAAAAGTCTTTTTGAGGGTAAAGCTGTAACTCTTTGAGATGAATTAAGAGAACACAATGCAGTTTCTTATAAAGCTTCTTTCCATTTTTTAACTGAAGGTATTTCCCTTTTCACCACAGCCGTCTATGGGCTTCGAAATATCACTTTGCAAATTCAAAAAGAACAGTCCTAGCGAAAGGCTTCTTGAATGGAATGCTGTAACTCTGTGAGATGAATTAACAGATCTCAGAGAAGTTTCTCAGAAAGCTTCTTTCTCACTTTTAGCGGCAGATATTTCCTTTGGCCCTATAGTCTTCAAAGGGATCCAAAATAACAGTTCTCCGATTCCATAGAAATAAGGCTATCAAACAGCTCTAGGAAATAGAGCTGTAACTCAGTGAGTGGAAGTCACATAATACTAAACCGTTTCTCAGAAAGCCTCTTTCAGTTTTTAACTGAAGCTATATCCTTTTTCACCGTAGCCCTCTATGGGCTTCCAAATATCACTTTGAAAATACAGCAAGAACAGTCTTAGCGAAAGGCTTCTAGAGGGGAAAGCTGTAACTCTGTTAGGTGAATTAACAGAACACAAAGCAGTTTCTCAGGAATGTTCTTTACAGTTTTTATCTGAAGATATTTCCTTTTCTCCATAGCGCTCTATGGGCTACCAAATATCACATTTCAAATTCCACAAGAACAGTCTTAGCGAAAGACTTCCTGAGGGGAAAGCTGTAAGTCTGTGAGATGAATTAAAAGAACACAAAGCAATTTCTCAGAAAGCTTCTTTCCAGTTTTTATCGGAGGATATTTCGTTTTCACCATAGCCGTCTATTGGCTTCCAAATATCATTTTTCAAATTGTGCAAGAATAATCTTAGCGAAAGGCTTCTTGAGGGGAAAGCTGTAACTCTGTGAAATGAATTCGCAAATCACAAAGAAGTTTCTCAGAAAGCTTCTTTCTAACTTTAACGACGGATATTTCCTTTGGCCCTTCAGTCTTCAAAGGGATCCGAAATAACAGTTCTCAGATTCCACAGAAATAAGACTGCCAAACAGCTCTACGAAATACAGCTGTAACTCAGTGAGTGGAAGTCATATATCACAGAGCAGTTTCTCAGATATATCCTTTTTCACTATAGGTCACTATGAGCTTCCAAATATCACTTTGCATATTCCACAAGAACTGTCTTAGCGAAAGGCTTCTTGAAGGGAAACCTGTAACTCTGTGAGATGAATTAACAAAACACAAAGCAGTTTCTCAGAATGGTTCTTTTCAGTTTTTATCTTAGGATATTTACGTTTTCACCATCGACTTCTATGGGCTTACAAATATCACTTTGCAAATTCCACAAGAACAGTCTTAGCGAAAGGCTTCTAGAGGGGAAAGCTGAAACTCTGTGAGGTGAATTAACAGAATACAAAGCAGTTTCTCAGAAAGTTTCTTTCCAGTTTTTAACTGAAGGTATTTCCTTTTTCACCATAGAACTCGACGGGCTTTCAAATATCACTTTGCAAATTCCACAAGAACAGTCTTAGCGAACGGCTTCTTGAGGGGAAAGCTGAAACTCTGTCAGATAAATTAACAGAACACAAAACAGTTTGTTGGAAAGCTTCTTTCCATTTTTGATCCGAGGACATTTCCTTTTACACCATAGCCCTCTCACGGCTTCCAAATATCACTTTGCAAATTCCACGAGAACCGTCTTAGCGAAAGACTTCTGGAGGGGAAAGCTGAAACTCTGTGAGATGAATTAACAGAAAACAAAGCAGTTTCTCAGAAAGCTTCTTTCCAGTTTTTAATTGAAGATATTTCCTTTTTCACCATATCCCTCCATGGGCTTCCAAATATCACATTGCAAATTCCACAAGAACAGTCTTAGCGAAATGCTTCTTGAGGGGTAAGCTGTAACTCTGTGAGATGAATTAACAGAACACAAAGCAGTTTCTCAGAAAACTTCTTTCCAGTTTTTATGTGAGGAAATTTCCTTTTTAACCGTACCCCTCTATGGGCTTCCAAATATCACTTTGTAAACTCCACAAGAACAGTCTTAGCGAAAGGATTCTTGATAGGAAAGCTGTAACTCTGTGCATGAATTAACAGAACACAAAGAAGTTTCTCAGAAAGCTTCTCTCCAGTTTTTAACTGAAGATATTTCCTTTTTCACCATAGCGCTCTATGGGCTTCCAAATATCTCTTTGGAAATTCCAGAAGAACAGTCTTAGTGAAGGGCTTCTTGAGGGTAGAGCTGTAATACTGTGAGATGAATTAACAAAACACAAAGCAGTTTCTCAGAAAGCTTCTTTCCAGTTTTTATGTGAGGAAATTTCCTTTTTAACCGTACCCCTCTATGGGCTTCCAAATATCACTTTGTAAACTCCACAAGAACAGTCTTAGCGAAAGGATTCGTGATAGGAAAGGTGTAACTCTGTGTATGAATTAACAGAACACAAAGCAGTTTCTCAGAAAGCTTCTCTCCAGTTTTTAACTGAAGATATTTCCATTTTCACCATAGCCCTCTATGAGCTTCCAAATATCATTTTGCAAATTTCACAACAACAGTCTTAATGAACGGCTTCTTGAGGGGAAAGCTATAACTCTGTGAGATGAATTAACGGTACGCAAAACAGTTTCTCAAAAAGCTTCTTTTCAGTTTTTATCTTAGGATATTTCCTTTTTCACCATAGCCCTCTATTGTTTTCCAAATATCACTTTGCAAATTCCACGAGAACAGTCTTAGTGAAAGGCCTCTTGAGGGGAAACTGTAGCTCTGTGAGATCAATTCACAGAACTCAAAGAAGTTTCTCAGAAAGCTTCTTTCACACTTTTAGTGGCGGATATTTCCTTTGGACCTATAGTCTTCAAAGAGATCCGAAGTAACATTTCTCAGATTCCACAGAAATAAGCCTAGCCAACAGTTCTACGAAATACAGCTGTTTCTCAGTGACAGGAAATCACATATCACAAAGCAGTTCCTCGGAAAGCTTCATTTCACTTTTTAACTGAAGCTATATCCTTTTTCACCATAGCGACGTATGGACTTCCAAAGACCACTTTGGAAATTCCACAAGAACAGTCTTGGTGAAAGGCTTCTTGAGGGGAAAGCTGTAACTCTGTGAGATGAACTAAGAGAACACAAAACCGTTTCTCAGAAAGCTTCTTCCCAGTTTTTAACTGAAGATATTTCCCTTTTCACCATAGCCCTCTATGGGCTTCCAAATATCAATTTGAAAATAACACAAGATCAGTCTTAGTGAATGGCTTTTTGTTCGGAAAGCTGTAACTCTCTGAGATGAATTAACAAATCACAAAGCAGTTTTTCAGAAAGCTTCTTTTCAGTTTTTATCTTAGGTTATTTCCTTTTTCACTGTAGACCTCTGTAGGCTTCTAAATATCACTTCCCAAATTCGACAAGAACAGTCTTAGAGAAAGGCTTCATGAGGGGAAAGCTGTAACTTTGTGAGATGAATTAACAGAACACAACGCAGTGTCTCAGAAAGCTTCTTTCCCGTTTTAAACCGAAGATATTTCCTTTTCACCTTAGCTCTCTATGGGCTTCGAAATGTCACTTTGCAAATTCCACAAGAACAGTCATAGCGAAAGGCTTCCTCAGGGGAAAGCTGTAACTCTGTGGGATGAATTCACAGATCAGAAAGCTGTTTCTCAGAAAGCTTCTTTCTCACTTTTATGGCGGATATTTCCTTTGGCCCTATAGTCTTCAACGGGAACCGAATTATCCCTTCTCAGATTCCACAGAAATAAGGTTAGCAAACAGCTCTATGACATATAGCTCTCACTCAGTGAGTGGAAGTCACGTATCACAAAGCAGTTTCTCAGAAATGTTCTTTTCAGTTTTTATCTTAGGATATTTCCTTTTTTACCATAGCCCTCTATGGGCTTACAAATACCCCTCTGCAAATTCCACAAGAACAGTCTTACCAAAAGGCTTCTTAAGGGGAAAGCTGTAACTCTGTGAGGTGAATTAACAGAACACAAAGCAGTTTCTCAGAAAGCTTCTTTTCAGCTTTTATCTTAGGATATTTCCTTTTTCACCATAGCCCTATAAGGGCTTACAAATATCACTATGAGTATTACACATGAAGAGTCTTAGCAAAAGTCTTTTTGAGGGTAAAGCTGTAACTCTTTGAGATGAATTAAGAGAACACAATGCAGTTTCTTATAAAGCTTCTTTCCATTTTTTAACTGAAGGTATTTCCCTTTTCACCACAGCCGTCTATGGGCTTCGAAATATCACTTTGCAAATTCAAAAAGAACAGTCCTAGCGAAAGGCTTCTTGAATGGAATGCTGTAACTCTGTGAGATGAATTAACAGATCTCAGAGAAGTTTCTCAGAAAGCTTCTTTCTCACTTTTAGCGGCAGATATTTCCTTTGGCCCTATAGTCTTCAAAGGGATCCAAAATAACAGTTCTCCGATTCCATAGAAATAAGGCTATCAAACAGCTCTAGGAAATAGAGCTGTAACTCAGTGAGTGGAAGTCACATAATACTAAACCGTTTCTCAGAAAGCCTCTTTCAGTTTTTAACTGAAGCTATATCCTTTTTCACCGTAGCCCTCTATGGGCTTCCAAATATCACTTTGAAAATACAGCAAGAACAGTCTTAGCGAAAGGCTTCTAGAGGGGAAAGCTGTAACTCTGTTAGGTGAATTAACAGAACACAAAGCAGTTTCTCAGGAATGTTCTTTACAGTTTTTATCTGAAGATATTTCCTTTTCTCCATAGCGCTCTATGGGCTACGAAATATCACATTTCAAATTCCACAAGAACAGTCTTAGCGAAAGACTTGCTGAGGGGAAAGCTGTAAGTCTGTGAGATGAATTAAAAGAACACAAAGCAATTTCTCAGAAAGCTTCTTTCCAGTTTTTATCGGAGGATATTTCGTTTTCACCATAGCCGTCTATTGGCTTCCAAATATCATTTTTCAAATTGTGCAAGAATAATCTTAGCGAAAGGCTTCTTGAGGGGAAAGCTGTAACTCTGTGAAATGAATTCGCAAATCACAAAGAAGTTTCTCAGAAAGCTTCTTTCTAACTTTAACGACGGATATTTCCTTTGGCCCTTCAGTCTTCAAAGGGATCCGAAATAACAGTTCTCAGATTCCACAGAAATAAGACTGCCAAACAGCTCTACGAAATACAGCTGTAACTCAGTGAGTGGAAGTCATATATCACAGAGCAGTTTCTCAGATATATCCTTTTTCACTATAGGTCACTATGAGCTTCCAAATATCACTTTGCATATTCCACAAGAACTGTCTTAGCGAAAGGCTTCTTGAAGGGAAACCTGTAACTCTGTGAGATGAATTAACAAAACACAAAGCAGTTTCTCAGAATGGTTCTTTTCAGTTTTTATCTTAGGATATTTACGTTTTCACCATCGACTTCTATGGGCTTACAAATATCACTTTGCAAATTCCACAAGAACAGTCTTAGCGAAAGGCTTCTAGAGGGGAAAGCTGAAACTCTGTGAGGTGAATTTACAGAATACAAAGCAGTTTCTCAGAAAGTTTCTTTCCAGTTTTTAACTGAAGGTATTTCCTTTTTCACCATAGAACTCGACGGGCTTTCAAATATCACTTTGCAAATTCCACAAGAACAGTCTTAGCGAACGGCTTCTTGAGGGGAAAGCTGAAACTCTGTCAGATAAATTAACAAAACACAAAACAGTTTGTTGGAAAGCTTCTTTCCATTTTTGATCCGAGGACATTTCCTTTTACACCATAGCCCTCTCACGGCTTCCAAATATCACTTTGCAAATTCCACGAGAACCGTCTTAGCGAAAGACTTCTGGAGGGGAAAGCTGAAACTCTGTGAGATGAATTAACAGAAAACAAAGCAGTTTCTCAGAAAGCTTCTTTCCAGTTTTTAATTGAAGATATTTCCTTTTTCACCATATCCCTCCATGGGCTTCCAAATATCACATTGCAAATTCCACAAGAACAGTCTTAGCGAAATGCTTCTTGAGGGGTAAGCTGTAACTCTGTGAGATGAATTAACAGAACACAAAGCAGTTTCTCAGAAAACTTCTTTCCAGTTTTTATGTGAGGAAATTTCCTTTTTAAACGTACCCCTCTATGGGCTTCCAAATATCACTTTGTAAACTCCACAAGAACAGTCTTAGCGAAAGGATTCTTGATAGGAAAGCTGTAACTCTGTGCATGAATTAACAGAACACAAAGAAGTTTCTCAGAAAGCTTCTCTCCAGTTTTTAACTGAAGATATTTCCTTTTTCACCATAGCGCTCTATGGGCTTCCAAATATCTCTTTGGAAATTCCAGAAGAACAGTCTTAGTGAAGGGCTTCTTGAGGGTAGAGCTGTAATACTGTGAGATGAATTAACAAAACACAAAGCAGTTTCTCAGAAAGCTTCTTTCCAGTTTTTATGTGAGGAAATTTCCTTTTTAACCGTACCCCTCTATGGGCTTCCAAATATCACTTTGTAAACTCCACAAGAACAGTCTTAGCGAAAGGATTCGTGATAGGAAAGGTGTAAATCTGTGTATGAATTAACAGAACACAAAGCAGTTTCTCAGAAAGCTTCTCTCCAGTTTTTAACTGAAGATATTTCCATTTTCACCATAGCCCTCTATGAGCTTCCAAATATCATTTTGCAAATTTCACAACAACAGTCTTAATGAACGGCTTCTTGAGGGGAAAGCTATAACTCTGTGAGATGAATTAACGGTACGCAAAACAGTTTCTCAAAAAGCTTCTTTTCAGTTTTTATCTTAGGATATTTCCTTTTTCACCATAGCCCTCTATTGTTTTCCAAATATCACTTTGCAAATTCCACGAGAACAGTCTTAGTGAAAGGCCTCTTGAGGGGAAACTGTAGCTCTGTGAGATCAATTCACAGAACTCAAAGAAGTTTCTCAGAAAGCTTCTTTCACACTTTTAGTGGCGGATATTTCCTTTGGACCTATAGTCTTCAAAGAGATCCGAAGTAACATTTCTCAGATTCCACAGAAATAAGCCTAGCCAACAGTTCTACGAAATACAGCTGTTTCTCAGTGACAGGAAATCACATATCACAAAGCAGTTCCTCGGAAAGCTTCTTTTCACTTTTTAACTGAAGCTATATCCTTTTTCACCATAGCGACGTATGGACTTCCAAAGACCACTTTGGAAATTCCACAAGAACAGTCTTGGTGAAAGGCTTCTTGAGGGGAAAGCTGTAACTCTGTGAGATGAACTAAGAGAACACAAAACCGTTTCTCAGAAAGCTTCTTTCCAGTTTTTAACTGAAGATATTTCCCTTTTCACCATAGCCCTCTATGGGCTTCCAAATATCAATTTGAAAATAACACAATATCAGTCTTAGTGAATGGCTTTCTGTTCGGAAAGCTGTAACTCTCTGACATGAATTAACAAAACACAAAGCAGTTTCTCAGAAAGCTTCTTTTCAGTTTTTATCTTAGGATATTTCCTTTTTCACCATAGTTCTCTAAGCACTTCCAAATATCACTTCGCAAATTTCACAAGAACAGTCTTAGTAAACGACTTCTTGAGGGGAATGCTGTACCTCTGTGAGATGGATTAACAGAACACAAAGCAGTTTCTCAGAAACGTTCTTTCCACTTTTTAACTGAAGATATTTCCTTTTTCCCCATAGCACTCTATGGGCTTCCAAATATCACTTTGCAAAATCCACGAGAACAGTCTTAGTGAACGGTTTCTTGAGGGGAAAGCTGTAAGTCTGTGAGATGAATTCAGAGAACACAAAGCAGTTTCTCAGAAATTTTCTTTTCAGTTTTTATCTTAGGATACTTTCTTTTTAACCATAGATCTCTATGGTTTTCCATATACCTTTTTCCAAATTCCACAAAAACAGCTTTAGCGAAAGTTTTCTTGAGGGGAAAGCCGTAATTCTGTGAGATGAATTAACAGAACACAAGGCAATTTCTCAGAAAGCTACTTTCCAGTTTTTATCTGAAGATATTTCCTTTACACCATGGTCCTCTATGGGCTTCCAAATATCACTTTGCAAATTCCACAAGAACAGTCTTACTGAACGACTTCTTGAGGGGAAAACTGTAATTCTATAAGATGAATTAACAGAACACAAAGTCGTTTCTCAGAAAGCTTCTTTTCAGTTCTTATCTGAGGAAATTTCTTTTTCACCACAGCCCTCTATGGGCTTCCAAATGTCACTTTGCAAATTCCACAAGAACAGTCTTAGCGGAATGCTTCTTGAGGGGAAAGGTGTAACACTGTCAGATGAATTAACAGAACACAAAGCAGTTTCTCAGAAAACTTCTTTCCAGTTTATAACTGAAGATATTTCCTTTTTCACCATAGCCCCCTATGGGTTTCCAAATAGCACTTTGAAAATTCCACAAGAACGGTCTTAATGAACGGTTTCTGGAGGGCAAAGCTGTAACTGTGTGAGATGAATTAACGGAACACAAAGTAGTTTCTCAAGAAGCTTCTTTCTAGTTTTCATCTGAGGACATTTCCTTTTTCACCATAGCCCTCTATGGGCTTCCAAATTTCACTTTGCAAATTCCACAAGAACAGTCTTAACGAAAGACTTCTTGAGGGGAAAGCTGTAACTCTGTGAGATGAATTAACAGAAAACAAAGCAGTTTCTCAGAAAGCTTCTATACACTTTCTAACTGAAGATATTCCTTTTTTCACCATAACCCTATATGGGCTTCCAAATATTACTTTGCGAATTACACAAGAACAGTCATAGCGAAAGGCTTCTCGAGGGGAAAGCTGTAACTCTGTGAGATGAATTAACAGAACACAAAGCAGTTTCTCAGAAAGCTTCTTTCCAGTTTTTATCTAAGGACATTTCCTTTTTCTCCATAGCCCTCTATGGGCTTCTAAATATCACGTTCTAAATTGCACAAGAACAGTCTTAGCGAAAGGATTCTTGAGAGGAAAGCTGTAACTCTGTGAGATGAATTAAGAGAACACAAAGCAGTTTTTCAGAAAGCTTCTTTTCAGTTTTTATCTTAGGTTATTTCCTTTATCACTGTAGACCTCTATAGGCTTCTAAATATCACTTCCCAAATTCGACAAGAACAGTCTTAGGGAAAGGCTTCGTGAGGGGAAAGCTGTAACTTTGTGAGATGAATTAACAGAACACAACGCAGTGTCTCAGAAAGCTTCTTTCCCGTTTTAAACCGAAGATATTTCCTTTTCACCATAGCTCTCTATGGGCTTCGAAATGTCACTTTGCAAATTCCACAAGAACAGTCATAGTGAAAGGCTTCCTCAGGGGAAAGCTGTAACTCTGTGGGATGAATTTACAGATCAGAAAGCTGTTTCTCAGAAAGCTTCTTTCTCACTTTTATGGCGGATATTTCCTTTGGCCCTATAGTCTTCAATGGGAACCGAATTATCCCTTCTCATATTCCACAGAAATAAGGTTAGCAAACAGCTCTATGACATATAGCTCTCACTCAGTGAGTGGAAGTCACGTATCACAAAGCAGTTTCTCAGAAATGTTCTTTTCAGTTTTTATCTTAGGATATTTCCTTTTTCACCATAGCCCTCTATGGGCTTACAAATACCACTCTGCAAATTCCACAAGAACAGTCTTACCGAAAGGCTTCTTAAGGGGAAAGCTGTAACTCTGTGAGGTGAATTAACAGAACACAAAGCAGTTTCTCAGAAAGCTTCTTTTCAGCTTTTTTCTTAGGATATTTCCTTTTTCACCATAGCCCTATAAGGGCTTACAAATATCACTATGAGTATTACACAAGAAGAGTCTTAGCAAAAGTCTTTTTGAGGGTAAAGCTGTAACTCTTTGAGATGAATTAACAGAACACCAAGCAGTTTCTTAGAAAGCTTCTTTCCATTTTTTAACTGAAGGTATTTCCCTTTTCACCACAGCCGTCTATGGGCTTCGAAATATCACTTTGCAAATTCAAAAAGAACAGTCCTAGCGAAAGGCTTCTTGAGTGGAATGCTGTAACTCTGTGAGATGAATTAACAGATCTCAGAGAAGTTTCTCAGAAAGCTTCTTTCTCACTTTTAGTGGCAGATATTTCCTTTGGCCCTATAGTCTTCAAAGGGATCCAAAATAACAGTTCTCCGATTCCATAGAAATAAGGCTATCAAACAGCTCTAGGAAATAGAGCTGTAACTCAGTGAGTGGAAGTCACATAATACTAAACCGTTTCTCAGAAAGCCTCTTTCAGTTTTTAACTGAAGCTTTATCCTTTTTCACCGTAGCCCTCTATGGGCTTCAAAATATCACTTTGAAAATACAGCAAGAACAGTCTTAGCGAAAGGCTTCTAGAGGGGAAAGCTGTAACTCTGTTAGGTGAATTAACAGAACACAAAGCAGTTTCTCAGGAATGTTCTTTACAGTTTTTATCTGAAGATATTTCCTTTTCTCCATAGCGCTCTATGGGCTACCAAATATCACATTTCAAATTCCACAAGAACAGTCTTAGCGAAAGACTTCCTGAGGGGAAAGCTGTAAGTCTGTGAGATGAATTAAAAGAACACAAAGCAATTTCTCAGAAAGCTTCTTTCCAGTTTTTATCGGAGGATATTTCGTTTTCACCATAGCCGTCTATTGGCTTCCAAATATCATTTTTCAAATTGTGCAAGAATAATCTTAGCGAAAGGCTTCTTGAGGGGAAAGCTGTAACTCTGTGAAATGAATTCGCAAATCACAAAGAAGTTTCTCAGAAAGCTTCTTTCTAACTTTAACGACGGATATTTCCTTTGGCCCTTCAGTCTTCAAAGGGATCCGAAATAACAGTTCTCAGATTCCACAGAAATAAGACTGCCAAACAGCTCTACGAAATACAGCTGTAACTCAGTGAGTGGAAGTCATATATCACAAAGCAGTTTCTGAGATATATCCTTTTTCACTATAGGTCACTATGAGCTTCCAAATATCACTTTGCATATTCCACAAGAACTGTCTTAGCGAAAGGCTTCTTGAAGGGAAACCTGTAACTCTGTGAGATGAATTAACAAAACACAAAGCAGTTTCTCAGAATGGTTCTTTTCAGTTTTTATCTTAGGATATTTACGTTTTCACCATCGACTTCTATGGGCTTACAAATATCACTTTGCAAATTCCACAAGAACAGTCTTAGCGAAAGGCTTCTAGAGGGGAAAGCTGAAACTCTGTGAGGTGAATTAACAGAATACAAAGCAGTTTCTCAGAAAGTTTCTTTCCAGTTTTTAACTGAAGGTATTTCCTTTTTCACCATAGAACTCGACGGGCTTTCAAATATCACTTTGCAAATTCCACAAGAACAGTCTTAGCGAACGGCTTCTTGAGGGGAAAGCTGAAACTCTGTCAGATAAATTAACAGAACACAAAACAGTTTGTTGGAAAGCTTCTTTCCATTTTTGATCCGAGGACATTTCCTTTTACACCATAGCCCTCTCACGGCTTCCAAATATCACTTTGCAAATTCCACGAGAACCGTCTTAGCGAAAGACTTCTGGAGGGGAAAGCTGAAACTCTGTGAGATGAATTAACAGAAAACAAAGCAGTTTCTCAGAAAGCTTCTTTCCAGTTTTTAATTGAAGATATTTCCTTTTTCACCATATCCCTCCATGGGCTTCCAAATATCACATTGCAAATTCCACAAGAACAGTCTTAGCGAAATGCTTCTTGAGGGGTAAGCTGTAAGTCTGTGAGATGAATTAACAGAACACAAAGCAGTTTCTCAGAAAACTTCTTTCCAGTTTTTATGTGAGGAAATTTCCTTTTTAAACGTACCCCTCTATGGGCTTCCAAATATCACTTTGTAAACTCCACAAGAACAGTCTTAGCGAAAGGATTCTTGATAGGAAAGCTGTAACTCTGTGCATGAATTAACAGAACACAAAGAAGTTTCTCAGAAAGCTTCTCTCCAGTTTTTAACTGAAGATATTTCCTTTTTCACCATAGCGCTCTATGGGCTTCCAAATATCTCTTTGGAAATTCCAGAAGAACAGTCTTAGTGAAGGGCTTCTTGAGGGTAGAGCTGTAATACTGTGAGATGAATTAACAAAACGCAAAGCAGTTTCTCAGAAAGCTTCTTTCCAGTTTTTATGTGAGGAAATTTCTTTTTTAACCGTACCCCTCTATGGGCTTCCAAATATCACTTTGTAAACTCCACAAGAACAGTCTTAGCGAAAGGATTCGTGATAGGAAAGGTGTAACTCTGTGTATGAATTAACAGAACACAAAGCAGTTTCTCAGAAAGCTTCTCTCCAGTTTTTAACTGAAGATATTTCCATTTTCACCATAGCCCTCTATGAGCTTCCAAATATCATTTTGCAAATTTCACAACAACAGTCTTAATGAACGGCTTCTTGAGGGGAAAGCTATAACTCTGTGAGATGAATTAACGGTACGCAAAACAGTTTCTCAAAAAGCTTCTTTTCAGTTTTTATCTTAGGATATTTCCTTTTTCACCATAGCCCTCTATTGTTTTCCTAATATCACTTTGCAAATTCCACGAGAACAGTCTTAGTGAAAGGCCTCTTGAGGGGAAACTGTAGCTCTGTGAGATCAATTCACAGAACTCAAAGAAGTTTCTCAGAAAGCTTCTTTCACACTTTTAGTGGCGGATATTTCCTTTGGACCTATAGTCTTCAAAGAGATCCGAAGTAACATTTCTCAGATTCCACAGAAATAAGCCTAGCCAACAGTTCTACGAAATACAGCTGTTTCTCAGTGACAGGAAATCACATATCACAAAGCAGTTCCTCGGAAAGCTTCTTTTCACTTTTTAACTGAAGCTATATCCTTTTTCACCATAGCGACGTATGGACTTCCAAAGACCACTTTGGAAATTCCACAAGAACAGTCTTGGTGAAAGGCTTCTTGAGGGGAAAGCTGTAACTCTGTGAGATGAACTAAGAGAACACAAAACCGTTTCTCAGAAAGCTTCTTTCCAGTTTTTAACTGAAGATATTTCCCTTTTCACCATAGCCCTCTATGGGCTTCCAAATATCAATTTGAAAATAACACAAGATCAGTCTTAGTGAATGGCTTTTTGTTCGGAAAGCTGTAACTCTCTGAGATGAATTAACAAAACACAAAGCAGTTTTTCAGAAAGCTTCTTTTCAGTTTTTACCTTACGATATTTCCTTTTTCACCATAGTTCTCTAAGCACTTCCAAATATCACTTCGCAAATTTCACAAGAACAGTCTTAGTAAACGACTTCTTGAGGGGAATGCTGTACCTCTGTGAGATGGATTAACAGAACACAAAGCAGTTTCTCAGAAACGTTCTTTCCACTTTTTAACTGAAGATATTTCCTTTTTCCCCATAGCACTCTATGGGCTTCCAAATATCACTTTGCAAAATCCACGAGAACAGTCTTAGTGAACGGTTTCTTGAGGGGAAAGCTGTAAGTCTGTGAGATGAATTCAGAGAACACAAAGCAGTTTCTCAGAAATTTTCTTTTCAGTTTTTATCTTAGGATATTTTCTTTTTAACCATAGATCTCTATGGTTTTCCATATACCTTTTTCCAAATTCCACAAAAACAGCTTTAGCGAAAGTTTTCTTGAGGGGAAAGCCGTAATTCTGTGAGATGAATTAACAGAACACAAAGCAATTTCTCAGAAAGCTACTTTCCAGTTTTTATCTGAAGATATTTCCTTTACACCATGGTCCTCTATGGGCTTCCAAATATCACTTTGCAAATTCCACAAGAACAGTCTTACTGAACGACTTCTTGAGGGGAAAGCTGTAATTCTATAAGATGAATTAACAGAACACAAAGTCGTTTCTCAGAAAGCTTCTTTTCAGTTCTTATCTTAGGAAATTTCTTTTTCACCACAGCCCTCTATGGGCTTCCAAATGTCACTTTGCAAATTCCACAAGAACAGTCTTAGCGGAATGCTTCTTGAGGGGAAAGGTGTAACACTGTCAGATGAATTAACAGAACACAAAGCAGTTTCTCAGAAAACTTCTTTCCAGTTTATAACTGAAGATATTTCCTTTTTCACCATAGCCCCCTATGGGTTTCCAAATAGCACTTTGAAAATTCCACAAGAACGGTCTTAATGAACGGTTTCTGGAGGGCAAAGCTGTAACTGTGTGAGATGAATTAACAGAACACAAAGTAGTTTCTCAAGAAGCTTCTTTCTAGTTTTCATCTGAGGACATTTCCTTTTTCACCATAGCCCTCTATGGGCTTCCAAATTTCACTTTGCAAATTCCACAAGAACAGTCTTAACGAAAGACTTCTTGAGGGGAAAGCTGTAACTCTGTGAGATGAATTAACAGAAAACAAAGCAGTTTCTCAGAAAGCTTCTATACACTTTCTAACTGAAGATATTCCTTTTTTCACCATAACCCTATATGGGCTTCCAAATATTACTTTGCGAATTACACAAGAACAGTCATAGCGAAAGGCTTCTCGAGGGGAAAGCTGTAACTCTGTGAGATGAATTAACAGAACACAAAACAGTTTCTCAGAAAGCTTCTTTCCAGTTTTTATCTAAGGACATTTCCTTTTTCTCCATAGCCCTCTAAGGGCTTCTAAATATCCCGTTCTAAATTGCACAAGAACAGTCTTAGCGAAAGGATTCTTGAGAGGAAAGCTGTAACTCTGTGAGATGAATTAAGAGAACACAAAGCAGTTTTTCAGAAAGCTTATTTTCAGTTTTTATCTTAGGTTATTTCCTTTTTCACTGTAGACCTCTGTAGGCTTCTAAATATCACTTCCCAAATTCGACAAGAACAGTCTTAGGGAAAGGCTTCGTGAGGGGAAAGCTGTAACATTGTGAGATGAATTAACAGAACACAACGCAGTGTCTCAGAAAGCTTCTTTCCCGTTTTAAACCGAAGATATTTCCTTTTCACCATAGCTCTCTATGGGCTTCGAAATGTCACGTTGCAAATTCCACAAGAACAGTCATAGCGAAAGGCTTCCTCAGGGGAAAGCTGTAACTCTGTGGGATGAATTCACAGATCAGAAAGCTGTTTCTCAGAAAGCTTCTTTCTCACGTTTATGGCGGATATTTCCTTTGGCCCTATAGTCTTCAAAGGGAACCGAATTATCCCTTCTCAGATTCCACAGAAATAAGGTTAGCAAACAGCTCTATGACATATAGCTCTCACTCAGTGAGTGGAAGTCACATATCACAAAGCAGTTTCTCAGAAATGTTCTTTTCAGTTTTTATCTTAGGATATTTCCTTTTTTACCATAGCCCTCTATGGGCTTACAAATACCACTCTGCAAATTCCACAAGAACAGTCTTACCAAAAGGCTTCTTAAGGGGAAAGCTGTAACTCTGTGAGGTGAATTAACAGAACACAAAGCAGTTTCTCAGAAAGCTTCTTTTCAGCTTTTATCTTAGGATATTTCCTTTTTCACCATAGCCCTATAAGGGCTTACAAATATCACTATGAGTATTACACAAGAAGAGTCTTAGCAAAAGTCTTTTTGAGGGTAAAGCTGTAACTCTTTGAGATGAATTAACAGAACACAAAGCAGTTTCTTAGAAAGCTTCTTTCCATTTTTTAACTGAAGGTATTTCCCTTTTCACCACAGCCGTCTATGGGCTTCGAAATATCACTTTGCAAATTCAAAAAGAACAGTCCTAGCGAAAGGCTTCTTGAGTGGAATGCTGTAACTCTGTGAGATGAATTAACAGATCTCAGAGAAGTTTCTCAGAAAGCTTCTTTCTCACTTTTAGCAGCAGATATTTCCTTTGGCCCTATAGTCTTCAAAGGGATCCAAAATAACAGTTCTCTGATTCCATAGAAATAAGGCTATCAAACAGCTCTAGGAAATAGAGCTGTAACTCATTGAGTGGAAGTCACAATACTAAACCGTTTCTCAGAAAGCCTCTTTCAGTTTTTAACTGAAGCTATATCCTTTTTCACCGTAGCCCTCTATGGGCTTCAAAATATCACTTTGAAAATACAGCAAGAACAGTCTTAGCGAAAGGCTTCTAGAGGGGAAAGCTGTAACTCTGTTAGGTGAATTAACAGAACACAAAGCAGTTTCTCAGGAATGTTCTTTACAGTTTTTATCTGAAGATATTTCCTTTTCTCCATAGCGCTCTATGGGCTACCAAATATCACATTTCAAATTCCACAAGAACAGTCTTAGCGAAAGACTTCCTGAGGGGAAAGCTGTAAGTCTGTGAGATGAATTAAAAGAACACAAAGCAATTTCTCAGAAAGCTTCTTTCCAGTTTTTATCGGAGGATATTTCGTTTTCACCATAGCCGTCTATTGGCTTCCAAATATCATTTTTCAAATTGTGCAAGAATAATCTTAGCGAAAGGCTTCTTGAGGGGAAAGCTGTAACTCTGTGAAATGAATTCGCAAATCACAAAGAAGTTTCTCAGAAAGCTTCTTTCTAACTTTAACGACGGATATTTCCTTTGGCCCTTCAGTCTTCAAAGGGATCCGAAATAACAGTTCTCAGATTCCACAGAAATAAGACTGCCAAACAGCTCTACGAAATACAGCTGTAACTCAGTGAGTGGAAGTCATATATCACAAAGCAGTTTCTCAGAAAGCTTCTTTTCAGTTTTTAACTGAAGATATATCCTTTTTCACTATAGGTCACTATGAGCTTCCAAATATCACTTTGCATATTCCACAAGAACTGTCTTAGCGAAAGGCTTCTTGAAGGGAAACCTGTAACTCTGTGAGATGAATTAACAAAACACAAAGCAGTTTCTCAGAATGGTTCTTTTCAGTTTTTATCTTAGGATATTTACGTTTTCACCATCGACTTCTATGGGCTTACAAATATCACTTTGCAAATTCCACAAGAACAGTCTTAGCGAAAGGCTTCTAGAGGGGAAAGCTGAAACTCTGTGAGGTGAATTAACAGAATACAAAGCAGTTTCTCAGAAAGTTTCTTTCCAGTTTTTAACTGAAGGTATTTCCTTTTTCACCATAGAACTCGACGGGCTTTCAAATATCACTTTGCAAATTCCACAAGAACAGTCTTAGCGAACGGCTTCTTGAGGGGAAAGCTGAAACCCTGTCAGATAAATTAACAGAACACAAAACAGTTTGTTGGAAAGCTTCTTTCCATTTTTGATCCGAGGACATTTCCTTTTACACCATAGCCCTCTCACGGCTTCCAAATATCACTTTGCAAATTCCACGAGAACCGTCTTAGCGAAAGACTTCTGGAGGGGAAAGCTGAAACTCTGTGAGATGAATTAACAGAAAACAAAGCAGTTTCTCAGAAAGCTTCTTTCCAGTTTTTAATTGAAGATATTTCCTTTTTCACCATATCCCTCCATGGGCTTCCAAATATCACATTGCAAATTCCACAAGAACAGTCTTAGCGAAATGCTTCTTGAGGGGTAAGCTGTAACTCTGTGAGATGAATTAACAGAACACAAAGCAGTTTCTCAGAAAACTTCTTTCCAGTTTTTATGTGAGGAAATTTCCTTTTTAACCGTACCCCTCTATGGGCTTCCAAATATCACTTTGTAAACTCCACAAGAACAGTCTTAGCGAAAGGATTCGTGATAGGAAAGGTGTAACTCTGTGTTTGAATTAACAGAACACAAAGCAGTTTCTCAGAAAGCTTCTCTCCAGTTTTTAACTGAAGATATTTCCATTTTCACCATAGCCCTCTATGAGCTTCCAAATATCATTTTGCAAATTTCACAACAACAGTCTTAATGAACGGCTTCTTGAGGGGAAAGCTATAACTCTGTGAGATGAATTAACGGTACGCAAAACAGTTTCTCAAAAAGCTTCTTTTCAGTTTTTATCTTAGGATATTTCCTTTTTCACCATAGCCCTCTATTGTTTTCCAAATATCACTTTGCAAATTCCACGAGAACAGTCTTAGCGAAAGGCCTCTTGAGGGGAAACTGTAGCTCTGTGAGATCAATTCACAGAACTCAAAGAAGTTTCTCAGAAAGCTTCTTTCACACTTTTAGTGGCGGATATTTCCTTTGGACCTATAGTCTTCAAAGAGATCCGAAGTAACATTTCTCAGATTCCACAGAAATAAGCCTAGCCAACAGTTCTACGAAATACAGCTGTTTCTCAGTGACAGGAAATCACATATCACAAAGCAGTTCCTCGGAAAGCTTCTTTTCACTTTTTAACTGAAGCTATATCCTTTTTCACCATAGCGACGTATGGACTTCCAAAGACCACTTTGGAAATTCCACAAGAACAGTCTTGGTGAAAGGCTTCTTGAGGGGAAAGCTGTAACTCTGTGAGATGAACTAAGAGAACACAAAACCGTTTCTCAGAAAGCTTCTTTCCAGTTTTTAACTGAAGATATTTCCCTTTTCACCATAGCCCTCTATGGGCTTCCAAATATCAATTTGAAAATAACACAAGATCAGTCTTAGTGAATGGCTTTTTGTTCGGAAAGCTGTAACTCTCTGAGATGAATTAACAAAACACAAAGCAGTTTCTCAGAAAGCTTCTTTTCAGTTTTTACCTTACGATATTTCCTTTTTCACCATAGTTCTCTAAGCACTTCCAAATATCACTTCGCAAATTTCACAAGAACAGTCTTAGTAAACGACTTCTTGAGGGGAATGCTGTACCTCTGTGAGATGGATTAACAGAACACAAAGCAGTTTCTCAGAAACGTTCTTTCCACTTTTTAACTGAAGATATTTCCTTTTTCCCCATAGCACTCTATGGGCTTCCAAATATCACTTTGCAAAATCCACGAGAACAGTCTTAGTGAACGGTTTCTTGAGGGGAAAGCTGTAAGTCTGTGAGATGAATTCAGAGAACACAAAGCAGTTTCTCAGAAATTTTCTTTTCAGTTTTTATCTTAGGATATTTTCTTTTTAACCATAGATCTCTATGGTTTTCCATATACCTTTTTCCAAATTCCACAAAAACAGCTTTAGCGAAAGTTTTCTTGAGGGGAAAGCCGTAATTCTGTGAGATGAATTAACAGAACACAAAGCAATTTCTCAGAAAGCTACTTTCCAGTTTTTATCTGAAGATATTTCCTTTACACCATGGTCCTCTATGGGCTTCCAAATATCACTTTGCAAATTCCACAAGAACAGTCTTACTGAACGACTTCTTGAGGGGAAAGCTGTAATTCTATAAGATGAATTAACAGAACACAAAGTCGTTTCTCAGAAAGCTTCTTTTCAGTTCTTATCTTAGGAAATTTCTTTTTCACCACAGCCCTCTATGGGCTTCCAAATGTCACTTTGCAAATTCCACAAGAACAGTCTTAGCGGAATGCTTCTTGAGGGGAAAGGTGTAACACTGTCAGATGAATTAACAGAACACAAAGCAGTTTCTCAGAAAACTTCTTTCCAGTTTATAACTGAAGATATTTCCTTTTTCACCATAGCCCCCTATGGGTTTCCAAATATCACTCTGAAAATTCCACAAGAACGGTCTTAATGAACGGTTTCTGGAGGGCAAAGCTGTAACTGTGTGAGATGAATTAACGGAACACAAAGTAGTTTCTCAAGAAGCTTCTTTCTAGTTTTCATCTGAGGACATTTCCTTTTTCACCATAGCCCTCTATGGGCTTCCAAATTTCACTTTGCAAATTCCACAAGAACAGTCTTAACGAAAGACTTCTTGAGGGGAAAGCTGTAACTCTGTGAGATGAATTAACAGAACACAAAGCAGTTTCTCAGAGAGCTTCTATACAGTTTCTAACTGAAGATATTCCTTTTTTCACCATAACCCTATATGGGCTTCCAAATATTACTTTGCGAATTACACAAGAACAGTCATAGCGAAAGGCTTCTCGAGGGGAAAGCTGTAACTCTGTGAGATGAATTAACAGAACACAAAGCAGTTTCTCAGAAAGCTTCTTTCCAGTTTTTATCTAAGGACATTTCCTTTTTCTCCATAGCCCTCTATGGGCTTCTAAATATCTCGTTCTAAATTGCACAAGAACAGTCTTAGCGAAAGGATTCTTGAGAGGAAAGCTGTAACTCTGTGAGATGAATTAAGAGAACACAAAGCAGTTTTTCAGAAAGCTTATTTTCAGTTTTTATCTTAGGTTATTTCCTTTTTCACTGTAGACCTCTGTAGGCTTCTAAATATCACTTCCCAAATTCGACAAGAACAGTCTTAGGGAAAGGCTTCGTGAGGGGAAAGCTGTAACTTTGTGAGATGAATTAACAGAACACAACGCAGTGTCTCAGAAAGCTTCTTTCCCGTTTTAAACCGAAGATATTTCCTTTTCACCATAGCTCTCTATGGCCTTCGAAATGTCACGTTGCAAATTCCACAAGAACAGTCATAGCGAAAGGCTTCCTCAGGGGAAAGCTGTAACTCTGTGGGATGAATTCACAGATCAGAAAGCTGTTTCTCAGAAAGCTTCTTTCTCACTTTTATGGCGGATATTTCCTTAGGCCCTATAGTCTTCAACGGGAACCGAATTATGCCTTCTCAGATTCCACAGAAATAAGGTTAGCAAACAGCTCTATGACATATAGCTCTCACTCAGTGAGTGGAAGTCACGTATCACAAAGCAGTTTCTCAGAAATGTTCTTTTCAGTTTTTATCTTAGGATATTTCCTTTTTCACCATAGCCCTCTATGGGCTTACAAATACCACTCTGCAAATTCCACAAGAACCGTCTTACCAAAAGGCTTCTTAAGGGGAAAGCTGTAACTCTGTGAGGTGAATTAACAGAACACAAAGCAGTTTCTCAGAAAGCTTCTTTTCAGCTTTTATCTTAGGATATTTCCTTTTTCACCATAGCCCTATAAGGGCTTACAAATATCACTATGAGTATCACACAAGAAGAGTCTTAGCAAAAGTCTTTTTGAGGGTAAAGCTGTAACTCTTTGAGATGAATTAACAGAACACCAAGCAGTTTCTTAGAAAGCTTCTTTCCATTTTTTAACTGAAGGTATTTCCCTTTTCACCACAGCCGTCTATGGGCTTCGAAATATCACTTTGCAAATTCAAAAAGAACAGTCCTAGCGAAAGGCTTCTTGAGTGGAATGCTGTAACTCTGTGAGATGAATTAACAGATCTCAGAGAAGTTTCTCAGAAAGCTTCTTTCTCACTTTTAGCGGCAGATATTTCCTTTGGCCCTATAGTCTTCAAAGGGATCCAAAATAACAGTTCTCCGATTCCATAGAAATAAGGCTATCAAACAGCTCTAGGAAATAGAGCTGTAACTCATTGAGTGGAAGTCACATAATACTAAACCGTTTCTCAGAAAGCCTCTTTCAGTTTTTAACTGAAGCTATATCCTTTTTCACCGTAGCCCTCTATGGGCTTCAAAATATCACTTTGAAAATACAGCAAGAACAGTCTTAGCGAAAGGCTTCTAGAGGGGAAAGCTGTAACTCTGTTAGGTGAATTAACAGAACACAAAGCAGTTTCTCAGGAATGTTCTTTACAGTTTTTATCTGAAGATATTTCCTTTTCTCCATAGCGCTCTATGGGCTACCAAATATCACATTTCAAATTCCACAAGAACAGTCTTAGCGAAAGACTTCCTGAGGGGAAAGCTGTAAGTCTGTGAGATGAATTAAAAGAACACAAAGCAATTTCTCAGAAAGCTTCTTTCCAGTTTTTATCGGAGGATATTTCGTTTTCACCATAGCCGTCTATTGGCTTCCAAATATCATTTTTCAAATTGTGCAAGAATAATCTTAGCGAAAGGCTTCTTGAGGGGAAAGCTGTAACTCTGTGAAATGAATTCGCAAATCACAAAGAAGTTTCTCAGAAAGCTTCTTTCTAACTTTAACGACGGATATTTCCTTTGGCCCTTCAGTCTTCAAAGGGATCTGAAATAACAGTTCTCAGATTCCACAGAAATAAGACTGCCAAACAGCTCTACGAAATACAGCTGTAACTCAGTGAGTGGAAGTCATATATCACAAAGCAGTTTCTCAGAAAGCTTCTTTTCAGTTTTTAACTGAAGATATATCCTTTTTCACTATAGGTCACTATGAGCTTCCAAATATCACTTTGCATATTCCACAAGAACTGTCTTAGCGAAAGGCTTCTTGAAGGGAAACCTGTAACTCTGTGAGATGAATTAACAAAACACAAAGCAGTTTCTCAGAATGGTTCTTTTCAGTTTTTATCTTAGGATATTTACGTTTTCACCATCGACTTCTATGGGCTTACAAATATCACTTTGCAAATTCCACAAGAACAGTCTTAGCGAAAGGCTTCTAGAGGGGAAAGCTGAAACTCTGTGAGGTGAATTAACAGAATACAAAGCAGTTTCTCAGAAAGTTTCTTTCCAGTTTTTAACTGAAGGTATTTCCTTTTTCACCATAGAACTCGACGGGCTTTCAAATATCACTTTGCAAATTCCACAAGAACAGTCTTAGCGAACGGCTTCTTGAGGGGAAAGCTGAAACCCTGTCAGATAAATTAACAGAACACAAAACAGTTTGTTGGAAAGCTTCTTTCCATTTTTGATCCGAGGACATTTCCTTTTACACCATAGCCCTCTCACGGCTTCCAAATATCACTTTGCAAATTCCACGAGAACCGTCTTAGCGAAAGACTTCTGGAGGGGAAAGCTGAAACTCTGTGAGATGAATTAACAGAAAACAAAGCAGTTTCTCAGAAAGCTTCTTTCCAGTTTTTAATTGAAGATATTTCCTTTTTCACCATATCCCTCCATGGGCTTCCAAATATCACATTGCAAATTCCACAAGAACAGTCTTAGCGAAATGCTTCTTGAGGGGTAAGCTGTAAGTCTGTGAGATGAATTAACAGAACACAAAGCAGTTTCTCAGAAAACTTCTTTCCAGTTTTTATGTGAGGAAATTTCCTTTTTAACCGTACCCCTCTATGGGCTTCCAAATATCACTTTGTAAACTCCACAAGAACAGTCTTAGCGAAAGGATTCTTGATAGGAAAGCTGTAACTCTGTGCATGAATTAACAGAACACAAAGAAGTTTCTCAGAAAGCTTCTCTCCAGTTTTTAACTGAAGATATTTCCTTTTTCACCATAGCGCTCTATGGGCTTCCAAATATCTCTTTGGAAATTCCAGAAGAACAGTCTTAGTGAAGGGCTTCTTGAGGGTAGAGCTGTAATACTGTGAGATGAATTAACAAAACACAAAGCAGTTTCTCAGAAAGCTTCTTTCCAGTTTTTATGTGAGGAAATTTCCTTTTTAACCGTACCCCTCTATGGGCTTCCAAATATCACTTTGTAAACTCCACAAGAACAGTCTTAGCGAAAGGATTCGTGATAGGAAAGGTGTAACTCTGTGTATGAATTAACAGAACACAAAGCAGTTTCTCAGAAAGCTTCTCTCCAGTTTTTAACTGAAGATATTTCCATTTTCACCATAGCCCTCTATGAGCTTCCAAATATCATTTTGCAAATTTCACAACAACAGTCTTAATGAACGGCTTCTTGAGGGGAAAGCTATAACTCTGTGAGATGAATTAACGGTACGCAAAACAGTTTCTCAAAAAGCTTCTTTTCAGTTTTTATCTTAGGATATTTCCTTTTTCACCATAGCCCTCTATTGTTTTCCAAATATCACTTTGCAAATTCCACGAGAACAGTCTTAGCGAAAGGCCTCTTGAGGGGAAACTGTAGCTCTGTGAGATCAATTCACAGAACTCAAAGAAGTTTCTCAGAAAGCTTCTTTCACACTTTTAGTGGCGGATATTTCCTTTGGACCTATAGTCTTCAAAGAGATCCGAAGTAACATTTCTCAGATTCCACAGAAATAAGCCTAGCCAACAGTTCTACGAAATACAGCTGTTTCTCAGTGACAGGAAATCACATATCACAAAGCAGTTCCTCGGAAAGCTTCTTTTCACTTTTTAACTGAAGCTATATCCTTTTTCACCATAGCGACATATGGACTTCCAAAGACCACTTTGGAAATTCCACAAGAACAGTCTTGGTGAAAGGCTTCTTGAGGGGAAAGCTGTAACTCTGTGAGATGAACTAAGAGAACAAAAAACCGTTTCTCAGAAAGCTTCTTTCCAGTTTTTAACTGAAGATATTTCCCTTTTCACCATAGCCCTCTATGGGCTTCCAAATATCAATTTGAAAATAGCACAAGATCAGTCTTAGTGAATGGCTTTTTGTTCGGAAAGCTGTAACTCTCTGAGATGAATTAACAAAACACAAAGCAGTTTCTCAGAAAGCTTCTTTTCAGTTTTTACCTTACGATATTTCCTTTTTCACCATAGTTCTCTAAGCACTTCCAAATATCACTTCGCAAATTTCACAAGAACAGTCTTAGTAAACGACTTCTTGAGGGGAATGCTGTACCTCTGTGAGATGGATTAACAGAACACAAAGCAGTTTCTCAGAAACGTTCTTTCCACTTTTTAACTGAAGATATTTCCTTTTTCCCCATAGCACTCTATGGGCTTCCAAATATCACTTTGCAAAATCCACGAGAACAGTCTTAGTGAACGGTTTCTTGAGGGGAAAGCTGTAAGTCTGTGAGATGAATTCAGAGAACACAAAGCAGTTTCTCAGAAATTTTCTTTTCAGTTTTTATCTTAGGATATTTTCTTTTTAACCATAGATCTCTATGGTTTTCCATATACCTTTTTCCAAATTCCACAAAAACAGCTTTAGCGAAAGTTTTCTTGAGGGGAAAGCCGTAATTCTGTGAGATGAATTAACAGAACACAAAGCAATTTCTCAGAAAGCTACTTTCCAGTTTTTATCTGAAGATATTTCCTTTACACCATGGTCCTCTATGGGCTTCCAAATATCACTTTGCAAATTCCACAAGAACAGTCTTACTGAACGACTTCTTGAGGGGAAAGCTGTAATTCTATAAGATGAATTAACAGAACACAAAGTCGTTTCTCAGAAAGCTTCTTTTCAGTTCTTATCTTAGGAAATTTCTTTTTCACCACAGCCCTCTATGGGCTTCCAAATGTCACTTTGCAAATTCCACAAGAACAGTCTTAGCGGAATGCTTCTTGAGGGGAAAGGTGTAACACTGTCAGATGAATTAACAGAACACAAAGCAGTTTCTCAGAAAACTTCTTTCCAGTTTATAACTGAAGATATTTCCTTTTTCACCATAGCCCCCTATGGGTTTCCAAATAGCACTTTGAAAATTCCACAAGAACGGTCTTAATGAACGGTTTCTGGAGGGCAAAGCTGTAACTGTGTGAGATGAATTAACAGAACACAAAGTAGTTTCTCAAGAAGCTTCTTTCTAGTTTTCATCTGAGGACATTTCCTTTTTCACCATAGCCCTCTATGGGCTTCCAAATTTCACTTTGCAAATTCCACAAGAACAGTCTTAACGAAAGACTTCTTGAGGGGAAAGCTGTAACTCTGTGAGATGAATTAACAGAAAACAAAGCAGTTTCTCAGAAAGCTTCTATACACTTTCTAACTGAAGATATTCCTTTTTTCACCATAACCCTATATGGGCTTCCAAATATTACTTTGCGAATTACACAAGAACAGTCATAGCGAAAGGCTTCTCGAGGGGAAAGCTGTAACTCTGTGAGATGAATTAACAGAACACAAAACAGTTTCTCAGAAAGCTTCTTTCCAGTTTTTATCTAAGGACATTTCCTTTTTCTCCATAGCCCTCTAAGGGCTTCTAAATATCCCGTTCTAAATTGCACAAGAACAGTCTTAGCGAAAGGATTCTTGAGAGGAAAGCTGTAACTCTGTGAGATGAATTAAGAGAACACAAAGCAGTTTTTCAGAAAGCTTCTTTTCAGTTTTTATCTTAGGTTATTTCCTTTTTCACTGTAGACCTCTGTAGGCTTCTAAATATCACTTCCCAAATTCGACAAGAACAGTCTTAGGGAAAGGCTTCGTGAGGGGAAAGCTGTAACATTGTGAGATGAATTAACAGAACACAACGCAGTGTCTCAGAAAGCTTCTTTCCCGTTTTAAACCGAAGATATTTCCTTTTCACCATAGCTCTCTATGGGCTTCGAAATGTCACGTTGCAAATTCCACAAGAACAGTCATAGCGAAAGGCTTCCTCAGGGGAAAGCTGTAACTCTGTGGGATGAATTCACAGATCAGAAAGCTGTTTCTCAGAAAGCTTCTTTCTCACGTTTATGGCGGATATTTCCTTTGGCCCTATAGTCTTCAAAGGGAACCGAATTATCCCTTCTCAGATTCCACAGAAATAAGGTTAGCAAACAGCTCTATGACATATAGCTCTCACTCAGTGAGTGGAAGTCACATATCACAAAGCAGTTTCTCAGAAATGTTCTTTTCAGTTTTTATCTTAGGATATTTCCTTTTTTACCGTAGCCCTCTATGGGCTTACAAATACCACTCTGCAAATTCCACAAGAACAGTCTTACCAAAAGGCTTCTTAAGGGGAAAGCTGTAACTCTGTGAGGTGAATTAACAGAACACAAAGCAGTTTCTCAGAAAGCTTCTTTTCAGCTTTTATCTTAGGATATTTCCTTTTTCACCATAGCCCTATAAGGGCTTACAAATATCACTATGAGTATTACACAAGAAGAGTCTTAGCAAAAGTCTTTTTGAGGGTAAAGCTGTAACTCTTTGAGATGAATTAACAGAACACAAAGCAGTTTCTTAGAAAGCTTCTTTCCATTTTTTAACTGAAGGTATTTCCCTTTTCACCACAGCCGTCTATGGGCTTCGAAATATCACTTTGCAAATTCAAAAAGAACAGTCCTAGCGAAAGGCTTCTTGAGTGGAATGCTGTAACTCTGTGAGATGAATTAACAGATCTCAGAGAAGTTTCTCAGAAAGCTTCTTTCTCACTTTTAGCAGCAGATATTTCCTTTGGCCCTATAGTCTTCAAAGGGATCCAAAATAACAGTTCTCTGATTCCATAGAAATAAGGCTATCAAACAGCTCTAGGAAATAGAGCTGTAACTCATTGAGTGGAAGTCACATAATACTAAACCGTTTCTCAGAAAGCCTCTTTCAGTTTTTAACTGAAGCTATATCCTTTTTCACCGTAGCCCTCTATGGGCTTCAAAATATCACTTTGAAAATACAGCAAGAACAGTCTTAGCGAAAGGCTTCTAGAGAGGAAAGCTGTAACTCTGTTAGGTGAATTAACAGAACACAAAGCAGTTTCTCAGGAATGTTCTTTACAGTTTTTATCTGAAGATATTTCCTTTCCTCCATAACGCTCTATGGGCTACCAAATATCACATTTCAAATTCCACAAGAACAGTCTTAGCGAAAGACTTCCTGAGGGGAAAGCTGTAAGTCTGTGAGATGAATTAAAAGAACACAAAGCAATTTCTCAGAAAGCTTCTTTCCAGTTTTTATCGGAGGATATTTCGTTTTCACCATAGCCGTCTATTGGCTTCCAAATATCATTTTTCAAATTGTGCAAGAATAATCTTAGCGAAAGGCTTCTTGAGGGGAAAGCTGTAACTCTGTGAAATGAATTCGCAAATCACAAAGAAGTTTCTCAGAAAGCTTCTTTCTAACTTTAACGACGGATATTTCCTTTGGCCCTTCAGTCTTCAAAGGGATCCGAAATAACAGTTCTCAGATTCCACAGAAATAAGACTGCCAAACAGCTCTACGAAATACAGCTGTAACTCAGTGAGTGGAAGTCATATATCACAAAGCAGTTTCTCAGAAAGCTTCTTTTCAGTTTTTAACTGAAGATATATCCTTTTTCACTATAGGTCACTATGAGCTTCCAAATATCACTTTGCATATTCCACAAGAACTGTCTTAGCGAAAGGCTTCTTGAAGGGAAACCTGTAACTCTGTGAGATGAATTAACAAAACACAAAGCAGTTTCTCAGAATGGTTCTTTTCAGTTTTTATCTTAGGATATTTACGTTTTCACCATCGACTTCTATGGGCTTACAAATATCACTTTGCAAATTCCACAAGAACAGTCTTAGCGAAAGGCTTCTAGAGGGGAAAGCTGAAACTCTGTGAGGTGAATTAACAGAATACAAAGCAGTTTCTCAGAAAGTTTCTTTCCAGTTTTTAACTGAAGGTATTTCCTTTTTCACCATAGAACTCGACGGGCTTTCAAATATCACTTTGCAAATTCCACAAGAACAGTCTTAGCGAACGGCTTCTTGAGGGGAAAGCTGAAACCCTGTCAGATAAATTAACAGAACACAAAACAGTTTGTTGGAAAGCTTCTTTCCATTTTTGATCCGAGGACATTTCCTTTTACACCATAGCCCTCTCACGGCTTCCAAATATCACTTTGCAAATTCCACGAGAACCGTCTTAGCGAAAGACTTCTGGAGGGGAAAGCTGAAACTCTGTGAGATGAATTAACAGAAAACAAAGCAGTTTCTCAGAAAGCTTCTTTCCAGTTTTTAATTGAAGATATTTCCTTTTTCACCATATCCCTCCATGGGCTTCCAAATATCACATTGCAAATTCCACAAGAACAGTCTTAGCGAAATGCTTCTTGAGGGGTAAGCTGTAACTCTGTGAGATGAATTAACAAAACACAAAGCAGTTTCTCAGAAAGCTTCTTTCCAGTTTTTATGTGAGGAAATTTCCTTTTTAACCGTACCCCTCTATGGGCTTCCAAATATCACTTTGTAAACTCCACAAGAACAGTCTTAGCAAAAGGATTCGTGATAGGAAAGGTGTAACTCTGTGTATGAATTAACAGAACACAAAGCAGTTTCTCAGAAAGCTTCTCTCCAGTTTTTAACTGAAGATATTTCCATTTTCACCATAGCCCTCTATGAGCTTCCAAATATCATTTTGCAAATTTCACAACAACAGTCTTAATGAACGGCTTCTTGAGGGGAAAGCTATAACTCTGTGAGATGAATTAACGGTACGCAAAACAGTTTCTCAAAAAGCTTCTCTTCAGTTTTTATCTTAGGATATTTCCTTTTTCACCATAGCCCTCTATTGTTTTCCAAATATCACTTTGCAAATTCCACGAGAACAGTCTTAGCGAAAGGCCTCTTGAGGGGAAACTGTAGCTCTGTGAGATCAATTCACAGAACTCAAAGAAGTTTCTCAGAAAGCTTCTTTCACACTTTTAGTGGCGGATATTTCCTTTGGACCTATAGTCTTCAAAGAGATCCGAAGTAACATTTCTCAGATTCCACAGAAATAAGCCTAGCCAACAGTTCTACGAAATACAGCTGTTTCTCAGTGACAGGAAATCACATATCACAAAGCAGTTCCTCGGAAAGCTTCTTTTCACTTTTTAACTGAAGCTATATCCTTTTTCACCATAGCGACGTATGGACTTCCAAAGACCACTTTGGAAATTCCACAAGAACAGTCTTGGTGAAAGGCTTCTTGAGGGGAAAGCTGTAACTCTGTGAGATGAACTAAGAGAACACAAAACCGTTTCTCAGAAAGCTTCTTTCCAGTTTTTAACTGAAGATATTTCCCTTTTCACCATAGCCCTCTATGGGCTTCCAAATATCAATTTGAAAATAACACAAGATCAGTCTTAGTGAATGGCTTTTTGTTCGGAAAGCTGTAACTCTCTGAGATGAATTAACAAAACACAAAGCAGTTTCTCAGAAAGCTTCTTTTCAGTTTTTACCTTACGATATTTCCTTTTTCACCATAGTTCTCTAAGCACTTCCAAATATCACTTCGCAAATTTCACAAGAACAGTCTTAGTAAACGACTTCTTGAGGGGAATGCTGTACCTCTGTGAGATGGATTAACAGAACACAAAGCAGTTTCTCAGAAACGTTCTTTCCACTTTTTAACTGAAGATATTTCCTTTTTCCCCATAGCACTCTATGGGCTTCCAAATATCACTTTGCAAAATCCACGAGAACAGTCTTAGTGAACGGTTTCTTGAGGGGAAAGCTGTAAGTCTGTGAGATGAATTCAGAGAACACAAAGCAGTTTCTCAGAAATTTTCTTTTCAGTTTTTATCTTAGGATATTTTCTTTTTAACCATAGATCTCTATGGTTTTCCATATACCTTTTTCCAAATTCCACAAAAACAGCTTTAGCGAAAGTTTTCTTGAGGGGAAAGCCGTAATTCTGTGAGATGAATTAACAGAACACAAAGCAATTTCTCAGAAAGCTACTTTCCAGTTTTTATCTGAAGATATTTCCTTTACACCATGGTCCTCTATGGGCTTCCAAATATCACTTTGCAAATTCCACAAGAACAGTCTTACTGAACGACTTCTTGAGGGGAAAGCTGTAATTCTATAAGATGAATTAACAGAACACAAAGTCGTTTCTCAGAAAGCTTCTTTTCAGTTCTTATCTTAGGAAATTTCTTTTTCACCACAGCCCTCTATGGGCTTCCAAATGTCACTTTGCAAATTCCACAAGAACAGTCTTAGCGGAATGCTTCTTGAGGGGAAAGGTGTAACACTGTCAGATGAATTAACAGAACACAAAGCAGTTTCTCAGAAAACTTCTTTCCAGTTTATAACTGAAGATATTTCCTTTTTCACCATAGCCCCCTATGGGTTTCCAAATATCACTCTGAAAATTCCACAAGAACGGTCTTAATGAACGGTTTCTGGAGGGCAAAGCTGTAACTGTGTGAGATGAATTAACGGAACACAAAGTAGTTTCTCAAGAAGCTTCTTTCTAGTTTTCATCTGAGGACATTTCCTTTTTCACCATAGCCCTCTATGGGCTTCCAAATTTCACTTTGCAAATTCCACAAGAACAGTCTTAACGAAAGACTTCTTGAGGGGAAAGCTGTAACTCTGTGAGATGAATTAACAGAACACAAAGCAGTTTCTCAGAGAGCTTCTATACAGTTTCTAACTGAAGATATTCCTTTTTTCACCATAACCCTATATGGGCTTCCAAATATTACTTTGCGAATTACACAAGAACAGTCATAGCGAAAGGCTTCTCGAGGGGAAAGCTGTAACTCTGTGAGATGAATTAACAGAACACAAAGCAGTTTCTCAGAAAGCTTCTTTCCAGTTTTTATCTAAGGACATTTCCTTTTTCTCCATAGCCCTCTATGGGCTTCTAAATATCTCGTTCTAAATTGCACAAGAACAGTCTTAGCGAAAGGATTCTTGAGAGGAAAGCTGTAACTCTGTGAGATGAATTAAGAGAACACAAAGCAGTTTTTCAGAAAGCTTATTTTCAGTTTTTATCTTAGGTTATTTCCTTTTTCACTGTAGACCTCTGTAGGCTTCTAAATATCACTTCCCAAATTCGACAAGAACAGTCTTAGGGAAAGGCTTCGTGAGGGGAAAGCTGTAACTTTGTGAGATGAATTAACAGAACACAACGCAGTGTCTCAGAAAGCTTCTTTCCCGTTTTAAACCGAAGATATTTCCTTTTCACCATAGCTCTCTATGGCCTTCGAAATGTCACGTTGCAAATTCCACAAGAACAGTCATAGCGAAAGGCTTCCTCAGGGGAAAGCTGTAACTCTGTGGGATGAATTCACAGATCAGAAAGCTGTTTCTCAGAAAGCTTCTTTCTCACTTTTATGGCGGATATTTCCTTAGGCCCTATAGTCTTCAACGGGAACCGAATTATGCCTTCTCAGATTCCACAGAAATAAGGTTAGCAAACAGCTCTATGACATATAGCTCTCACTCAGTGAGTGGAAGTCACGTATCACAAAGCAGTTTCTCAGAAATGTTCTTTTCAGTTTTTATCTTAGGATATTTCCTTTTTCACCATAGCCCTCTATGGGCTTACAAATACCACTCTGCAAATTCCACAAGAACCGTCTTACCAAAAGGCTTCTTAAGGGGAAAGCTGTAACTCTGTGAGGTGAATTAACAGAACACAAAGCAGTTTCTCAGAAAGCTTCTTTTCAGCTTTTATCTTAGGATATTTCCTTTTTCACCATAGCCCTATAAGGGCTTACAAATATCACTATGAGTATCACACAAGAAGAGTCTTAGCAAAAGTCTTTTTGAGGGTAAAGCTGTAACTCTTTGAGATGAATTAACAGAACACCAAGCAGTTTCTTAGAAAGCTTCTTTCCATTTTTTAACTGAAGGTATTTCCCTTTTCACCACAGCCGTCTATGGGCTTCGAAATATCACTTTGCAAATTCAAAAAGAACAGTCCTAGCGAAAGGCTTCTTGAGTGGAATGCTGTAACTCTGTGAGATGAATTAACAGATCTCAGAGAAGTTTCTCAGAAAGCTTCTTTCTCACTTTTAGCGGCAGATATTTCCTTTGGCCCTATAGTCTTCAAAGGGATCCAAAATAACAGTTCTCCGATTCCATAGAAATAAGGCTATCAAACAGCTCTAGGAAATAGAGCTGTAACTCATTGAGTGGAAGTCACATAATACTAAACCGTTTCTCAGAAAGCCTCTTTCAGTTTTTAACTGAAGCTATATCCTTTTTCACCGTAGCCCTCTATGGGCTTCAAAATATCACTTTGAAAATACAGCAAGAACAGTCTTAGCGAAAGGCTTCTAGAGGGGAAAGCTGTAACTCTGTTAGGTGAATTAACAGAACACAAAGCAGTTTCTCAGGAATGTTCTTTACAGTTTTTATCTGAAGATATTTCCTTTTCTCCATAGCGCTCTATGGGCTACCAAATATCACATTTCAAATTCCACAAGAACAGTCTTAGCGAAAGACTTCCTGAGGGGAAAGCTGTAAGTCTGTGAGATGAATTAAAAGAACACAAAGCAATTTCTCAGAAAGCTTCTTTCCAGTTTTTATCGGAGGATATTTCGTTTTCACCATAGCCGTCTATTGGCTTCCAAATATCATTTTTCAAATTGTGCAAGAATAATCTTAGCGAAAGGCTTCTTGAGGGGAAAGCTGTAACTCTGTGAAATGAATTCGCAAATCACAAAGAAGTTTCTCAGAAAGCTTCTTTCTAACTTTAACGACGGATATTTCCTTTGGCCCTTCAGTCTTCAAAGGGATCCGAAATAACAGTTCTCAGATTCCACAGAAATAAGACTGCCAAACAGCTCTACGAAATACAGCTGTAACTCAGTGAGTGGAAGTCATATATCACAAAGCAGTTTCTCAGAAAGCTTCTTTTCAGTTTTTAACTGAAGATATATCCTTTTTCACTATAGGTCACTATGAGCTTCCAAATATCACTTTGCATATTCCACAAGAACTGTCTTAGCGAAAGGCTTCTTGAAGGGAAACCTGTAACTCTGTGAGATGAATTAACAAAACACAAAGCAGTTTCTCAGAATGGTTCTTTTCAGTTTTTATCTTAGGATATTTACGTTTTCACCATCGACTTCTATGGGCTTACAAATATCACTTTGCAAATTCCACAAGAACAGTCTTAGCGAAAGGCTTCTAGAGGGGAAAGCTGAAACTCTGTGAGGTGAATTAACAGAATACAAAGCAGTTTCTCAGAAAGTTTCTTTCCAGTTTTTAACTGAAGGTATTTCCTTTTTCACCATAGAACTCGACGGGCTTTCAAATATCACTTTGCAAATTCCACAAGAACAGTCTTAGCGAACGGCTTCTTGAGGGGAAAGCTGAAACCCTGTCAGATAAATTAACAGAACACAAAACAGTTTGTTGGAAAGCTTCTTTCCATTTTTGATCCGAGGACATTTCCTTTTACACCATAGCCCTCTCACGGCTTCCAAATATCACTTTGCAAATTCCACGAGAACCGTCTTAGCGAAAGACTTCTGGAGGGGAAAGCTGAAACTCTGTGAGATGAATTATCAGAAAACAAAGCAGTTTCTCAGAAAGCTTCTTTCCAGTTTTTAATTGAAGATATTTCCTTTTTCACCATATCCCTCCATGGGCTTCCAAATATCACATTGCAAATTCCACAAGAACAGTCTTAGCGAAATGCTTCTTGAGGGGTAAGCTGTAAGTCTGTGAGATGAATTAACAGAACACAAAGCAGTTTCTCAGAAAACTTCTTTCCAGTTTTTATGTGAGGAAATTTCCTTTTTAACCGTACCCCTCTATGGGCTTCCAAATATCACTTTGTAAACTCCACAAGAACAGTCTTAGCGAAAGGATTCTTGATAGGAAAGCTGTAACTCTGTGCATGAATTAACAGAACACAAAGAAGTTTCTCAGAAAGCTTCTCTCCAGTTTTTAACTGAAGATATTTCCTTTTTCACCATAGCGCTCTATGGGCTTCCAAATATCTCTTTGGAAATTCCAGAAGAACAGTCTTAGTGAAGGGCTTCTTGAGGGTAGAGCTGTAATACTGTGAGATGAATTAACAAAACACAAAGCAGTTTCTCAGAAAGCTTCTTTCCAGTTTTTATGTGAGGAAATTTCCTTTTTAACCGTACCCCTCTATGGGCTTCCAAATATCACTTTGTAAACTCCACAAGAACAGTCTTAGCGAAAGGATTCGTGATAGGAAAGGTGTAACTCTGTGTATGAATTAACAGAACACAAAGCAGTTTCTCAGAAAGCTTCTCTCCAGTTTTTAACTGAAGATATTTCCATTTTCACCATAGCCCTCTATGAGCTTCCAAATATCATTTTGCAAATTTCACAACAACAGTCTTAATGAACGGCTTCTTGAGGGGAAAGCTATAACTCTGTGAGATGAATTAACGGTACGCAAAACAGTTTCTCAAAAAGCTTCTTTTCAGTTTTTATCTTAGGATATTTCCTTTTTCACCATAGCCCTCTATTGTTTTCCAAATATCACTTTGCAAATTCCACGAGAACAGTCTTAGCGAAAGGCCTCTTGAGGGGAAACTGTAGCTCTGTGAGATCAATTCACAGAACTCAAAGAAGTTTCTCAGAAAGCTTCTTTCACACTTTTAGTGGCGGATATTTCCTTTGGACCTATAGTCTTCAAAGAGATCCGAAGTAACATTTCTCAGATTCCACAGAAATAAGCCTAGCCAACAGTTCTACGAAATACAGCTGTTTCTCAGTGACAGGAAATCACATATCACAAAGCAGTTCCTCGGAAAGCTTCTTTTCACTTTTTAACTGAAGCTATATCCTTTTTCACCATAGCGACATATGGACTTCCAAAGACCACTTTGGAAATTCCACAAGAACAGTCTTGGTGAAAGGCTTCTTGAGGGGAAAGCTGTAACTCTGTGAGATGAACTAAGAGAACAAAAAACCGTTTCTCAGAAAGCTTCTTTCCAGTTTTTAACTGAAGATATTTCCCTTTTCACCATAGCCCTCTATGGGCTTCCAAATATCAATTTGAAAATAGCACAAGATCAGTCTTAGTGAATGGCTTTTTGTTCGGAAAGCTGTAACTCTCTGAGATGAATTAACAAAACACAAAGCAGTTTCTCAGAAAGCTTCTTTTCAGTTTTTACCTTACGATATTTCCTTTTTCACCATAGTTCTCTAAGCACTTCCAAATATCACTTCGCAAATTTCACAAGAACAGTCTTAGTAAACGACTTCTTGAGGGGAATGCTGTACCTCTGTGAGATGGATTAACAGAACACAAAGCAGTTTCTCAGAAATGTTCTTTCCACTTTTTAACTGAAGATATTTCCTTTTTCCCCATAGCACTCTATGGGCTTCCAAATATCACTTTGCAAAATCCACGAGAACAGTCTTAGTGAACGGTTTCTTGAGGGGAAAGCTGTAAGTCTGTGAGATGAATTCAGAGAACACAAAGCAGTTTCTCAGAAATTTTCTTTTCAGTTTTTATCTTAGGATATTTTCTTTTTAACCATAGATCTCTATGGTTTTCCATATACCTTTTTCCAAATTCCACAAAAACAGCTTTAGCGAAAGTTTTCTTGAGGGGAAAGCCGTAATTCTGTGAGATGAATTAACAGAACACAAAGCAATTTCTCAGAAAGCTACTTTCCAGTTTTTATCTGAGGATATTTCCTTTACACCATGGTCCTCTATGGGCTTCCAAATATCACTTTGCAAATTCCACAAGAACAGTCTTACTGAACGACTTCTTGAGGGGAAAGCTGTAATTCTATAAGATGAATTAACAGAACACAAAGTCGTTTCTCAGAAAGCTTCTTTTCAGTTCTTATCTTAGGAAATTTCTTTTTCACCACAGCCCTCTATGGGCTTCCAAATGTCACTTTGCAAATTCCACAAGAACAGTCTTAGCGGAATGCTTCTTGAGGGGAAAGGTGTAACACTGTCAGATGAATTAACAGAACACAAAGCAGTTTCTCAGAAAACTTCTTTCCAGTTTATAACTGAAGATATTTCCTTTTTCACCATAGCCCCCTATGGGTTTCCAAATAGCACTTTGAAAATTCCACAAGAACGGTCTTAATGAACGGTTTCTGGAGGGCAAAGCTGTAACTGTGTGAGATGAATTAACAGAACACAAAGTAGTTTCTCAAGAAGCTTCTTTCTAGTTTTCATCTGAGGACATTTCCTTTTTCACCATAGCCCTCTATGGGCTTCCAAATTTCACTTTGCAAATTCCACAAGAACAGTCTTAACGAAAGACTTCTTGAGGGGAAAGCTGTAACTCTGTGAGATGAATTAACAGAACACAAAGCAGTTTCTCAGAAAGCTTCTATACAGTTTCTAACTGAAGATATTCCTTTTTTCACCATAACCCTATATGGGCTTCCAAATATTACTTTGCGAATTACACAAGAACAGTCATAGCGAAAGGCTTCTCGAGGGGAAAGCTGTAACTCTGTGAGATGAATTAACAGAACACAAAGCAGTTTCTCAGAAAGCTTCTTTCCAGTTTTTATCTAAGGACATTTCCTTTTTCTCCATAGCCCTCTAAGGGCTTCTAAATATCCCGTTCTAAATTGCACAAGAACAGTCTTAGCGAAAGGATTCTTGAGAGGAAAGCTGTAACTCTGTGAGATGAATTAAGAGAACACAAAGCAGTTTTTCAGAAAGCTTATTTTCAGTTTTTATCTTAGGTTATTTCCTTTTTCACTGTAGACCTCTGTAGGCTTCTAAATATCACTTCCCAAATTCGACAAGAACAGTCTTAGGGAAAGGCTTCGTGAGGGGAAAGCTGTAACATTGTGAGATGAATTAACAGAACACAACGCAGTGACTCAGAAAGCTTCTTTACCGTTTTAAACCGAAGATATTTCCTTTTCACCATAGCTCTCTATGGCCTTCGAAATGTCACGTTGCAAATTCCACAAGAACAGTCATAGCGAAAGGCTTCCTCAGGGGAAAGCTGTAACTCTGTGGGATGAATTCACAGATCAGAAAGCTGTTTCTCAGAAAGCTTCTTTCTCACGTTTATGGCGGATATTTCCTTTGGCCCTATAGTCTTCAAAGGGAACCGAATTATCCCTTCTCAGATTCCACAGAAATAAGGTTAGCAAACAGCTCTATGACATATAGCTCTCACTCAGTGAGTGGAAGTCACATATCACAAAGCAGTTTCTCAGAAATGTTCTTTTCAGTTTTTATCTTAGGATATTTCCTTTTTTACCATAGCCCTCTATGGGCTTACAAATACCACTCTGCAAATTCCACAAGAACAGTCTTACCAAAAGGCTTCTTAAGGGGAAAGCTGTAACTCTGTGAGGTGAATTAACAGAACACAAAGCAGTTTCTCAGAAAGCTTCTTTTCAGCTTTTATCTTAGGATATTTCCTTTTTCACCATAGCCCTATAAGGGCTTACAAATATCACTATGAGTATTACACAAGAAGAGTCTTAGCAAAAGTCTTTTTGAGGGTAAAGCTGTAACTCTTTGAGATGAATTAACAGAACACCAAGCAGTTTCTTAGAAAGCTTCTTTCCATTTTTTAACTGAAGGTATTTCCCTTTTCACCACAGCCGTCTATGGGCTTCGAAATATCACTTTGCAAATTCAAAAAGAACAGTCCTAGCGAAAGGCTTCTTGAGTGGAATGCTGTAACTCTGTGAGATGAATTAACAGATCTCAGAGAAGTTTCTCAGAAAGCTTCTTTCTCACTTTTAGCAGCAGATATTTCCTTTGGCCCTATAGTCTTCAAAGGGATCCAAAATAACAGTTCTCTGATTCCATAGAAATAAGGCTATCAAACAGCTCTAGGAAATAGAGCTGTAACTCATTGAGTGGAAGTCACATAATACTAAACCGTTTCTCAGAAAGCCTCTTTCAGTTTTTAACTGAAGCTATATCCTTTTTCACCGTAGCCCTCTATGGGCTTCCAAATATCACTTTGAAAATACAGCAAGAACAGTCTTAGCGAAAGGCTTCTAGAGGGGAAAGCTGTAACTCTGTTAGGTGAATTAACAGAACACAAAGCAGTTTCTCAGGAATGTTCTTTACAGTTTTTATCTGAAGATATTTCCTTTCCTCCATAGCGCTCTATGGGCTACCAAATATCACATTTCAAATTCCACAAGAACAGTCTTAGCGAAAGACTTCCTGAGGGGAAAGCTGTAAGTCTGTGAGATGAATTAAAAGAACACAAAGCAATTTCTCAGAAAGCTTCTTTCCAGTTTTTATCGGAGGATATTTCGTTTTCACCATAGCCGTCTATTGGCTTCCAAATATCATTTTTCAAATTGTGCAAGAATAATCTTAGCGAAAGGCTTCTTGAGGGGAAAGCTGTAACTCTGTGAAATGAATTCGCAAATCACAAAGAAGTTTCTCAGAAAGCTTCTTTCTAACTTTAACGACGGATATTTCCTTTGGCCCTTCAGTCTTCAAAGGGATCCGAAATAACAGTTCTCAGATTCCACAGAAATAAGACTGCCAAACAGCTCTACGAAATACAGCTGTAACTCAGTGAGTGGAAGTCATATATCACAAAGCAGTTTCTCAGAAAGCTTCTTTTCAGTTTTTAACTGAAGATATATCCTTTTTCACTATAGGTCACTATGAGCTTCCAAATATCACTTTGCATATTCCACAAGAACTGTCTTAGCGAAAGGCTTCTTGAAGGGAAACCTGTAACTCTGTGAGATGAATTAACAAAACACAAAGCAGTTTCTCAGAATGGTTCTTTTCAGTTTTTATCTTAGGATATTTACGTTTTCACCATCGACTTCTATGGGCTTACAAATATCACTTTGCAAATTCCACAAGAACAGTCTTAGCGAAAGGCTTCTAGAGGGGAAAGCTGAAACTCTGTGAGGTGAATTAACAGAATACAAAGCAGTTTCTCAGAAAGTTTCTTTCCAGTTTTTAACTGAAGGTATTTCCTTTTTCACCATAGAACTCGACGGGCTTTCAAATATCACTTTGCAAATTCCACAAGAACAGTCTTAGCGAACGGCTTCTTGAGGGGAAAGCTGAAACCCTGTCAGATAAATTAACAGAACACAAAACAGTTTGTTGGAAAGCTTCTTTCCATTTTTGATCCGAGGACATTTCCTTTTACACCATAGCCCTCTCACGGCTTCCAAATATCACTTTGCAAATTCCACGAGAACCGTCTTAGCGAAAGACTTCTGGAGGGGAAAGCTGAAACTCTGTGAGATGAATTAACAGAAAACAAAGCAGTTTCTCAGAAAGCTTCTTTCCAGTTTTTAATTGAAGATATTTCCTTTTTCACCATATCCCTCCATGGGCTTCCAAATATCACATTGCAAATTCCACAAGAACAGTCTTAGCGAAATGCTTCTTGAGGGGTAAGCTGTAAGTCTGTGAGATGTATTAACAGAACACAAAGCAGTTTCTCAGAAAACTTCTTTCCAGTTTTTATGTGAGGAAATTTCCTTTTTAAACGTACCCCTCTATGGGCTTCCAAATATCACTTTGTAAACTCCACAAGAACAGTCTTAGCGAAAGGATTCTTGATAGGAAAGCTGTAACTCTGTGCATGAATTAACAGAACACAAAGAAGTTTCTCAGAAAGCTTCTCTCCAGTTTTTAACTGAAGATATTTCCTTTTTCACCATAGCGCTCTATGGGCTTCCAAATATCTCTTTGGAAATTCCAGAAGAACAGTCTTAGTGAAGGGCTTCTTGAGGGTAGAGCTGTAATACTGTGAGATGAATTAACAAAACACAAAGCAGTTTCTCAGAAAGCTTCTTTCCAGTTTTTATGTGAGGAAATTTCCTTTTTAACCGTACCCCTCTATGGGCTTCCAAATATCACTTTGTAAACTCCACAAGAACAGTCTTAGCGAAAGGATTCGTGATAGGAAAGGTGTAACTCTGTGTATGAATTAACAGAACACAAAGCAGTTTCTCAGAAAGCTTCTCTCCAGTTTTTAACTGAAGATATTTCCATTTTCACCATAGCCCTCTATGAGCTTCCAAATATCATTTTGCAAATTTCACAACAACAGTCTTAATGAACGGCTTCTTGAGGGGAAAGCTATAACTCTGTGAGATGAATTAACGGTACGCAAAACAGTTTCTCAAAAAGCTTCTTTTCAGTTTTTATCTTAGGATATTTCCTTTTTCACCATAGCCCTCTATTGTTTTCCAAATATCACTTTGCAAATTCCACGAGAACAGTCTTAGCGAAAGGCCTCTTGAGGGGAAACTGTAGCTCTGTGAGATCAATTCACAGAACTCAAAGAAGTTTCTCAGAAAGCTTCTTTCACACTTTTAGTGGCGGATATTTCCTTTGGACCTATAGTCTTCAAAGAGATCCGAAGTAACATTTCTCAGATTCCACAGAAATAAGCCTAGCCAACAGTTCTACGAAATACAGCTGTTTCTCAGTGACAGGAAATCACATATCACAAAGCAGTTCCTCAGAAAGCTTCTTTTCACTTTTTAACTGAAGCTATATCCTTTTTCACCATAGCGACGTATGGACTTCCAAAGACCACTTTGGAAATTCCACAAGAACAGTCTTGGTGAAAGGCTTCTTGAGGGGAAAGCTGTAACTCTGTGAGATGAACTAAGAGAACACAAAACCGTTTCTCAGAAAGCTTCTTTCCAGTTTTTAACTGAAGATATTTCCCTTTTCACCATAGCCCTCTATGGGCTTCCAAATATCAATTTGAAAATAACACAAGATCAGTCTTAGTGAATGGCTTTTTGTTCGGAAAGCTGTAACTCTCTGAGATGAATTAACAAACACAAAGCAGTTTCTCAGAAAGCTTCTTTTCAGTTTTTATCTTAGGTTATTTTCTTTTTCACTGTAGACCTCTGTAGGCTTCTAAATATCACTTCCCAAATTCGACAAGAACAGTCTTAGAGAAAGGCTTCATGAGGGGAAAGCTGTAACTTTGTGAGATGAATTAACAGAACACAACGCAGTGTCTCAGAAAGCTTCTTTCCCGTTTTAAACCGAAGATATTTCCTTTTCACCATAGCTCTCTATGGCCTTCGAAATGTCACTTTGCAAATTCCACAAGAACAGTCATAGCGAAAGGCTTCCTCAGGGGAAAGCTGTAACTCTGTGGGATGAATTCACAGATCAGAAAGCTGTTTCTCAGAAAGCTTCTTTCTCACTTTTATGGCGGATATTTCCTTTGGCCCTATAGTCTTCAACGGGAACCGAATTATCCCTTCTCAGATTCCACAGAAATAAGGTTAGCAAACAGCTCTATGACATATAGCTCTCACTCAGTGAGTGGAAGTCACGTATCACAAAGCAGTTTCTCAGAAATGTTCTTTTCAGTTTTTATCTTAGGATATTTCCTTTTTCACCATAGCCCTCTATGGGCTTACAAATACCACTCTGCAAATTCCACAAGAACAGTCTTAGCGAAAGGCTTCTTAAGGGGAAAGCTGTAACTCTGTGAGGTGAATTAACAGAACACAAAGCAGTTTCTCAGAAAGCTTCTTTTCAGCTTTTTTCTTAGGATACTTCCTTTTTCACCATAGCCCTATAAGGGCTTACAAATATCACTATGAGTATTACACAAGAAGAGTCTTAGCAAAAGTCTTTTTGAGGGTAAAGCTGTAACTCTTTGAGATGAATTAACAGAACACCAAGCAGTTTCTTAGAAAGCTTCTTTCCATTTTTTAACTGAAGGTATTTCCCTTTTCACCACAGCCGTCTATGGGCTTCGAAATATCACTTTGCAAATTCAAAAAGAACAGTCCTAGCGAAAGGCTTCTTGAGTGGAATGCTGTAACTCTGTGAGATGAATTAACAGATCTCAGAGAAGTTTCTCAGAAAGCTTCTTTCTCACTTTTAGCGGCAGATATTTCCTTTGGCCCTATAGTCTTCAAAGGGATCCAAAATAACAGTTCTCCGATTCCATAGAAATAAGGCTATCAAACAGCTCTAGGAAATAGAGCTGTAACTCAGTGAGTGGAAGTCACATAATACTAAACCGTTTCTCAGAAAGCCTCTTTCAGTTTTTAACTGAAGCTATATCCTTTTTCACCGTAGCCCTCTATGGGCTTCCAAATATCACTTTGAAAATACAGCAAGAACAGTCTTAGCGAAAGGCTTCTAGAGGGGAAAGCTGTAACTCTGTTAGGTGAATTAACAGAACACAAAGCAGTTTCTCAGGAATGTTCTTTACAGTTTTTATCTGAAGATATTTCCTTTTCTCCATAGCGCTCTATGGGCTACCAAATATCACATTTCAAATTCCACAAGAACAGTCTTAGCGAAAGACTTCCTGAGGGGAAAGCTGTAAGTCTGTGAGATGAATTAAAAGAACACAAAGCAATTTCTCAGAAAGCTTCTTTCCAGTTTTTATCGGAGGATATTTCGTTTTCACCATAGCCGTCTATTGGCTTCCAAATATCATTTTTCAAATTGTGCAAGAATAATCTTAGCGAAAGGCTTCTTGAGGGGAAAGCTGTAACTCTGTGAAATGAATTCGCAAATCACAAAGAAGTTTCTCAGAAAGCTTCTTTCTAACTTTAACGACGGATATTTCCTTTGGCCCTTCAGTCTTCAAAGGGATCCGAAATAACAGTTCTCAGATTCCACAGAAATAAGACTGCCAAACAGCTCTACGAAATACAGCTGTAACTCAGTGAGTGGAAGTCATATATCACAAAGCAGTTTCTCAGAAAGCTTCTTTTCAGTTTTTAACTGAAGATATATCCTTTTTCACTATAGGTCACTATGAGCTTCCAAATATCACTTTGCATATTCCACAAGAACTGTCTTAGCGAAAGGCTTCTTGAAGGGAAACCTGTAACTCTGTGAGATGAATTAACAAAACACAAAGCAGTTTCTCAGAATGGTTCTTTTCAGTTTTTATCTTAGGATATTTACGTTTTCACCATCGACTTCTATGGGCTTACAAATATCACTTTGCAAATTCCACAAGAACAGTCTTAGCGAAAGGCTTCTAGAGGGGAAAGCTGAAACTCTGTGAGGTGAATTAACAGAATACAAAGCAGTTTCTCAGAAAGTTTCTTTCCAGTTTTTAACTGAAGGTATTTCCTTTTTCACCATAGAACTCGACGGGCTTTCAAATATCACTTTGCAAATTCCACAAGAACAGTCTTAGCGAACGGCTTCTTGAGGGGAAAGCTGAAACTCTGTCAGATAAATTAACAGAACACAAAACAGTTTGTTGGAAAGCTTCTTTCCATTTTTGATCCGAGGACATTTCCTTTTACACCATAGCCCTCTCACGGCTTCCAAATATCACTTTGCAAATTCCACGAGAACCGTCTTAGCGAAAGACTTCTGGAGGGGAAAGCTGAAACTCTGTGAGATGAATTAACAGAAAACAAAGCAGTTTCTCAGAAAGCTTCTTTCCAGTTTTTAATTGAAGATATTTCCTTTTTCACCATATCCCTCCATGGGCTTCCAAATATCACATTGCAAATTCCACAAGAACAGTCTTAGCGAAATGCTTCTTGAGGGGTAAGCTGTAACTCTGTGAGATGAATTAACAGAACACAAAGCAGTTTCTCAGAAAACTTCTTTCCAGTTTTTATGTGAGGAAATTTCCTTTTTAAACGTACCCCTCTATGGGCTTCCAAATATCACTTTGTAAACTCCACAAGAACAGTCTTAGCGAAAGGATTCTTGATAGGAAAGCTGTAACTCTGTGCATGAATTAACAGAACACAAAGAAGTTTCTCAGAAAGCTTCTCTCCAGTTTTTAACTGAAGATATTTCCTTTTTCACCATAGCGCTCTATGGGCTTCCAAATATCTCTTTGGAAATTCCAGAAGAACAGTCTTAGTGAAGGGCTTCTTGAGGGTAGAGCTGTAATACTGTGAGATGAATTAACAAAACACAAAGCAGTTTCTCAGAAAGCTTCTTTCCAGTTTTTATGTGAGGAAATTTCCTTTTTAACCGTACCCCTCTATGGGCTTCCAAATATCACTTTGTAAACTCCACAAGAACAGTCTTAGCGAAAGGATTCGTGATAGGAAAGGTGTAACTCTGTGTATGAATTAACAGAACACAAAGCAGTTTCTCAGAAAGCTTCTCTCCAGTTTTTAACTGAAGATATTTCCATTTTCACCATAGCCCTCTATGAGCTTCCAAATATCATTTTGCAAATTTCACAACAACAGTCTTAATGAACAGCTTCTTGAGGGGAAAGCTATAACTCTGTGAGATGAATTAACGGTACGCAAAACAGTTTCTCAAAAAGCTTCTTTTCAGTTTTTATCTTAGGATATTTCCTTTTTCACCATAGCCCTCTATTGTTTTCCAAATATCACTTTGCAAATTCCACGAGAACAGTCTTAGCGAAAGGCCTCTTGAGGGGAAACTGTAGCTCTGTGAGATCAATTCACAGAACTCAAAGAAGTTTCTCAGAAAGCTTCTTTCACACTTTTAGTGGCGGATATTTCCTTTGGACCTATAGTCTTCAAAGAGATCCGAAGTAACATTTCTCAGATTCCACAGAAATAAGCCTAGCCAACAGTTCTACGAAATACAGCTGTTTCTCAGTGACAGGAAATCACATATCACAAAGCAGTTCCTCGGAAAGCTTCTTTTCACTTTTTAACTGAAGCTATATCCTTTTTCACCATAGCGACGTATGGACTTCCAAAGACCACTTTGGAAATTCCACAAGAACAGTCTTGGTGAAAGGCTTCTTGAGGGGAAAGCTGTAACTCTGTGAGATGAACTAAGAGAACACAAAACCGTTTCTCAGAAAGCTTCTTTCCAGTTTTTAACTGAAGATATTTCCCTTTTCACCATAGCCCTCTATGGGCTTCCAAATATCAATTTGAAAATAACACAAGATCAGTCTTAGTGAATGGCTTTTTGTTCGGAAAGCTGTAACTCTCTGAGATGAATTAACAAAACACAAAGCAGTTTCTCAGAAAGCTTCTTTTCAGTTTTTATCTTAGGTTATTTTCTTTTTCACTGTAGACCTCTGTAGGCTTCTAAATATCACTTCCCAAATTCGACAAGAACAGTCTTAGAGAAAGGGTTCATGAGGGGAAAGCTGTAACTTTGTGAGATGAATTAACAGAACACAACGCAGTGTCTCAGAAAGCTTCTTTCCCGTTTTAAACCGAAGATATTTCCTTTTCACCATAGCTCTCTATGGCCTTCGAAATGTCACTTTGCAAATTCCACAAGAACAGTCATAGCGAAAGGCTTCCTCAGGGGAAAGCTGTAACTCTGTGGGATGAATTCACAGATCAGAAAGCTGTTTCTCAGAAAGCTTCTTTCTCACTTTTATGGCGGATATTTCCTTTGGCCCTATAGTCTTCAACGGGAACCGAATTATCCCTTCTCAGATTCCACAGAAATAAGGTTAGCAAACAGCTCTATGACATATAGCTCTCACTCAGTGAGTGGAAGTCACGTATCACAAAGCAGTTTCTCAGAAATGTTCTTTTCAGTTTTTATCTTAGGATATTTCCTTTTTCACCATAGCCCTCTATGGGCTTACAAATACCACTCTGCAAATTCCACAAGAACAGTCTTAGCGAAAGGCTTCTTAAGGGGAAAGCTGTAACTCTGTGAGGTGAATTAACAGAACACAAAGCAGTTTCTCAGAAAGCTTCTTTTCAGCTTTTTTCTTAGGATATTTCCTTTTTCACCATAGCCCTATAAGGGCTTACAAATATCACTATGAGTATTACACAAGAAGAGTCTTAGCAAAAGTCTTTTTGAGGGTAAAGCTGTAACTCTTTGAGATGAATTAACAGAACACCAAGCAGTTTCTTAGAAAGCTTCTTTCCATTTTTTAACTGAAGGTATTTCCCTTTTCACCACTATGGGCTTCGAAATATCACTTTGCAAATTCAAAAAGAACAGTCCTAGCGAAAGGCTTCTTGAGTGGAATGCTGTAACTCTGTGAGATGAATTAACAGATCTCAGAGAAGTTTCTCAGAAAGCTTCTTTCTCACTTTTAGCGGCAGATATTTCCTTTGGCCCTATAGTCTTCAAAGGGATCCAAAATAACAGTTCTCCGATTCCATAGAAATAAGGCTATCAAACAGCTCTAGGAAATAGAGCTGTAACTCAGTGAGTGGAAGTCACATAATACTAAACCGTTTCTCAGAAAGCCTCTTTCAGTTTTTAACTGAAGCTATATCCTTTTTCACCGTAGCCCTCTATGGGCTTCCAAATATCACTTTGAAAATACAGCAAGAACAGTCTTAGCGAAAGGCTTCTAGAGGGGAAAGCTGTAACTCTGTTAGGTGAATTAACAGAACACAAAGCAGTTTCTCAGGAATGTTCTTTACAGTTTTTATCTGAAGATATTTCCTTTTCTCCATAGCGCTCTATGGGCTACCAAATATCACATTTCAAATTCCACAAGAACAGTCTTAGCGAAAGACTTCCTGAGGGGAAAGCTGTAAGTCTGTGAGATGAATTAAAAGAACACAAAGCAATTTCTCAGAAAGCTTCTTTCCAGTTTTTATCGGAGGATATTTCGTTTTCACCATAGCCGTCTATTGGCTTCCAAATATCATTTTTCAAATTGTGCAAGAATAATCTTAGCGAAAGGCTTCTTGAGGGGAAAGCTGTAACTCTGTGAAATGAATTCGCAAATCACAAAGAAGTTTCTCAGAAAGCTTCTTTCTAACTTTAACGACGGATATTTCCTTTGGCCCTTCAGTCTTCAAAGGGATCCGAATTAACAGTTCTCAGATTCCACAGAAATAAGACTGCCAAACAGCTCTACGAAATACAGCTGTAACTCAGTGAGTGGAAGTCATATATCACAAAGCAGTTTCTCAGAAAGCTTCTTTTCAGTTTTTAACTGAAGATATATCCTTTTTCACTATAGGTCACTATGAGCTTCCAAATATCACTTTGCATATTCCACAAGAACTGTCTCAGTGAAAGGCTTCTTGAAGGGAAACCTGTAACTCTGTGAGATGAATTAACAAAACACAAAGCAGTTTCTCAGAATGGTTCTTTTCAGTTTTTATCTTAGGATATTTACGTTTTCACCATCGACTTCTATGGGCTTACAAATATCTCTTTGCAAATTCCACAAGAACAGTCTTAGCGAAAGGCTTCTAGAGGGGAAAGCTGAAACTCTGTGAGGTGAATTAACAGAATACAAAGCAGTTTCTCAGAAAGTTTCTTTCCAGTTTTTAACTGAAGATATTTCCTTTTTCACCATAGAACTCGACGGGCTTTCAAATATCACTTTGCAAATTCCACAAGAACAGTCTTAGCGAACGGCTTCTTGAGGGGAAAGCTGAAACTCTGTCAGATAAATTAACAGAACACAAAGCAGTTTGTTGGAAAGCTTCTTTCCATTTTTGATCCGAGGACATTTCCTTTTACACCATAGCCCTCTCACGGCTTCCAAATATCACTTTGCAAATTCCACGAGAACCGTCTTAGCGAAAGACTTCTGGAGGGGAAAGCTGAAACTCTGTGAGATGAATTAACAGAAAACAAAGCAGTTTCTCAGAAAGCTTCTTTCCAGTTTTTAATTGAAGATATTTCCTTTTTCACCATATCCCTCCATGGGCTTCCAAATATCACATTGCAAATTCCACAAGAACAGTCTTAGCGAAATGCTTCTTGAGGGGTAAGCTGTAACTCTGTGAGATGAATTAACAGAACACAAAGCAGTTTCTCAGAAAACTTCTTTCCAGTTTTTATGTGAGGAAATTTCCTTTTTAAACGTACCCCTCTATGGGCTTCCAAATATCACTTTGTAAACTCCACAAGAACAGTCTTAGTGAAAGGATTCTTGATAGGAAAGCTGTAACTCTGTGCATGAATTAACAGAACACAAAGAAGTTTCTCAGAAAGCTTCTCTCCAGTTTTTAACTGAAGATATTTCCTTTTTCACCATAGCGCTCTATGGGCTTCCAAATATCTCTTTGGAAATTCCAGAACAGTCTTAGTGAAGGGCTTCTTGAGGGTAGAGCTGTAATACTGTGAGATGAATTAACAAAACACAAAGCAGTTTCTCAGAAAGCTTCTTTCCATTTTTTATGTGAGGAAATTTCCTTTTTAACCGTACCCCTCTATGGGCTTCCAAATATCACTTTGTAAACTCCACAAGAACAGTCTTAGTGAAAGGATTCGTGATAGGAAAGGTGTAACTCTGTGTATGAATTAACAGAACACAAAGCAGTTTCTCAGAAAGCTTCTCTCCAGTTTTTAACTGAAGATATTTCCATTTTCACCATAGCCCTCTATGAGCTTCCAAATATCATTTTGCAAATTTCACAACAACAGTCTTAATGAACGGCTTCTTGAGGGGAAAGCTATAACTCTGTGAGATGAATTAACGGTACGCAAAACAGTGTCTCAAAAAGCTTCTTTTCAGTTTTTATCTTAGGATATTTCCTTTTTCACCATAGCCCTCTATTGTTTTCCAAATATCACTTTGCAAATTCCACGAGAACAGTCTTAGCGAAAGGCCTCTTGAGGGGAAACTGTAGCTCTGTGAGATCAATTCACAGAACTCAAAGAAGTTTCTCAGAAAGCTTCTTTCACACTTTTAGTGGCGGATATTTCCTTTGGACCTATAGTCTTCAAAGAGATCCGAAGTAACATTTCTCAGATTCCACAGAAATAAGCCTAGCCAACAGTTCTACGAAATACAGCTGTTTCTCAGTGACAGGAAATCACATATCACAAAGCAGTTCCTCGGAAAGCTTCTTTTCACTTTTTAACTGAAGCTATATCCTTTTTCACCATAGCGACGTATGGACTTCCAAAGACCACTTTGGAAATTCCACAAGAACAGTCTTGGTGAAAGGCTTCTTGAGGGGAAAGCTGTAACTCTGTGAGATGAACTAAGAGAACACAAAACCGTTTCTCAGAAAGCTTCTTTCCAGTTTTTAACTGAAGATATTTCCCTTTTCACCATAGCCCTCTATGGGCTTCCAAATATCAATTTGAAAATAACACAAGATCAGTCTTAGTGAATGGCTTTTTGTTCGGAAAGCTGTAACTCTCTGAGATGAATTAACAAAACACAAAGGAGTTTCTCAGAAAGCTTCTTTTCAGTTTTTATCTTAGGTTATTTTCTTTTTCACTGTAGACCTCTGTAGGCTTCTAAATATCACTTCCCAAATTCGACAAGAACAGTCTTAGAGAAAGGCTTCATGAGGGGAAAGCTGTAACTTTGTGAGATGAATTAACAGAACACAACGCAGTGTCTCAGAAAGCTTCTTTCCCGTTTTAAACCGAAGATATTTCCTTTTCACCATAGCTCTCTATGGCCTTCGAAATGTCACTTTGCAAATTCCACAAGAACAGTCATAGCGAAAGGCTTCCTCAAGGGAAAGCTGTAACTCTGTGGGATGAATTCACAGATCAGAAAGCTGTTTCTCAGAAAGCTTCTTTCTCACTTTTATGGCGGATATTTCCTTTGGCCCTATAGTCTTCAACGGGAACCGAATTATCCCTTCTCAGATTCCACAGAAATAAGGTTAGCAAACAGCTCTATGACATATAGCTCTCACTCAGTGAGTGGAAGTCACGTATCACAAAGCAGTTTCTCAGAAATGTTCTTTTCAGTTTTTATCTTAGGATATTTCCTTTTTCACCATAGCCCTCTATGGGCTTACAAATACCACTCTGCAAATTCCACAAGAACAGTCTTAGCGAAAGGCTTCTTAAGGGGAAAGCTGTAACTCTGTGAGGTGAATTAACAGAACACAAAGCAGTTTCTCAGAAAGCTTCTTTTCAGCTTTTTTCTTAGGATACTTCCTTTTTCACCATAGCCCTATAAGGGCTTACAAATATCACTATGAGTATTACACAAGAAGAGTCTTAGCAAAAGTCTTTTTGAGGGTAAAGCTGTAACTCTTTGAGATGAATTAACAGAACACCAAGCAGTTTCTTAGAAAGCTTCTTTCCATTTTTTAACTGAAGGTATTTCCCTTTTCACCACAGCCGTCTATGGGCTTCGAAATATCACTTTGCAAATTCAAAAAGAACAGTCCTAGCGAAAGGCTTCTTGAGTGGAATGCTGTAACTCTGTGAGATGAATTAACAGATCTCAGAGAAGTTTCTCAGAAAGCTTCTTTCTGACTTTTAGCGGCAGATATTTCCTTTGGCCCTATAGTCTTCAAAGGGATCCAAAATAACAGTTCTCCGATTCCATAGAAATAAGGCTATCAAACAGCTCTAGGAAATAGAGCTGTAACTCAGTGAGTGGAAGTCACATAATACTAAACCGTTTCTCAGAAAGCCTCTTTCAGTTTTTAACTGAAGCTATATCCTTTTTCACCGTAGCCCTCTATGGGCTTCAAAATATCACTTTGAAAATACAGCAAGAACAGTCTTAGCGAAAGGCTTCTAGAGGGGAAAGCTGTAACTCTGTTAGGTGAATTAACAGAACACAAAGCAGTTTCTCAGGAATGTTCTTTACAGTTTTTATCTGAAGATATTTCCTTTTCTCCATAGCGCTCTATGGGCTACCAAATATCACATTTCAAATTCCACAAGAACAGTCTTAGCGAAAGACTTCCTGAGGGGAAAGCTGTAAGTCTGTGAGATGAATTAAAAGAACACAAAGCAATTTCTCAGAAAGCTTCTTTCCAGTTTTTATCGGAGGATATTTCGTTTTCACCATAGCCGTCTATTGGCTTCCAAATATCATTTTTCAAATTGTGCAAGAATAATCTTAGCGAAAGGCTTCTTGAGGGGAAAGCTGTAACTCTGTGAAATGAATTCGCAAATCACAAAGAAGTTTCTCAGAAAGCTTCTTTCTAACTTTAACGACGGATATTTCCTTTGGCCCTTCAGTCTTCAAAGGGATCCGAAATAACAGTTCTCAGATTCCACAGAAATAAGACTGCCAAACAGCTCTACGAAATACAGCTGTAACTCAGTGAGTGGAAGTCATATATCACAAAGCAGTTTCTCAGAAAGCTTCTTTTCAGTTTTTAACTGAAGATATATCCTTTTTCACTATAGGTCACTATGAGCTTCCAAATATCACTTTGCATATTCCACAAGAACTGTCTTAGCGAAAGGCTTCTTGAAGGGAAACCTGTAACTCTGTGAGATGAATTAACAAAACACAAAGCAGTTTCTCAGAATGGTTCTTTTCAGTTTTTATCTTAGGATATTTACGTTTTCACCATCGACTTCTATGGGCTTACAAATATCACTTTGCAAATTCCACAAGAACAGTCTTAGCGAAAGGCTTCTAGAGGGGAAAGCTGAAACTCTGTGAGGTGAATTAACAGAATACAAAGCAGTTTCTCAGAAAGTTTCTTTCCAGTTTTTAACTGAAGGTATTTCCTTTTTCACCATAGAACTCGACGGGCTTTCAAATATCACTTTGCAAATTCCACAAGAACAGTCTTAGCGAACGGCTTCTTGAGGGGAAAGCTGAAACTCTGCCAGATAAATTAACAGAACACAAAACAGTTTGTTGGAAAGCTTCTTTCCATTTTTGATCCGAGGACATTTCCTTTTACACCATAGCCCTCTCACGGCTTCCAAATATCACTTTGCAAATTCCACGAGAACCGTCTTAGCGAAAGACTTCTGGAGGGGAAAGCTGAAACTCTGTGAGATGAATTAACAGAAAACAAAGCAGTTTCTCAGAAAGCTTCTTTCCAGTTTTTAATTGAAGATATTTCCTTTTTCACCATATCCCTCCATGGGCTTCCAAATATCACATTGCAAATTCCACAAGAACAGTCTTAGCGAAATGCTTCTTGAGGGGTAAGCTGTAACTCTGTGAGATGAATTAACAGAACACAAAGCAGTTTCTCAGAAAACTTCTTTCCAGTTTTTATGTGAGGAAATTTCCTTTTTAACCGTACCCCTCTATGGGCTTCCAAATATCACTTTGTAAACTCCACAAGAACAGTCTTAGCGAAAGGATTCTTGATAGGAAAGCTGTAACTCTGTGCATGAATTAACAGAACACAAAGAAGTTTCTCAGAAAGCTTCTCTCCAGTTTTTAACTGAAGATATTTCCTTTTTCACCATAGCGCTCTATGGGCTTCCAAATATCTCTTTGGAAATTCCAGAAGAACAGTCTTAGTGAAGGGCTTCTTGAGGGTAGAGCTGTAATACTGTGAGATGAATTAACAAAACACAAAGAAGTTTCTCAGAAAGCTTCTTTCCAGTTTTTATGTGAGGAAATTTCCTTTTTAACCGTACCCCTCTATGGGCTTCCAAATATCACTTTGTAAACTCCACAAGAACAGTCTTAGCGAAAGGATTCGTGATAGGAAAGGTGTAACTCTGTGTATGAATTAACAGAACACAAAGCAGTTTCTCAGAAAGCTTCTCTCCAGTTTTTAACTGAAGATATTTCCATTTTCACCATAGCCCTCTATGAGCTTCCAAATATCATTTTGCAAATTTCACAACAACAGTCTTAATGAACGGCTTCTTGAGGGGAAAGCTATAACTCTGTGAGATGAATTAACGGTACGCAAAACAGTTTCTCAAAAAGCTTCTTTTCAGTTTTTATCTTAGGATATTTCCTTTTTCACCATAGCCCTCTATTGTTTTCCAAATATCAGTTTGCAAATTCCACAAGAACAGTCTTAGCGAAAGGCCTCTTGAGGGGAAACTGTAGCTCTGTGAGATCAATTCACAGAACTCAAAGAAGTTTCTCAGAAAGCTTCTTTCACACTTTTAGTGGCGGATATTTCCTTTGGACCTATAGTCTTCAAAGAGATCCGAAGTAACATTTCTCAGATTCCACAGAAATAAGCCTAGCCAACAGTTCTACGAAATACAGCTGTTTCTCAGTGACAGGAAATCACATATCACAAAGCAGTTCCTCAGAAAGCTTCTTTTCACTTTTTAACTGAAGCTATATCCTTTTTCACCATAGCGACGTATGGACTTCCAAAGACCACTTTGGAAATTCCACAAGAACAGTCTTGGTGAAAGGCTTCTTGAGGGGAAAGCTGTAACTCTGTGAGATGAACTAAGAGAACACAAAACCGTTTCTCAGAAAGCTTCTTTCCAGTTTTTAACTGAAGATATTTCCCTTTTCACCATAGCCCTCTATGGGCTTCCAAATATCAATTTGAAAATAACACAAGATCAGTCTTAGTGAATGACTTTTTGTTCGGAAAGCTGTAACTCTCTGAGATGAATTAACAAAACACAAAGCAGTTTCTCAGAAAGCTTCTTTTCAGTTTTTACCTTACGATATTTCCTTTTTCACCATAGTTCTCTAAGCACTTCCAAATATCACTTCGCAAATTTCACAAGAACAGTCTTAGTAAACGACTTCTTGAGGGGAATGCTGTACCTCTGTGAGATGGATTAACAGAACACAAAGCAGTTTCTCAGAAACGTTCTTTCCACTTTTTAACTGAAGATATTTCCTTTTTCCCCATAGCACTCTATGGGCTTCCAAATATCACTTTGCAAAATCCACGAGAACAGTCTTAGTGAACGGTTTCTTGAGGGGAAAGCTGTAAGTCTGTGAGATGAATTCAGAGAACACAAAGCAGTTTCTCAGAAATTTTCTTTTCAGTTTTTATCTTAGGATATTTTCTTTTTAACCATAGATCTCTATGGTTTTCCATATACCTTTTTCCAAATTCCACAAAAACAGCTTTAGCGAAAGTTTTCTTGAGGGGAAAGCCGTAATTCTGTGAGATGAATTAACAGAACACAAAGCAATTTCTCAGAAAGCTACTTTCCAGTTTTTATCTGAAGATATTTCCTTTACACCATGGTCCTCTATGGGCTTCCAAATATCACTTTGCAAATTCCACAAGAACAGTCTTACTGAACGACTTCTTGAGGGGAAAGCTGTAATTCTATAAGATGAATTAACAGAACACAAAGTCGTTTCTCAGAAAGCTTCTTTTCAGTTCTTATCTTAGGAAATTTCTTTTTCACCACAGCCCTCTATGGGCTTCCAAATGTCACTTTGCAAATTCCACAAGAACAGTCTTAGCGGAATGCTTCTTGAGGGGAAAGGTGTAACACTGTCAGATGAATTAACAGAACACAAAGCAGTTTCTCAGAAAACTTCTTTCCAGTGTATAACTGAAGATATTTCCTTTTTCACCATAGCCCCCTATGGGTTTCCAAATAGCACTTTGAAAATTCCACAAGAACGGTCTTAATGAACGGTTTCTGGAGGGCAAAGCTGTAACTGTGTGAGATGAATTAACGGAACACAAAGTAGTTTCTCAAGAAGCTTCTTTCTAGTTTTCATCTGAGGACATTTCCTTTTTCACCATAGCCCTCTATGGGCTTCCAAATTTCACTTTGCAAATTCCACAAGAACAGTCTTAACGAAAGACTTCTTGAGGGGAAAGCTGTAACTCTGTGAGATGAATTAACAGAAAACAAAGCAGTTTCTCAGAAAGCTTCTATACAGTTTCTAACTGAAGATATTCCTTTTTTCACCATAACCCTATATGGGCTTCCAAATATTACTTTGCGAATTACACAAGAACAGTCATAGCGAAAGGCTTCTCGAGGGGAAAGCTGTAACTCTGTGAGATGAATTAACAGAACACAAAGCAGTTTCTCAGAAAGCTTCTTTCCAGTTTTTATCTAAGGACATTTCCTTTTTCTCCATAGCCCTCTATGGGCTTCTAAATATCCCGTTCTAAATTGCACAAGAACAGTCTTAGTGAAAGGATTCTTGAGAGGAAAGCTGTAACTCGGTGAGATGAATTAAGAGAACACAAAGCAGTTTTTCAGAAAGCTTCTTTTCAGTTTTTATCTTAGGTTATTTCCTTTTTCACTGTAGACCTCTGTAGGCTTCTAAATATCACTTCCCAAATTCGACAAGAACAGTCTTAGGGAAAGGCTTCGTGAGGGGAAAGCTGTAACTTTGTGAGATGAATTAACAGAACACAACGCAGTGTCTCAGAAAGCTTCTTTCCCGTTTTAAACCGAAGATATTTCCTTTTCACCATAGCTCTCTATGGGCTTCGAAATGTCACTTTGCAAATTCCACAAGAACAGTCATAGTGAAAGGCTTCCTCAGGGGAAAGCTGTAACTCTGTGGGATGAATTTACAGATCAGAAAGCTGTTTCTCAGAAAGCTTCTTTCTCACTTTTATGGCGGATATTTCCTTTGGCCCTATAGTCTTCAAAGGGAACCGAATTATCCCTTCTCAGATTCCACAGAAATAAGGTTAGCAAACAGCTCTATGACATATAGCTCTCACTCAGTGAGTGGAAGTCACGTATCACAAAGCAGTTTCTCAGAAATGTTCTTTTCAGTTTTTATCTTAGGATATTTCCTTTTTCACCATAGCCCTCTATGGGCTTACAAATACCACTCTGCAAATTCCACAAGAACAGTCTTAGCGAAAGGCTTCTTAAGGGGAAAGCTGTAACTCTGTGAGGTGAATTAACAGAACACAAAGCAGTTTCTCAGAAAGCTTCTTTTCAGCTTTTATCTTAGGATATTTCATTTTTCACCATAGCCCTATAAGGGCTTACAAATATCACTATGAGTATTACACAAGAAGAGTCTTAGCAAAAGTCTTTTTGAGGGTAAAGCTGTAACTCTTTGAGATGAATTAACAGAACACCAAGCAGTTTCTTAGAAAGCTTCTTTCCATTTTTTAACTGAAGGTATTTCCCTTTTCACCACAGCCGTCTATGGGCTTCGAAATATCACTTTGCAAATTCAAAAAGAACAGTCCTAGCGAAAGTCTTCTTGAGTGGAATGCTGTAACTCTGTGAGATGAATTAACAGATCTCAGAGAAGTTTCTCAGAAAGCTTCTTTCTCACTTTTAGCGGCAGTTATTTCCTTTGGCCCTATAGTCTTCAAAGGGATCCAAAATAACAGTTCTCCGATTCCATAGAAATAAGGCTATCAAACAGCTCTAGGACATAGAGCTGTAACTCAGTGAGTGGAAGTCACATAATACTAAACCGTTTCTCAGAAAGCCTCTTTCAGTTTTTAACTGAAGCTATATCCTTTTTCACCGTAGCCCTCTATGGGCTTCAAAATATCACTTTGAAAATACAGCAAGAACAGTCTTAGCGAAAGGCTTCTAGAGGGGAAAGCTGTAACTCTGTTAGGTGAATTAACAGAACACAAAGCAGTTTCTCAGGAATGTTCTTTACAGTTTTTATCTGAAGATATTTCCTTTTCTCCATAGCGCTCTATGGGCTACCAAATATCACATTTCAAATTCCACAAGAACAGTCTTAGCGAAAGACTTCCTGAGGGGAAAGCTGTAAGTCTGTGAGATGAATTAAAAGAACACAAAGCAATTTCTCAGAAAGCTTCTTTCCAGTTTTTATCGGAGGATATTTCGTTTTCACCATAGCCGTCTATTGGCTTCCAAATATCATTTTTCAAATTGTGCAAGAATAATCTTAGCGAAAGGCTTCTTGAGGGGAAAGCTGTAACTCTGTGAAATGAATTCGCAAATCACAAAGAAGTTTCTCAGAAAGCTTCTTTTTAACTTTAACGACGGATATTTCCTTTCTCCCTGCAGTCTTCAAAGGGATCCGAAATAACAGTTCTCAGATTCCACAGAAATAAGACTGCCAAACAGCTCTACGAAATACAGCTGTAACTCAGTGAGTGGAAGTCATATATCACAAAGCAGTTTCTCAGAAAGCTTCTTTTCAGTTTTTAACTGAAGATATATCCTTTTTCACTATAGGTCACTATGAGCTTCCAAATATCACTTTGCATATTCCTCAAGAACTGTCTTAGCGAAAGGCTTCTTGAAGGGAAACCTGTAACTCTGTGAGATGAATTAACAAAACACAAAGCAGTTTCTCAGAATGGTTCTTTTCAGTTTTTATCTTAGGATATTTACGTTTTCACCATCGACTTCTATGGGCTTACAAATATCACTTTGCAAATTCCACAAGAACAGTCTTAGCGAAAGGCTTCTAGAGGGGAAAGCTGAAACTCTGTGAGGTGAATTAACAGAATACAAAGCAGTTTCTCAGAAAGTTTCTTTCCAGTTTTTAACTGAAGGTATTTCCTTTTTCAGCATAGAACTCGACGGGCTTTCAAATATCACTTTGCAAATTCCACAAGAACAGTCTTAGCGAACGGCTTCTTGAGGGGAAAGCTGAAACTCTGCCAGATAAATTAACAGAACACAAAACAGTTTGTTGGAAAGCTTCTTTCCATTTTTGATCCGAGGACATTTCCTTTTACACCATAGCCCTCTCACGGCTTCCAAATATCACTTTGCAAATTCCACGAGAACCGTCTTAGCGAAAGACTTCTGGAGGGGAAAGCTGAAACTCTGTGAGATGAATTAACAGAAAACAAAGAAGTTTCTCAGAAAGCTTCTTTCCAGTTTTTAATTGAAGATATTTCCTTTTTCACCATATCCCTCCATGGGCTTCCAAATATCACATTGCAAATTCCACAAGAACAGTCTTAGCGAAATGCTTCTTGAGGGGTAAGCTGTAACTCTGTGAGATGAATTAACAGAACACAAAGCAGTTTCTCAGAAAACTTCTTTCCAGTTTTTATGTGAGGAAATTTCCTTTTTAAACGTACCCCTCTATGGGCTTCCAAATATCACTTTGTAAACTCCACAAGAACAGTCTTAGCGAAAGGATTCTTGATAGGAAAGCTGTAACTCTGTGCATGAATTAACAGAACACAAAGAAGTTTCTCAGAAAGCTTCTCTCCAGTTTTTAACTGAAGATATTTCCTTTTTCACCATAGCGCTCTATGGGCTTCCAAATATCTCTTTGGAAATTCCAGAAGAACAGTCTTAGTGAAGGGCTTCTTGAGGGTAGAGCTGTAATACTGTGAGATGAATTAACAAAACACAAAGCAGTTTCTCAGAAAGCTTCTTTCCAGTTTTTATGTGAGGAAATTTCCTTTTTAACCGTACCCCTCTATGGGCTTCCAAATATCACTTTGTAAACTCCACAAGAACAGTCTTAGCGAAAGGATTCGTGATAGGAAAGGTGTAACTCTGTGTATGAATTAACAGAACACAAAGCAGTTTCTCAGAAAGCTTCTCTCCAGTTTTTAACTGAAGATATTTCCATTTTCACCATAGCCCTCTATGAGCTTCCAAATATCATTTTGCAAATTTCACAACAACAGTCTTAATGAACAGCTTCTTGAGGGGAAAGCTATAACTCTGTGAGATGAATTAACGGTACGCAAAACAGTTTCTCAAAAAGCTTCTTTTCAGTTTTTATCTTAGGATATTTCCTTTTTCACCATAGCCCTCTATTGTTTTCCAAATATCACTTTGCAAATTCCACGAGAACAGTCTTAGCGAAAGGCCTCTTGAGGGGAAACTGTAGCTCTGTGAGATCAATTCACAGAACTCAAAGAAGTTTCTCAGAAAGCTTCTTTCACACTTTTAGTGGCGGATATTTCCTTTGGACCTATAGTCTTCAAAGAGATCCGAAGTAACATTTCTCAGATTCCACAGAAATAAGCCTAGCCAACAGTTCTACGAAATACAGCTGTTTCTCAGTGACAGGAAATCACATATCACAAAGCAGTTCCTCGGAAAGCTTCTTTTCACTTTTTAACTGAAGCTATATCCTTTTTCACCATAGCGACGTATGGACTTCCAAAGACCACTTTGGAAATTCCACAAGAACAGTCTTGGTGAAAGGCTTCTTGAGGGGAAAGCTGTAACTCTGTGAGATGAACTAAGAGAACACAAAACCGTTTCTCAGAAAGCTTCTTTCCAGTTTTTAACTGAAGATATTTCCCTTTTCACCATAGCCCTCTATGGGCTTCCAAATATCAATTTGAAAATAACACAAGATCAGTCTTAGTGAATGGCTTTTTGTTCGGAAAGCTGTAACTCTCTGAGATGAATTAACAGAACACAAAGCAGTTTCTCAGAAAGCTTCTTTTCAGTTTTTACCTTACGATATTTCCTTTTTCACCATAGTTCTCTAAGCACTTCCAAATATCACTTCGCAAATTTCACAAGAACAGTCTTAGTAAACGACTTCTTGAGGGGAATGCTGTACCTCTGTGAGATGGATTAACAGAACACAAAGCAGTTTCTCAGAAACGTTCTTTCCACTTTTTAACTGAAGATATTTCCTTTTTCCCCATAGCACTCTATGGGCTTCCAAATATCACTTTGCAAAATCCACGAGAACAGTCTTAGTGAACGGTTTCTTGAGGGGAAAGCTGTAAGTCTGTGAGATGAATTCAGAGAACACAAAGCAGTTTCTCAGAAATTTTCTTTTCAGTTTTTATCTTAGGATATTTTCTTTTTAACCATAGATCTCTATGGTTTTCCATATACCTTTTTCCAAATTCCACAAAAACAGCTTTAGCGAAAGTTTTCTTGAGGGGAAAGCCGTAATTCTGTGAGATGAATTAACAGAACACAAAGCAATTTCTCAGAAAGCTACTTTCCAGTTTTTATCTGAAGATATTTCCTTTACACCATGGTCCTCTATGGGCTTCCAAATATCACTTTGCAAATTCCACAAGAACAGTCTTACTGAACGACTTCTTGAGGGGAAAGCTGTAATTCTATAAGATGAATTAACAGAACACAAAGTCGTTTCTCAGAAAGCTTCTTTTCAGTTCTTATCTTAGGAAATTTCTTTTTCACCACAGCCCTCTATGGGCTTCCAAATGTCACTTTGCAAATTCCACAAGAACAGTCTTAGCGGAATGCTTCTTGAGGGGAAAGGTGTAACACTGTCAGATGAATTAACAGAACACAAAGCAGTTTCTCAGAAAACTTCTTTCCAGTTTATAACTGAAGATATTTCCTTTTTCACCATAGCCCCCTATGGGTTTCCAAATAGCACTTTGAAAATTCCACAAGAACGGTCTTAATGAACGGTTTCTGGAGGGCAAAGCTGTAACTGTGTGAGATGAATTAACGGAACACAAAGTAGTTTCTCAAGAAGCTTCTTTCTAGTTTTCATCTGAGGACATTTCCTTTTTCACCATAGCCCCCTATGGGCTTCCAAATTTCACTTTGCAAATTCCACAAGAACAGTCTTAACGAAAGACTTCTTGAGGGGAAAGCTGTAACACTGTGAGATGAATTAACAGAAAACAAAGCAGTTTCTCAGAAAGCTTCTATACAGTTTCTAACTGAAGATATTCCTTTTTTCACCATAACCCTATATGGGCTTCCAAATATTACTTTGCGAATTACACAAGAACAGTCATAGCGAAAGGCTTCTCGAGGGGAAAGCTGTAACTCTGTGAGATGAATTAACAGAACACAAAGCAGTTTCTCAGAAAGCTTCTTTCCAGTTTTTATCTAAGGACATTTCCTTTTTCTCCATAGCCCTCTATGGGCTTCTAAATATCCCGTTCTAAATTGCACAAGAACAGTCTTAGTGAAAGGATTCTTGAGAGGAAAGCTGTAACTCGGTGAGATGAATTAAGAGAACACAAAGCAGTTTTTCAGAAAGCTTCTTTTCAGTTTTTATCTTAGGTTATTTCCTTTTTCACTGTAGACCTCTGTAGGCTTCTAAATATCACTTCCCAAATTCGACAAGAACAGTCTTAGGGAAAGGCTTCGTGAGGGGAAAGCTGTAACTTTGTGAGATGAATTAACAGAACACAACGCAGTGTCTCAGAAAGCTTCTTTCCCGTTTTAAACCGAAGATATTTCCTTTTCACCATAGCTCTCTATGGGCTTCGAAATGTCACTTTGCAAATTCCACAAGAACAGTCATAGTGAAAGGCTTCCTCAGGGGAAAGCTGTAACTCTGTGGGATGAATTTACAGATCAGAAAGCTGTTTCTCAGAAAGCTTCTTTCTCACTTTTATGGCGGATATTTCCTTTGGCCCTATAGTCTTCAAAGGGAACCGAATTATCCCTTCTCAGATTCCACAGAAATAAGGTTAGCAAACAGCTCTATGACATATAGCTCTCACTCAGTGAGTGGAAGTCACGTATCACAAAGCAGTTTCTCAGAAATGTTCTTTTCAGTTTTTATCTTAGGATATTTCCTTTTTCACCATAGCCCTCTATGGGCTTACAAATACCACTCTGCAAATTCCACAAGAACAGTCTTAGCGAAAGGCTTCTTAAGGGGAAAGCTGTAACTCTGTGAGGTGAATTAACAGAACACAAAGCAGTTTCTCAGAAAGCTTCTTTTCAGCTTTTATCTTAGGATATTTCATTTTTCACCATAGCCCTATAAGGGCTTACAAATATCACTATGAGTATTACACAAGAAGAGTCTTAGCAAAAGTCTTTTTGAGGGTAAAGCTGTAACTCTTTGAGATGAATTAACAGAACACCAAGCAGTTTCTTAGAAAGCTTCTTTCCATTTTTTAACTGAAGGTATTTCCCTTTTCACCACAGCCGTCTATGGGCTTCGAAATATCACTTTGCAAATTCAAAAAGAACAGTCCTAGCGAAAGTCTTCTTGAGTGGAATGCTGTAACTCTGTGAGATGAATTAACAGATCTCAGAGAAGTTTCTCAGAAAGCTTCTTTCTCACTTTTAGCGGCAGTTATTTCCTTTGGCCCTATAGTCTTCAAAGGGATCCAAAATAACAGTTCTCCGATTCCATAGAAATAAGGCTATCAAACAGCTCTAGGAAATAGAGCTGTAACTCAGTGAGTGGAAGTCACATAATACTAAACCGTTTCTCAGAAAGCCTCTTTCAGTTTTTAACTGAAGCTATATCCTTTTTCACCGTAGCCCTCTATGGGCTTCAAAATATCACTTTGAAAATACAGCAAGAACAGTCTTAGCGAAAGGCTTCTAGAGGGGAAAGCTGTAACTCTGTTAGGTGAATTAACAGAACACAAAGCAGTTTCTCAGGAATGTTCTTTACAGTTTTTATCTGAAGATATTTCCTTTTCTCCATAGCGCTCTATGGGCTACCAAATATCACATTTCAAATTCCACAAGAACAGTCTTAGCGAAAGACTTCCTGAGGGGAAAGCTGTAAGTCTGTGAGATGAATTAAAAGAACACAAAGCAATTTCTCAGAAAGCTTCTTTCCAGTTTTTATCGGAGGATATTTCGTTTTCACCATAGCCGTCTATTGGCTTCCAAATATCATTTTTCAAATTGTGCAAGAATAATCTTAGCGAAAGGCTTCTTGAGGGGAAAGCTGTAACTCTGTGAAATGAATTCGCAAATCACAAAGAAGTTTCTCAGAAAGCTTCTTTTTAACTTTAACGACGGATATTTCCTTTCTCCCTGCAGTCTTCAAAGGGATCCGAAATAACAGTTCTCAGATTCCACAGAAATAAGACTGCCAAACAGCTCTACGAAATACAGCTGTAACTCAGTGAGTGGAAGTCATATATCACAAAGCAGTTTCTCAGAAAGCTTCTTTTCAGTTTTTAACTGAAGATATATCCTTTTTCACTATAGGTCACTATGAGCTTCCAAATATCACTTTGCATATTCCTCAAGAACTGTCTTAGCGAAAGGCTTCTTGAAGGGAAACCTGTAACTCTGTGAGATGAATTAACAAAACACAAAGCAGTTTCTCAGAATGGTTCTTTTCAGTTTTTATCTTAGGATATTTACGTTTTCACCATCGACTTCTATGGGCTTACAAATATCACTTTGCAAATTCCACAAGAACAGTCTTAGCGAAAGGCTTCTAGAGGGGAAAGCTGAAACTCTGTGAGGTGAATTAACAGAATACAAAGCAGTTTCTCAGAAAGTTTCTTTCCAGTTTTTAACTGAAGGTATTTCCTTTTTCAGCATAGAACTCGACGGGCTTTCAAATATCACTTTGCAAATTCCACAAGAACAGTCTTAGCGAACGGCTTCTTGAGGGGAAAGCTGAAACTCTGCCAGATAAATTAACAGAACACAAAACAGTTTGTTGGAAAGCTTCTTTCCATTTTTGATCCGAGGACATTTCCTTTTACACCATAGCCCTCTCACGGCTTCCAAATATCACTTTGCAAATTCCACGAGAACCGTCTTAGCGAAAGACTTCTGGAGGGGAAAGCTGAAACTCTGTGAGATGAATTAACAGAAAACAAAGCAGTTTCTCAGAAAGCTTCTTTCCAGTTTTTAATTGAAGATATTTCCTTTTTCACCATATCCCTCCATGGGCTTCCAAATATCACATTGCAAATTCCACAAGAACAGTCTTAGCGAAATGCTTCTTGAGGGGTAAGCTGTAACTCTGTGAGATGAATTAACAGAACACAAAGCAGTTTCTCAGAAAACTTCTTTCCAGTTTTTATGTGAGGAAATTTCCTTTTTAAACGTACCCCTCTATGGGCTTCCAAATATCACTTTGTAAACTCCACAAGAACAGTCTTAGCGAAAGGATTCTTGATAGGAAAGCTGTAACTCTGTGCATGAATTAACAGAACACAAAGAAGTTTCTCAGAAAGCTTCTCTCCAGTTTTTAACTGAAGATATTTCCTTTTTCACCGTAGCGCTCTATGGGCTTCCAAATATCTCTTTGGAAATTCCAGAAGAACAGTCTTAGTGAAGGGCTTCTTGAGGGTAGAGCTGTAACTCTGTGAGATGAATTAACAGAACACAAAGCAGTTTCTCAGAAAACTTCTTTCCAGTTTTTATGTGAGGAAATTTCCTTTTTAACCGTACCCCTCTATGGGCTTCCAAATATCACTTTGTAAACTCCACAAGAACAGTCTTAGCGAAAGGATTCGTGATAGGAAAGGTGTAACTCTGTGTATGAATTAACAGAACACAAAGCAGTTTCTCAGAAAGCTTCTCTCCAGTTTTTAACTGAAGATATTTCCATTTTCACCATAGCCCTCTATGAGCTTCCAAATATCATTTTGCAAATTTCACAACAACAGTCTTAATGAACGGCTTCTTGAGGGGAAAGCTATAACTCTGTGAGATGAATTAACGGTACGCAAAACAGTTTCTCAAAAAGCTTCTTTTCAGTTTTTATCTTAGGATATTTCCTTTTTCACCATAGCCCTCTATTGTTTTCCAAATATCACTTTGCAAATTCCACGAGAACAGTCTTAGCGAAAGGCCTCTTGAGGGGAAACTGTAGCTCTGTGAGATCAATTCACAGAACTCAAAGAAGTTTCTCAGAAAGCTTCTTTCACACTTTTAGTGGCGGATATTTCCTTTGGACCTATAGTCTTCAAAGAGATCCGAAGTAACATTTCTCAGATTCCACAGAAATAAGCCTAGCCAACAGTTCTACGAAATACAGCTGTTTCTCAGTGACAGGAAATCACATATCACAAAGCAGTTCCTCGGAAAGCTTCTTTTCACTTTTTAACTGAAGCTATATCCTTTTTCACCATAGCGACGTATGGACTTCCAAAGACCACTTTGGAAATTCCACAAGAACAGTCTTGGTGAAAGGCTTCTTGAGGGGAAAGCTGTAACTCTGTGAGATGAACTAAGAGAACACAAAACCGTTTCTCAGAAAGCTTCTTTCCAGTTTTTAACTGAAGATATTTCCCTTTTCACCATAGCCCTCTATGGGCTTCCAAATATCAATTTGAAAATAACACAAGATCAGTCTTAGTGAATGGCTTTTTGTTCGGAAAGCTGTAACTCTCTGAGATGAATTAACAGAACACAAAGCAGTTTCTCAGAAAGCTTCTTTTCAGTTTTTACCTTACGATATTTCCTTTTTCACCATAGTTCTCTAAGCACTTCCAAATATCACTTCGCAAATTTCACAAGAACAGTCTTAGTAAACGACTTCTTGAGGGGAATGCTGTACCTCTGTGAGATGGATTAACAGAACACAAAGCAGTTTCTCAGAAACGTTCTTTCCACTTTTTAACTGAAGATATTTCCTTTTTCCCCATAGCACTCTATGGGCTTCCAAATATCACTTTGCAAAATCCACGAGAACAGTCTTAGTGAACGGTTTCTTGAGGGGAAAGCTGTAAGTCTGTGAGATGAATTCAGAGAACACAAAGCAGTTTCTCAGAAATTTTCTTTTCAGTTTTTATCTTAGGATATTTTCTTTTTAACCATAGATCTCTATGGTTTTCCATATACCTTTTTCCAAATTCCACAAAAACAGCTTTAGCGAAAGTTTTCTTGAGGGGAAAGCCGTAATTCTGTGAGATGAATTAACAGAACACAAAGCAATTTCTCAGAAAGCTACTTTCCAGTTTTTATCTGAAGATATTTCCTTTACACCATGGTCCTCTATGGGCTTCCAAATATCACTTTGCAAATTCCACAAGAACAGTCTTACTGAACGACTTCTTGAGGGGAAAGCTGTAATTCTATAAGATGAATTAACAGAACACAAAGTCGTTTCTCAGAAAGCTTCTTTTCAGTTCTTATCTTAGGAAATTTCTTTTTCACCACAGCCCTCTATGGGCTTCCAAATGTCACTTTGCAAATTCCACAAGAACAGTCTTAGCGGAATGCTTCTTGAGGGGAAAGGTGTAACACTGTCAGATGAATTAACAGAACACAAAGCAGTTTCTCAGAAAACTTCTTTCCAGTTTATAACTGAAGATATTTCCTTTTTCACCATAGCCCCCTATGGGTTTCCAAATAGCACTTTGAAAATTCCACAAGAACGGTCTTAATGAACGGTTTCTGGAGGGCAAAGCTGTAACTGTGTGAGATGAATTAACGGAACACAAAGTAGTTTCTCAAGAAGCTTCTTTCTAGTTTTCATCTGAGGACATTTCCTTTTTCACCATAGCCCCCTATGGGCTTCCAAATTTCACTTTGCAAATTCCACAAGAACAGTCTTAACGAAAGACTTCTTGAGGGGAAAGCTGTAACTCTGTGAGATGAATTAACAGAAAACAAAGCAGTTTCTCAGAAAGCTTCTATACAGTTTCTAACTGAAGATATTCCTTTTTTCACCATAACCCTATATGGGCTTCCAAATATTACTTTGCGAATTACACAAGAACAGTCATAGCGAAAGGCTTCTCGAGGGGAAAGCTGTAACTCTGTGAGATGAATTAACAGAACACAAAGCAGTTTCTCAGAAAGCTTCTTTCCAGTTTTTATCTAAGGACATTTCCTTTTTCTCCATAGCCCTCTATGGGCTTCTAAATATCCCGTTCTAAATTGCACAAGAACAGTCTTAGTGAAAGGATTCTTGAGAGGAAAGCTGTAACTCGGTGAGATGAATTAAGAGAACACAAAGCAGTTTTTCAGAAAGCTTCTTTTCAGTTTTTATCTTAGGTTATTTCCTTTTTCACTGTAGACCTCTGTAGGCTTCTAAATATCACTTCCCAAATTCGACAAGAACAGTCTTAGGGAAAGGCTTCGTGAGGGGAAAGCTGTAACTTTGTGAGATGAATTAACAGAACACAACGCAGTGTCTCAGAAAGCTTCTTTCCCGTTTTAAACCGAAGATATTTCCTTTTCACCATAGCTCTCTATGGGCTTCGAAATGTCACTTTGCAAATTCCACAAGAATAGTCATAGTGAAAGGCTTCCTCAGGGGAAAGCTGTAACTCTGTGGGATGAATTTACAGATCAGAAAGCTGTTTCTCAGAAAGCTTCTTTCTCACTTTTATGGCGGATATTTCCTTTGGCCCTATAGTCTTCAAAGGGAACTGAATTATCCCTTCTCAGATTCCACAGAAATAAGGTTAGCAAACAGCTCTATGACATATAGCTCTCACTCAGTGAGTGGAAGTCACGTATCACAAAGCAGTTTCTCAGAAATGTTCTTTTCAGTTTTTATCTTAGGATATTTCCTTTTTCACCATAGCCCTCTATGGGCTTACAAATACCACTCTGCAAATTCCACAAGAACAGTCTTAGCGAAAGGCTTCTTAAGGGGAAAGCTGTAACTCTGTGAGGTGAATTAACAGAACACAAAGCAGTTTCTCAGAAAGCTTCTTTCCAGTTTTTATCTAAGGACATTTCCTTTTTCTCCATAGCCCTCTATGGGCTTCTAAATATCCCGTTCTAAATTGCACAAGAACAGTCTTAGCGAAAGGATTCTTGAGAGGAAAGCTGTAACTCTGTGAGATGAATTAAGAGAACACAAAGCAGTTTTTCAGAAAGCTTCTTTTCAGTTTTTATCTTAGGTTATTTCCTTTTTCACTGTAGACCTCTGTAGGCTTCTAAATATCACTTCCCAAATTCGACAAGAACAGTCTTAGGGAAAGGCTTCGTGAGGGGAAAGCTGTAACTTTGTGAGATGAATTAACAGAACACAACGCAGTGTCTCAGAAAGCTTCTTTCCCGTTTTGAACCGAAGATATTTCCTTTTCACCATAGCTCTCTATGGGCTTCGAAATGTCACTTTGCAAATTCCACAAGAACAGTCATAGCGAAAGGCTTCCTCAGGGGAAAGCTGTAACTCTGTGGGATGAATTTACAGATCAGAAAGCTGTTTCTCAGAAAGCTTCTTTCTCACTTTTATGGCGGATATTTCCTTTGGCCCTATAGTCTTCAAAGGGAACCGAATTATCCCTTCTCAGATTCCACAGAAATAAGGTTAGCAAACAGCTCTATGACATATAGCTCTCACTCAGTGAGTGGAAGTCACGTATCACAAAGCAGTTTCTCAGAAATGTTCTTTTCAGTTTTTATCTTAGGATATTTCCTTTTTCACCATAGCCCTCTATGGGCTTACAAATACCACTCTGCAAATTCCACAAGAACAGTCTTAGTGAAAGGCTTCTTAAGGGGAAAGCTGTAACTCTGTGAGGTGAATTAACATAACACAAAGCAGTTTCTCAGAAAGCTTCTTTCCAGTTTTTATCTAAGGACATTTCCTTTTTCTCCATAGCCCTCTATGGGCTTCTAAATATCACGTTCTAAATTGCACAAGAACAGTCTTAGCGAAAGGATTCTTGAGAGGAAAGCTGTAACTCTGTGAGATGAATTAAGAGAACACAAAGCAGTTTTTCAGAAAGCTTCTTTTCAGTTTTTATCTTAGGTTATTTCCTTTTTCACTGTAGACCTCTGTAGGCTTCTAAATATCACTTCCCAAATTCGACAAGAACAGTCTTACCAAAAGGCTTCTTAAGGGGAAAGCTGTAACTCTGTGAGGTGAATTAACATAACACAAAGCAGTTTCTCAGAAAGCTTCTTTCCCGTTTTAAACCGAAGATATTTCCTTTTCACCATAGCTCTCTATGGCCTTCGAAATGTCACGTTGCAAATTCCACAAGAACAGTCATAGCGAAAGGCTTCCTCAGGGGAAAGCTGTAACTCTGTGGGATGAATTCACAGATCAGAAAGCTGTTTCTCAGAAAGCTTCATTCTCACGTTTATGGCAGATATTTCCTTTGGCCCTATAGTCTTCAACGAGAACCGAATTATCCCTTCTCAGATTCCACAGAAATAAGGTTAGCAAACAGCTCTATGACATATAGCTCTCACTCAGTGAGTGGAAGTCACAAATCACAAAGCAGTTTCTCAGAAATGTTCTTTTCAGTTTTTATCTTAGGATATTTCCTTTTTCACCATAGCCCTCTATGGGCTTACAAATACCACTCTGCAAATTCCACAAGAACAGTCTTACCGAAAGGCTTCTTAAGGGGAAAGCTGTAACTCTGTGAGGTGAATTAACAGAACACAAAGCAGTTTCTCAGAAAGCTTTTTTTCAGCTTTTATCTTAGGATATTTCCTTTTTCACCATAGCCCTATAAGGGCTTACAAATATCACTATGAGTATTACACAAGAAGAGTCTTAGCAAAAGTCTTTTTGAGGGTAAAGCTGTAACTCTTTGAGATGAATTAACAGAACACCAAGCAGTTTCTTAGAAAGCTTCTTTCCATTTTTTAACTGAAGGTATTTCCCTTTTCACCACAGCCGTCTATGGGCTTCGAAATATCACTTTGCAAATTCAAAAAGAACAGTCCTAGCGAAAGGCTTCTTGAGTGGAATGCTGTAACTCTGTGAGATGAATTAACAGATCTCAGAGAAGTTTCTCAGAAAGCTTCTTTCTCACTTTTAGCGGCAGATATTTCCTTTGGCCCTATAGTCTTCAAAGGGATCCAAAATAACAGTTCTCCGATTCCATAGAAATAAGGCTATCAAACAGCTCTAGGAAATAGAGCTGTAACTCAGTGAGTGGAAGTCACATAATACTAAACCGTTTCTCAGAAAGCCTCTTTCAGTTTTTAACTGAAGCTATATCCTTTTTCACCGTAGCCCTCTATGGGCTTCCAAATATCACTTTGAAAATACAGCAAGAACAGTCTTAGCGAAAGGCTTCTAGAGGGGAAAGCTGTAACTCTGTTAGGTGAATTAACAGAACACAAAGCAGTTTCTCAGGAATGTTCTTTACAGTTTTTATCTGAAGATATTTCCTTTTCTCCATAGCGCTCTATGGGCTACCAAATATCACATTTCAAATTCCACAAGAACAGTCTTAGCGAAAGACTTCCTGAGGGGAAAGCTGTAAGTCTGTGAGATGAATTAAAAGAACACAAAGCAATTTCTCAGAAAGCTTCTTTCCAGTTTTTATCGGAGGATATTTCGTTTTCACCATAGCCGTCTATTGGCTTCCAAATATCATTTTTCAAATTGTGCAAGAATAATCTTAGCGAAAGGCTTCTTGAGGGGAAAGCTGTAACTCTGTGAAATGAATTCGCAAATCACAAAGAAGTTTCTCAGAAAGCTTCTTTCTAACTTTAACGACGGATATTTCCTTTGGCCCTTCAGTCTTCAAAGGGATCCGAAATAACAGTTCTCAGATTCCACAGAAATAAGACTGCCAAACAGCTCTACGAAATACAGCTGTAACTCAGTGAGTGGAAGTCATATATCACAAAGCAGTTTCTCAGAAAGCTTCTTTTCAGTTTTTAACTGAAGATATATCCTTTTTCACTATAGGTCACTATGAGCTTCCAAATATCACTTTGCATATTCCACAAGAACTGTCTTAGCGAAAGGCTTCTTGAAGGGAAACCTGTAACTCTGTGAGATGAATTAACAAAACACAAAGCAGTTTCTCAGAATGGTTCTTTTCAGTTTTTATCTTAGGATATTTACGTTTTCACCATCGACTTCTATGGGCTTACAAATATCACTTTGCAAATTCCACAAGAACAGTCTTAGCGAAAGGCTTCTAGAGGGGAAAGCTGAAACTCTGTGAGGTGAATTAACAGAATACAAAGCAGTTTCTCAGAAAGTTTCTTTCCAGTTTTTAACTGAAGGTATTTCCTTTTTCACCATAGAACTCGACGGGCTTTCAAATATCACTTTGCAAATTCCACAAGAACAGTCTTAGCGAACAGCTTCTTGAGGGGAAAGCTGAAACTCTGCCAGATAAATTAACAGAACACAAAACAGTTTGTTGGAAAGCTTCTTTCCATTTTTGATCCGAGGACATTTCCTTTTACACCATAGCCCTCTCACGGCTTCCAAATATCACTTTGCAAATTCCACGAGAACCGTCTTAGCGAAAGACTTCTGGAGGGGAAAGCTGAAACTCTGTGAGATGAATTAACAGAAAACAAAGCAGTTTCTCAGAAAGCTTCTTTCCAGTTTTTAATTGAAGATATTTCCTTTTTCACCATATCCCTCCATGGGCTTCCAAATATCACATTGCAAATTCCACAAGAACAGTCTTAGCGAAATGCTTCTTGAGGGGTAAGCTGTAACTCTGTGAGATGAATTAACAGAACACAAAGCAGTTTCTCAGAAAACTTCTTTCCAGTTTTTATGTGAGGAAATTTCCTTTTTAAACGTACCCCTCTATGGGCTTCCAAATATCACTTTGTAAACTCCACAAGAACAGTCTTAGCGAAAGGATTCTTGATAGGAAAGCTGTAACTCTGTGCATGAATTAACAGAACACAAAGAAGTTTCTCAGAAAGCTTCTCTCCAGTTTTTAACTGAAGATATTTCCTTTTTCACCGTAGCGCTCTATGGGCTTCCAAATATCTCTTTGGAAATTCCAGAAGAACAGTCTTAGTGAAGGGCTTCTTGAGGGTAGAGCTGTAATACTGTGAGATGAATTAACAAAACACAAAGCAGTTTCTCAGAAAGCTTCTTTCCAGTTTTTATGTGAGGAAATTTCCTTTTTAACCGTACCCCTCTATGGGCTTCCAAATATCACTTTGTAAACTCCACAAGAACAGTCTTAGCGAAAGGATTCGTGATAGGAAAGGTGTAACTCTGTGTATGAATTAACAGAACACAAAGCAGTTTCTCAGAAAGCTTCTCTCCAGTTTTTAACTGAAGATATTTCCATTTTCACCATAGCCCTCTATGAGCTTCCAAATATCATTTTGCAAATTTCACAACAACAGTCTTAATGAACGGCTTCTTGAGGGGAAAGCTATAACTCTGTGAGATGAATTAACGGTACGCAAAACAGTTTCTCAAAAAGCTTCTTTTCAGTTTTTATCTTAGGATATTTCCTTTTTCACCATAGCCCTCTATTGTTTTCCAAATATCACTTTGCAAATTCCACAAGAACAGTCTTAGCGAAAGGCCTCTTGAGGGGAAACTGTAGCTCTGTGAGATCAATTCACAGAACTCAAAGAAGTTTCTCAGAAAGCTTCTTTCACACTTTTAGTGGCGGATATTTCCTTTGGACCTATAGTCTTCAAAGAGATCCGAAGTAACATTTCTCAGATTCCACAGAAATAAGCCTAGCCAACAGTTCTACGAAATACAGCTGTTTCTCAGTGACAGGAAATCACATATCACAAAGCAGTTCCTCAGAAAGCTTCTTTTCACTTTTTAACTGAAGCTATATCCTTTTTCACCATAGCGACGTATGGACTTCCAAAGACCACTTTGGAAATTCCACAAGAACAGTCTTGGTGAAAGGCTTCTTGAGGGGAAAGCTGTAACTCTGTGAGATGAACTAAGAGAACACAAAACCGTTTCTCAGAAAGCTTCTTTCCAGTTTTTAACTGAAGATATTTCCCTTTTCACCATAGCCCTCTATGGGCTTCCAAATATCAATTTGAAAATAACACAAGATCAGTCTTAGTGAATGGCTTTTTGTTTGGAAAGCTGTAACTCTCTGAGATGAATTAACAAAACACAAAGCAGTTTCTCAGAAAGCTTCTTTTCAGTTTTTACCTTACGATATTTCCTTTTTCACCATAGTTCTCTAAGCACTTCCAAATATCACTTCGCAAATTTCACAAGAACAGTCTTAGTAAACGACTTCTTGAGGGGAATGCTGTACCTCTGTGAGATGGATTAACAGAACACAAAGCAGTTTCTCAGAAACGTTCTTTCCACTTTTTAACTGAAGATATTTCCTTTTTCCCCATAGCACTCTATGGGCTTCCAAATATCACTTTGCAAAATCCACGAGAACAGTCTTAGTGAACGGTTTCTTGAGGGGAAAGCTGTAAGTCTGTGAGATGAATTCAGAGAACACAAAGCAGTTTCTCAGAAATTTTCTTTTCAGTTTTTATCTTAGGATATTTTCTTTTTAACCATAGATCTCTATGGTTTTCCATATACCTTTTTCCAAATTCCACAAAAACAGCTTTAGCGAAAGTTTTCTTGAGGGGAAAGCCGTAATTCTGTGAGATGAATTAACAGAACACAAAGCAATTTCTCAGAAAGCTACTTTCCAGTTTTTATCTGAAGATATTTCCTTTACACCATGGTCCTCTATGGGCTTCCAAATATCACTTTGCAAATTCCACAAGAACAGTCTTACTGAACGACTTCTTGAGGGGAAAGCTGTAATTCTATAAGATGAATTAACAGAACACAAAGTCGTTTCTCAGAAAGCTTCTTTTCAGTTCTTATCTTAGGAAATTTCTTTTTCACCACAGCCCTCTATGGGCTTCCAAATGTCACTTTGCAAATTCCACAAGAACAGTCTTAGCGGAATGCTTCTTGAGGGGAAAGGTGTAACACTGTCAGATGAATTAACAGAACACAAAGCAGTTTCTCAGAAAACTTCTTTCCAGTTTATAACTGAAGATAATTCCTTTTTCACCTTAGCCCCCTATGGGTTTCCAAATAGCACTTTGAAAATTCCACAAGAACGGTCTTAATGAACGGTTTCTGGAGGGCAAAGCTGTAACTGTGTGAGATGAATTAACGGAACACAAAGTAGTTTCTCAAGAAGCTTCTTTCTAGTTTTCATCTGAGGACATTTCCTTTTTCAGCATAGCCCTCTATGGGCTTCCAAATTTCACTTTGCAAATTCCACAAGAACAGTCTTAACGAAAGACTTCTTGAGGGGAAAGCTGTAACTCTGTGAGATGAATTAACAGAAAACAAAGCAGTTTCTCAGAAAGCTTCTATACAGTTTCTAACTGAAGATATTCCTTTTTTCACCATAACCCTATATGGGCTTCCAAATATTACTTTGCGAATTACACAAGAACAGTCATAGCGAAAGGCTTCTCGAGGGGAAAGCTGTAACTCTGTGAGATGAATTAACAGAACACAAAGCAGTTTCTCAGAAAGCTTCTTTCCAGTTTTTATCCAAGGACATTTCCTTTTTCTCCATAGCCCTCTATGGGCTTCTAAATATCCCGTTCTAAATTGCACAAGAACAGTCTTAGCGAAAGGATTCTTGAGAGGAAAGCTGTAACTCGGTGAGATGAATTAAGAGAACACAAAGCAGTTTTTCAGAAAGCTTCTTTTCAGTTTTTATCTTAGGTTATTTCCTTTTTCACTGTAGACCTCTGTAGGCTTCTAAATATCACTTCCCAAATTCGACAAGAACAGTCTTAGGGAAAGGCTTCGTGAGGGGAAAGCTGTAACTTTGTGAGATGAATTAACAGAACACAACGCAGTGTCTCAGAAAGCTTCTTTCCCGTTTTGAACCGAAGATATTTCCTTTTCACCATAGCTCTCTATGGGCTTCGAAATGTCACTTTGCAAATTCCACAAGAACAGTCATAGCGAAAGGCTTCGTCAGGGGAAAGCTGTAACTCTGTGGGATGAATTTACAGATCAGAAAGCTGTTTCTCAGAAAGCTTCTTTCTCACTTTTATGGCGGATATTTCCTTTGGCCCTATAGTCTTCAAAGGGAACCGAATTATCCCTTCTCAGATTCCACAGAAATAAGGTTAGCAAACAGCTCTATGACATATAGCTCTCACTCAGTGAGTGGAAGTCACGTATCACAAAGCAGTTTCTCAGAAATGTTCTTTTCAGTTTTTATCTTAGGATATTTCCTTTTTCACCATAGCCCTCTATGGGCTTACAAATACCACTCTGCAAATTCCACAAGAACAGTCTTAGCGAAAGGCTTCTTAAGGGGAAAGCTGTAACTCTGTGAGGTGAATTAACAGAACACAAAGCAGTTTCTCAGAAAGCTTCTTTCCAGTTTTTATCTAAGGACATTTCCTTTTTCTCCATAGCCCTCTATGGGCTTCTAAATATCACGTTCTAAATTGCACAAGAACAGTCTTAGCGAAAGGATTCTTGAGAGGAAAGCTGTAACTCTGTGAGATGAATTAAGAGAACACAAAGCAGTTTTTCAGAAAGCTTCTTTTCAGTTTTTATCTTAGGTTATTTCCTTTTTCACTGTAGACCTCTGTAGGCTTCTAAATATCACTTCCCAAATTCGACAAGAACAGTCTTAGGGAAAGGCTTCGTGAGGGGAAAGCTGTAACTTTGTGAGATGAATTAACAGAACACAACGCAGTGTCTCAGAAAGCTTCTTTCCCGTTTTAAACCGAAGATATTTCCTTTTCACCATAGCTCTCTATGGCCTTCGAAATGTCACGTTGCAAATTCCACAAGAACAGTCATAGCGAAAGGCTTCCTCAGGGGAAAGCTGTAACTCTGTGGGATGAATTCACAGATCAGAAAGCTGTTTCTCAGAAAGCTTCATTCTCACGTTTATGGCGGATATTTCCTTTGGCCCTATAGTCTTCAACGAGAACCGAATTATCCCTTCTCAGATTCCACAGAAATAAGGTTAGCAAACAGCTCTATGACATATAGCTCTCACTCAGTGAGTGGAAGTCACATATCACAAAGCAGTTTCTCAGAAATGTTCTTTTCAGTTTTTATCTTAGGATATTTCCTTTTTCACCATAGCCCTCTATGGGCTTACAAATACCACTCTGCAAATTCCACAAGAACAGTCTTAGCGAAAGGCTTCTTAAGGGGAAAGCTGTAACTCTGTGAGGTGAATTAACAGAACACAAAGCAGTTTCTCAGAAAGCTTCTTTTCAGCTTTTATCTTAGGATATTTCCTTTTTCACCATAGCCCTATAAGGGCTTACAAATATCACTATGAGTATTACACAAGAAGAGTCTTAGCAAAAGTCTTTTTGAGGGTAAAGCTGTAACTCTTTGAGATGAATTAACAGAACACCAAGCAGTTTCTTAGAAAGCTTCTTTCCATTTTTTAACTGAAGGTATTTCCCTTTTCACCACAGCCGTCTATGGGCTTCGAAATATCACTTTGCAAATTCAAAAAGAACAGTCCTAGCGAAAGTCTTCTTGAGTGGAATGCTGTAACTCTGTGAGATGAATTAACAGATCTCAGAGAAGTTTCTCAGAAAGCTTCTTTCTCACTTTTAGCGGCAGTTATTTCCTTTGGCCCTATAGTCTTCAAAGGGATCCAAAATAACAGTTCTCCGATTCCATAGAAATAAGGCTATCAAACAGCTCTAGGAAATAGAGCTGTAACTCAGTGAGTGGAAGTCACATAATACTAAACCGTTTCTCAGAAAGCCTCTTTCAGTTTTTAACTGAAGCTATATCCTTTTTCACCGTAGCCCTCTATGGGCTTCCAAATATCACTTTGAAAATACAGCAAGAACAGTCTTAGCGAAAGGCTTCTAGATGGGAAAGCTGTAACTCTGTTAGGTGAATTAACAGAACACAAAGCAGTTTCTCAGGAATGTTCTTTACAGTTTTTATCTGAAGATATTTCCTTTCCTCCATAGCGCTCTATGGGCTACCAAATATCACATTTCAAATTCCACAAGAACAGTCTTAGCGAAAGACTTCCTGAGGGGAAAGCTGTAAGTCTGTGAGATGAATTAAAAGAACACAAAGCAATTTCTCAGAAAGCTTCTTTCCAGTTTTTATCGGAGGATATTTCGTTTTCACCATAGCCGTCTATTGGCTTCCAAATATCATTTTTCAAATTGTGCAAGAATAATCTTAGCGAAAGGCTTCTTGAGGGGAAAGCTGTAACTCTGTGAAATGAATTCGCAAATCACAAAGAAGTTTCTCAGAAAGCTTCTTTCTAACTTTAACGACGGATATTTCCTTTGGCCCTTCAGTCTTCAAAGGGATCCGAAATAACAGTTTCAGATTCCACAGAAATAAGACTGCCAAACAGCTCTACGAAATACAGCTGTAACTTAGTGAGTGGAAGTCATATATCACAAAGCAGTTTCTCAGAAAGCTTCTTTTCAGTTTTTAACTGAAGATATATCCTTTTTCACTATAGGTCACTATGAGCTTCCAAATATCACTTTGCATATTCCACAAGAACTGTCTTAGCGAAAGGCTTCTTGAAGGGAAACCTGTAACTCTGTGAGATGAATTAACAAAACACAAAGCAGTTTCTCAGAATGGTTCTTTTCAGTTTTTATCTTAGGATATTTACGTTTTCACCATCGACTTCTATGGGCTTACAAATATCACTTTGCAAATTCCACAAGAACAGTCTTAGCGAAAGGCTTCTAGAGGGGAAAGCTGAAACTCTGTGAGGTGAATTAACAGAATACAAAGCAGTTTCTCAGAAAGTTTCTTTCCAGTTTTTAACTGAAGGTATTTCCTTTTTCACCATAGAACTCGACGGGCTTTCAAATATCACTTTGCAAATTCCACAAGAACAGTCTTAGCGAACGGCTTCTTGAGGGGAAAGCTGAAACCCTGTCAGATAAATTAACAGAACACAAAACAGTTTGTTGGAAAGCTTCTTTCCATTTTTGATCCGAGGACATTTCCTTTTACACCATAGCCCTCTCACGGCTTCCAAATATCACTTTGCAAATTCCACGAGAACCGTCTTAGCGAAAGACTTCTGGAGGGGAAAGCTGAAACTCTGTGAGATGAATTAACAGAAAACAAAGCAGTTTCTCAGAAAGCTTCTTTCCAGTTTTTAATTGAAGATATTTCCTTTTTCACCATATCCCTCCATGGGCTTCCAAATATCACATTGCAAATTCCACAAGAACAGTCTTAGCGAAATGCTTCTTGAGGGGTAAGCTGTAACTCTGTGAGATGAATTAACAGAACACAAAGCAGTTTCTCAGAAAACTTCTTTCCAGTTTTTATGTGAGGAAATTTCCTTTTTAACCGTACCGCTCTATGGGCTTCCAAATATCACTTTGTAAACTCCACAAGAACAGTCTTAGCGAAAGGATTCGTGATAGGAAAGGTGTAACTCTGTGTTTGAATTAACAGAACACAAAGCAGTTTCTCAGAAAGCTTCTCTCCAGTTTTTAACTGAAGATATTTCCATTTTCACCATAGCCCTCTATGAGCTTCCAAATATCATTTTGCAAATTTCACAACAACAGTCTTAATGAACGGCTTCTTGAGGGGAAAGCTATAACTCTGTGAGATGAATTAACGGTACGCAAAACAGTTTCTCAAAAAGCTTCTTTTCAGTTTTTATCTTAGGATATTTCCTTTTTCACCATAGCCCTCTATTGTTTTCCAAATATCACTTTGCAAATTCCACGAGAACAGTCTTAGCGAAAGGCCTCTTGAGGGGAAACTGTAGCTCTGTGAGATCAATTCACAGAACTCAAAGAAGTTTCTCAGAAAGCTTCTTTCACACTTTTAGTGGCGGATATTTCCTTTGGACCTATAGTCTTCAAAGAGATCCGAAGTAACATTTCTCAGATTCCACAGAAATAAGCCTAGCCAACAGTTCTACGAAATACAGCTGTTTCTCAGTGACAGGAAATCACATATCACAAAGCAGTTCCTCGGAAAGCTTCTTTTCACTTTTTAACTGAAGCTATATCCTTTTTCACCATAGCGACGTATGGACTTCCAAAGACCACTTTGGAAATTCCACAAGAACAGTCTTGGTGAAAGGCTTCTTGAGGGGAAAGCTGTAACTCTGTGAGATGAACTAAGAGAACACAAAACCGTTTCTCAGAAAGCTTCTTTCCAGTTTTTAACTGAAGATATTTCCCTTTTCACCATAGCCCTCTATGGGCTTCCAAATATCAATTTGAAAATAACACAAGATCAGTCTTAGTGAATGGCTTTTTGTTCGGAAAGCTGTAACTCTCTGAGATGAATTAACAGAACACAAAGCAGTTTCTCAGAAAGCTTCTTTTCAGTTTTTACCTTACGATATTTCCTTTTTCACCATAGTTCTCTAAGCACTTCCAAATATCACTTCGCAAATTTCACAAGAACAGTCTTAGTAAACGACTTCTTGAGGGGAATGCTGTACCTCTGTGAGATGGATTAACAGAACACAAAGCAGTTTCTCAGAAACGTTCTTTCCACTTTTTAACTGAAGATATTTCCTTTTTCCCCATAGCACTCTATGGGCTTCCAAATATCACTTTGCAAAATCCACGAGAACAGTCTTAGTGAACGGTTTCTTGAGGGGAAAGCTGTAAGTCTGTGAGATGAATTCAGAGAACACAAAGCAGTTTCTCAGAAATTTTCTTTTCAGTTTTTATCTTAGGATATTTTCTTTTTAACCATAGATCTCTATGGTTTTCCATATACCTTTTTCCAAATTCCACAAAAACAGCTTTAGCGAAAGTTTTCTTGAGGGGAAAGCCGTAATTCTGTGAGATGAATTAACAGAACACAAAGCAATTTCTCAGAAAGCTACTTTCCAGTTTTTATCTGAAGATATTTCCTTTACACCATGGTCCTCTATGGGCTTCCAAATATCACTTTGCAAATTCCACAAGAACAGTCTTACTGAACGACTTCTTGAGGGGAAAGCTGTAATTCTATAAGATGAATTAACAGAACACAAAGTCGTTTCTCAGAAAGCTTCTTTTCAGTTCTTATCTTAGGAAATTTCTTTTTCACCACAGCCCTCTATGGGCTTCCAAATGTCACTTTGCAAATTCCACAAGAACAGTCTTAGCGGAATGCTTCTTGAGGGGAAAGGTGTAACACTGTCAGATGAATTAACAGAACACAAAGCAGTTTCTCAGAAAACTTCTTTCCAGTTTATAACTGAAGATATTTCCTTTTTCACCATAGCCCCCTATGGGTTTCCAAATAGCACTTTGAAAATTCCACAAGAACGGTCTTAATGAACGGTTTCTGGAGGGCAAAGCTGTAACTGTGTGAGATGAATTAACGGAACACAAAGTAGTTTCTCAAGAAGCTTCTTTCTAGTTTTCATCTGAGGACATTTCCTTTTTCACCATAGCCCTCTATGGGCTTCCAAATTTCACTTTGCAAATTCCACAAGAACAGTCTTAACGAAAGACTTCTTGAGGGGAAAGCTGTAACTCTGTGAGATGAATTAACAGAAAACAAAGCAGTTTCTCAGAAAGCTTCTATACACTTTCTAACTGAAGATATTCCTTTTTTCACCATAACCCTATATGGGCTTCCAAATATTACTTTGCGAATTACACAAGAACAGTCATAGCGAAAGGCTTCTCGAGGGGAAAGCTGTAACTCTGTGAGATGAATTAACAGAACACAAAGCAGTTTCTCAGAAAGCTTCTTTCCAGTTTTTATCTAAGGACATTTCCTTTTTCTCCATAGCCCTCTATGGGCTTCTAAATATCCCGTTCTAAATTGCACAAGAACAGTCTTAGTGAAAGGATTCTTGAGAGGAAAGCTGTAACTCGGTGAGATGAATTAAGAGAACACAAAGCAGTTTTTCAGAAAGCTTCTTTTCAGTTTTTATCTTAGGTTATTTCCTTTTTCACTGTAGACCTCTGTAGGCTTCTAAATATCACTTCCCAAATTCGACAAGAACAGTCTTAGGGAAAGGCTTCGTGAGGGGAAAGCTGTAACTTTGTGAGATGAATTAACAGAACACAACGCAGTGTCTCAGAAAGCTTCTTTCCCGTTTTAAACCGAAGATATTTCCTTTTCACCATAGCTCTCTATGGGCTTCGAAATGTCACTTTGCAAATTCCACAAGAACAGTCATAGTGAAAGGCTTCCTCAGGGGAAAGCTGTAACTCTGTGGGATGAATTTACAGATCAGAAAGCTGTTTCTCAGAAAGCTTCTTTCTCACTTTTATGGCGGATATTTCCTTTGGCCCTATAGTCTTCAAAGGGAACCGAATTATCCCTTCTCAGATTCCACAGAAATAAGGTTAGCAAACAGCTCTATGACATATAGCTCTCACTCAGTGAGTGGAAGTCACGTATCACAAAGCAGTTTCTCAGAAATGTTCTTTTCAGTTTTTATCTTAGGATATTTCCTTTTTCACCATAGCCCTCTATGGGCTTACAAATACCACTCTGCAAATTCCACAAGAACAGTCTTAGCGAAAGGCTTCTTAAGGGGAAAGCTGTAACTCTGTGAGGTGAATTAACAGAACACAAAGCAGTTTCTCAGAAAGCTTCTTTTCAGCTTTTATCTTAGGATATTTCATTTTTCACCATAGCCCTATAAGGGCTTACAAATATCACTATGAGTATTACACAAGAAGAGTCTTAGCAAAAGTCTTTTTGAGGGTAAAGCTGTAACTCTTTGAGATGAATTAACAGAACACCAAGCAGTTTCTTAGAAAGCTTCTTTCCATTTTTTAACTGAAGGTATTTCCCTTTTCACCACAGCCGTCTATGGGCTTCGAAATATCACTTTGCAAATTCAAAAAGAACAGTCCTAGCGAAAGTCTTCTTGAGTGGAATGCTGTAACTCTGTGAGATGAATTAACAGATCTCAGAGAAGTTTCTCAGAAAGCTTCTTTCTCACTTTTAGCGGCAGTTATTTCCTTTGGCCCTATAGTCTTCAAAGGGATCCAAAATAACAGTTCTCCGATTCCATAGAAATAAGGCTATCAAACAGCTCTAGGAAATAGAGCTGTAACTCATTGAGTGGAAGTCACATAATACTAAACCGTTTCTCAGAAAGCCTCTTTCAGTTTTTAACTGAAGCTATATCCTTTTTCACCGTAGCCCTCTATGGGCTTCAAAATATCACTTTGAAAATACAGCAAGAACAGTCTTAGCGAAAGGCTTCTAGAGGGGAAAGCTGTAACTCTGTTAGGTGAATTAACAGAACACAAAGCAGTTTCTCAGGAATGTTCTTTACAGTTTTTATCTGAAGATATTTCCTTTTCTCCATAGCGCTCTATGGGCTACCAAATATCACATTTCAAATTCCACAAGAACAGTCTTAGCGAAAGACTTCCTGAGGGGAAAGCTGTAAGTCTGTGAGATGAATTAAAAGAACACAAAGCAATTTCTCAGAAAGCTTCTTTCCAGTTTTTATCGGAGGATATTTCGTTTTCACCATAGCCGTCTATTGGCTTCCAAATATCATTTTTCAAATTGTGCAAGAATAATCTTAGCGAAAGGCTTCTTGAGGGGAAAGCTGTAACTCTGTGAAATGAATTCGCAAATCACAAAGAAGTTTCTCAGAAAGCTTCTTTTTAACTTTAACGACGGATATTTCCTTTCTCCCTGCAGTCTTCAAAGGGATCCGAAATAACAGTTCTCAGATTCCACAGAAATAAGACTGCCAAACAGCTCTACGAAATACAGCTGTAACTCAGTGAGTGGAAGTCATATATCACAAAGCAGTTTCTCAGAAAGCTTCTTTTCAGTTTTTAACTGAAGATATATCCTTTTTCACTATAGGTCACTATGAGCTTCCAAATATCACTTTGCATATTCCTCAAGAACTGTCTTAGCGAAAGGCTTCTTGAAGGGAAACCTGTAACTCTGTGAGATGAATTAACAAAACACAAAGCAGTTTCTCAGAATGGTTCTTTTCAGTTTTTATCTTAGGATATTTACGTTTTCACCATCGACTTCTATGGGCTTACAAATATCACTTTGCAAATTCCACAAGAACAGTCTTAGCGAAAGGCTTCTAGAGGGGAAAGCTGAAACTCTGTGAGGTGAATTAACAGAATACAAAGCAGTTTCTCAGAAAGTTTCTTTCCAGTTTTTAACTGAAGGTATTTCCTTTTTCACCATAGAACTCGACGGGCTTTCAAATATCACTTTGCAAATTCCACAAGAACAGTCTTAGCGAACGGCTTCTTGAGGGGAAAGCTGAAACTCTGCCAGATAAATTAACAGAACACAAAACAGTTTGTTGGAAAGCTTCTTTCCATTTTTGATCCGAGGACATTTCCTTTTACACCATAGCCCTCTCACGGCTTCCAAATATCACTTTGCAAATTCCACGAGAACCGTCTTAGCGAAAGACTTCTGGAGGGGAAAGCTGAAACTCTGTGAGATGAATTAACAGAAAACAAAGCAGTTTCTCAGAAAGCTTCTTTCCAGTTTTTAATTGAAGATATTTCCTTTTTCACCATATCCCTCCATGGGCTTCCAAATATCACATTGCAAATTCCACAAGAACAGTCTTAGCGAAATGCTTCTTGAGGGGTAAGCTGTAACTCTGTGAGATGAATTAACAGAACACAAAGCAGTTTCTCAGAAAACTTCTTTCCAGTTTTTATGTGAGGAAATTTCCTTTTTAAACGTACCCCTCTATGGGCTTCCAAATATCACTTTGTAAACTCCACAAGAACAGTCTTAGCGAAAGGATTCTTGATAGGAAAGCTGTAACTCTGTGCATGAATTAACAGAACACAAAGAAGTTTCTCAGAAAGCTTCTCTCCAGTTTTTAACTGAAGATATTTCCTTTTTCACCGTAGCGCTCTATGGGCTTCCAAATATCTCTTTGGAAATTCCAGAAGAACAGTCTTAGTGAAGGGCTTCTTGAGGGTAGAGCTGTAACTCTGTGAGATGAATTAACAGAACACAAAGCAGTTTCTCAGAAAACTTCTTTCCAGTTTTTATGTGAGGAAATTTCCTTTTTAACCGTACCCCTCTATGGGCTTCCAAATATCACTTTGTAAACTCCACAAGAACAGTCTTAGCGAAAGGATTCGTGATAGGAAAGGTGTAACTCTGTGTATGAATTAACAGAACACAAAGCAGTTTCTCAGAAAGCTTCTCTCCAGTTTTTAACTGAAGATATTTCCATTTTCACCATAGCCCTCTATGAGCTTCCAAATATCATTTTGCAAATTTCACAACAACAGTCTTAATGAACGGCTTCTTGAGGGGAAAGCTATAACTCTGTGAGATGAATTAACGGTACGCAAAACAGTTTCTCAAAAAGCTTCTTTTCAGTTTTTATCTTAGGATATTTCCTTTTTCACCATAGCCCTCTATTGTTTTCCAAATATCACTTTGCAAATTCCACGAGAACAGTCTTAGCGAAAGGCCTCTTGAGGGGAAACTGTAGCTCTGTGAGATCAATTCACAGAACTCAAAGAAGTTTCTCAGAAAGCTTCTTTCACACTTTTAGTGGCGGATATTTCCTTTGGACCTATAGTCTTCAAAGAGATCCGAAGTAACATTTCTCAGATTCCACAGAAATAAGCCTAGCCAACAGTTCTACGAAATACAGCTGTTTCTCAGTGACAGGAAATCACATATCACAAAGCAGTTCCTCGGAAAGCTTCTTTTCACTTTTTAACTGAAGCTATATCCTTTTTCACCATAGCGACGTATGGACTTCCAAAGACCACTTTGGAAATTCCACAAGAACAGTCTTGGTGAAAGGCTTCTTGAGGGGAAAGCTGTAACTCTGTGAGATGAACTAAGAGAACACAAAACCGTTTCTCAGAAAGCTTCTTTCCAGTTTTTAACTGAAGATATTTCCCTTTTCACCATAGCCCTCTATGGGCTTCCAAATATCAATTTGAAAATAACACAAGATCAGTCTTAGTGAATGGCTTTTTGTTCGGAAAGCTGTAACTCTCTGAGATGAATTAACAGAACACAAAGCAGTTTCTCAGAAAGCTTCTTTTCAGTTTTTACCTTACGATATTTCCTTTTTCACCATAGTTCTCTAAGCACTTCCAAATATCACTTCGCAAATTTCACAAGAACAGTCTTAGTAAACGACTTCTTGAGGGGAATGCTGTACCTCTGTGAGATGGATTAACAGAACACAAAGCAGTTTCTCAGAAACGTTCTTTCCACTTTTTAACTGAAGATATTTCCTTTTTCCCCATAGCACTCTATGGGCTTCCAAATATCACTTTGCAAAATCCACGAGAACAGTCTTAGTGAACGGTTTCTTGAGGGGAAAGCTGTAAGTCTGTGAGATGAATTCAGAGAACACAAAGCAGTTTCTCAGAAATTTTCTTTTCAGTTTTTATCTTAGGATATTTTCTTTTTAACCATAGATCTCTATGGTTTTCCATATACCTTTTTCCAAATTCCACAAAAACAGCTTTAGCGAAAGTTTTCTTGAGGGGAAAGCCGTAATTCTGTGAGATGAATTAACAGAACACAAAGCAATTTCTCAGAAAGCTACTTTCCAGTTTTTATCTGAAGATATTTCCTTTACACCATGGTCCTCTATGGGCTTCCAAATATCACTTTGCAAATTCCACAAGAACAGTCTTACTGAACGACTTCTTGAGGGGAAAGCTGTAATTCTATAAGATGAATTAACAGAACACAAAGTCGTTTCTCAGAAAGCTTCTTTTCAGTTCTTATCTTAGGAAATTTCTTTTTCACCACAGCCCTCTATGGGCTTCCAAATGTCACTTTGCAAATTCCACAAGAACAGTCTTAGCGGAATGCTTCTTGAGGGGAAAGGTGTAACACTGTCAGATGAATTAACAGAACACAAAGCAGTTTCTCAGAAAACTTCTTTCCAGTTTATAACTGAAGATATTTCCTTTTTCACCATAGCCCCCTATGGGTTTCCAAATAGCACTTTGAAAATTCCACAAGAACGGTCTTAATGAACGGTTTCTGGAGGGCAAAGCTGTAACTGTGTGAGATGAATTAACGGAACACAAAGTAGTTTCTCAAGAAGCTTCTTTCTAGTTTTCATCTGAGGACATTTCCTTTTTCACCATAGCCCTCTATGGGCTTCCAAATTTCACTTTGCAAATTCCACAAGAACAGTCTTAACGAAAGACTTCTTGAGGGGAAAGCTGTAACTCTGTGAGATGAATTAACAGAAAACAAAGCAGTTTCTCAGAAAGCTTCTATACAGTTTCTAACTGAAGATATTCCTTTTTTCACCATAACCCTATATGGGCTTCCAAATATTACTTTGCGAATTACACAAGAACAGTCATAGCGAAAGGCTTCTCGAGGGGAAAGCTGTAACTCTGTGAGATGAATTAACAGAACACAAAGCAGTTTCTCAGAAAGCTTCTTTCCAGTTTTTATCTAAGGACATTTCCTTTTTCTCCATAGCCCTCTATGGGCTTCTAAATATCCCGTTCTAAATTGCACAAGAACAGTCTTAGTGAAAGGATTCTTGAGAGGAAAGCTGTAACTCGGTGAGATGAATTAAGAGAACACAAAGCAGTTTTTCAGAAAGCTTCTTTTCAGTTTTTATCTTAGGTTATTTCCTTTTTCACTGTAGACCTCTGTAGGCTTCTAAATATCACTTCCCAAATTCGACAAGAACAGTCTTAGGGAAAGGCTTCGTGAGGGGAAAGCTGTAACTTTGTGAGATGAATTAACAGAACACAACGCAGTGTCTCAGAAAGCTTCTTTCCCGTTTTAAACCGAAGATATTTCCTTTTCACCATAGCTCTCTATGGGCTTCGAAATGTCACTTTGCAAATTCCACAAGAACAGTCATAGTGAAAGGCTTCCTCAGGGGAAAGCTGTAACTCTGTGGGATGAATTTACAGATCAGAAAGCTGTTTCTCAGAAAGCTTCTTTCTCACTTTTATGGCGGATATTTCCTTTGGCCCTATAGTCTTCAAAGGGAACCGAATTATCCCTTCTCAGATTCCACAGAAATAAGGTTAGCAAACAGCTCTATGACATATAGCTCTCACTCAGTGAGTGGAAGTCACGTATCACAAAGCAGTTTCTCAGAAATGTTCTTTTCAGTTTTTATCTTAGGATATTTCCTTTTTCACCATAGCCCTCTATGGGCTTACAAATACCACTCTGCAAATTCCACAAGAACAGTCTTAGCGAAAGGCTTCTTAAGGGGAAAGCTGTAACTCTGTGAGGTGAATTAACAGAACACAAAGCAGTTTCTCAGAAAGCTTCTTTTCAGCTTTTATCTTAGGATATTTCATTTTTCACCATAGCCCTATAAGGGCTTACAAATATCACTATGAGTATTACACAAGAAGAGTCTTAGCAAAAGTCTTTTTGAGGGTAAAGCTGTAACTCTTTGAGATGAATTAACAGAACACCAAGCAGTTTCTTAGAAAGCTTCTTTCCATTTTTTAACTGAAGGTATTTCCCTTTTCACCACAGCCGTCTATGGGCTTCGAAATATCACTTTGCAAATTCAAAAAGAACAGTCCTAGCGAAAGTCTTCTTGAGTGGAATGCTGTAACTCTGTGAGATGAATTAACAGATCTCAGAGAAGTTTCTCAGAAAGCTTCTTTCTCACTTTTAGCGGCAGTTATTTCCTTTGGCCCTATAGTCTTCAAAGGGATCCAAAATAACAGTTCTCCGATTCCATAGAAATAAGGCTATCAAACAGCTCTAGGAAATAGAGCTGTAACTCAGTGAGTGGAAGTCACATAATACTAAACCGTTTCTCAGAAAGCCTCTTTCAGTTTTTAACTGAAGCTATATCCTTTTTCACCGTAGCCCTCTATGGGCTTCAAAATATCACTTTGAAAATACAGCAAGAACAGTCTTAGCGAAAGGCTTCTAGAGGGGAAAGCTGTAACTCTGTTAGGTGAATTAACAGAACACAAAGCAGTTTCTCAGGAATGTTCTTTACAGTTTTTATCTGAAGATATTTCCTTTTCTCCATAGCGCTCTATGGGCTACCAAATATCACATTTCAAATTCCACAAGAACAGTCTTAGCGAAAGACTTCCTGAGGGGAAAGCTGTAAGTCTGTGAGATGAATTAAAAGAACACAAAGCAATTTCTCAGAAAGCTTCTTTCCAGTTTTTATCGGAGGATATTTCGTTTTCACCATAGCCGTCTATTGGCTTCCAAATATCATTTTTCAAATTGTGCAAGAATAATCTTAGCGAAAGGCTTCTTGAGGGGAAAGCTGTAACTCTGTGAAATGAATTCGCAAATCACAAAGAAGTTTCTCAGAAAGCTTCTTTCTAACTTTAACGACGGATATTTCCTTTGGCCCTGCAGTCTTCAAAGGGATCCGAAATAACAGTTCTCAGATTCCACAGAAATAAGACTGCCAAACAGCTCTACGAAATACAGCTGTAACTCAGTGAGTGGAAGTCATATATCACAAAGCAGTTTCTCAGAAAGCTTCTTTTCAGTTTTTAACTGAAGATATATCCTTTTTCACTATAGGTCACTATGAGCTTCCAAATATCACTTTGCATATTCCACAAGAACTGTCTTAGCGAAAGGCTTCTTGAAGGGAAACCTGTAACTCTGTGAGATGAATTAACAAAACACAAAGCAGTTTCTCAGAATGGTTCTTTTCAGTTTTTATCTTAGGATATTTACGTTTTCACCATCGACTTCTATGGGCTTACAAATATCACTTTGCAAATTCCACAAGAACAGTCTTAGCGAAAGGCTTCTAGAGGGGAAAGCTGAAACTCTGTGAGGTGAATTAACAGAATACAAAGCAGTTTCTCAGAAAGTTTCTTTCCAGTTTTTAACTGAAGGTATTTCCTTTTTCAGCATAGAACTCGACGGGCTTTCAAATATCACTTTGCAAATTCCACAAGAACAGTCTTAGCGAACGGCTTCTTGAGGGGAAAGCTGAAACTCTGCCAGATAAATTAACAGAACACAAAACAGTTTGTTGGAAAGCTTCTTTCCATTTTTGATCCGAGGACATTTCCTTTTACACCATAGCCCTCTCACGGCTTCCAAATATCACTTTGCAAATTCCACGAGAACCGTCTTAGCGAAAGACTTCTGGAGGGGAAAGCTGAAACTCTGTGAGATGAATTAACAGAAAACAAAGCAGTTTCTCAGAAAGCTTCTTTCCAGTTTTTAATTGAAGATATTTCCTTTTTCACCATATCCCTCCATGGGCTTCCAAATATCACATTGCAAATTCCACAAGAACAGTCTTAGCGAAATGCTTCTTGAGGGGTAAGCTGTAACTCTGTGAGATGAATTAACAGAACACAAAGCAGTTTCTCAGAAAACTTCTTTCCAGTTTTTATGTGAGGAAATTTCCTTTTTAAACGTACCCCTCTATGGGCTTCCAAATATCACTTTGTAAACTCCACAAGAACAGTCTTAGCGAAAGGATTCTTGATAGGAAAGCTGTAACTCTGTGCATGAATTAACAGAACACAAAGAAGTTTCTCAGAAAGCTTCTCTCCAGTTTTTAACTGAAGATATTTCCTTTTTCACCGTAGCGCTCTATGGGCTTCCAAATATCTCTTTGGAAATTCCAGAAGAACAGTCTTAGTGAAGGGCTTCTTGAGGGTAGAGCTGTAACTCTGTGAGATGAATTAACAGAACACAAAGCAGTTTCTCAGAAAACTTCTTTCCAGTTTTTATGTGAGGAAATTTCCTTTTTAACCGTACCCCTCTATGGGCTTCCAAATATCACTTTGTAAACTCCACAAGAACAGTCTTAGCGAAAGGATTCGTGATAGGAAAGGTGTAACTCTGTGTATGAATTAACAGAACACAAAGCAGTTTCTCAGAAAGCTTCTCTCCAGTTTTTAACTGAAGATATTTCCATTTTCACCATAGCCCTCTATGAGCTTCCAAATATCATTTTGCAAATTTCACAACAACAGTCTTAATGAACGGCTTCTTGAGGGGAAAGCTATAACTCTGTGAGATGAATTAACGGTACGCAAAACAGTTTCTCAAAAAGCTTCTTTTCAGTTTTTATCTTAGGATATTTCCTTTTTCACCATAGCCCTCTATTGTTTTCCAAATATCACTTTGCAAATTCCACGAGAACAGTCTTAGCGAAAGGCCTCTTGAGGGGAAACTGTAGCTCTGTGAGATCAATTCACAGAACTCAAAGAAGTTTCTCAGAAAGCTTCTTTCACACTTTTAGTGGCGGATATTTCCTTTGGACCTATAGTCTTCAAAGAGATCCGAAGTAACATTTCTCAGATTCCACAGAAATAAGCCTAGCCAACAGTTCTACGAAATACAGCTGTTTCTCAGTGACAGGAAATCACATATCACAAAGCAGTTCCTCGGAAAGCTTCTTTTCACTTTTTAACTGAAGCTATATCCTTTTTCACCATAGCGACGTATGGACTTCCAAAGACCACTTTGGAAATTCCACAAGAACAGTCTTGGTGAAAGGCTTCTTGAGGGGAAAGCTGTAACTCTGTGAGATGAACTAAGAGAACACAAAACCGTTTCTCAGAAAGCTTCTTTCCAGTTTTTAACTGAAGATATTTCCCTTTTCACCATAGCCCTCTATGGGCTTCCAAATATCAATTTGAAAATAACACAAGATCAGTCTTAGTGAATGGCTTTTTGTTCGGAAAGCTGTAACTCTCTGAGATGAATTAACAAAACACAAAGCAGTTTCTCAGAAAGCTTCTTTTCAGTTTTTACCTTACGATATTTCCTTTTTCACCATAGTTCTCTAAGCACTTCCAAATATCACTTCGCAAATTTCACAAGAACAGTCTTAGTAAACGACTTCTTGAGGGGAATGCTGTACCTCTGTGAGATGGATTAACAGAACACAAAGCAGTTTCTCAGAAACGTTCTTTCCACTTTTTAACTGAAGATATTTCCTTTTTCCCCATAGCACTCTATGGGCTTCCAAATATCACTTTGCAAAATCCACGAGAACAGTCTTAGTGAACGGTTTCTTGAGGGGAAAGCTGTAAGTCTGTGAGATGAATTCAGAGAACACAAAGCAGTTTCTCAGAAATTTTCTTTTCAGTTTTTATCTTAGGATATTTTCTTTTTAACCATAGATCTCTATGGTTTTCCATATACCTTTTTCCAAATTCCACAAAAACAGCTTTAGCGAAAGTTTTCTTGAGGGGAAAGCCGTAATTCTGTGAGATGAATTAACAGAACACAAAGCAATTTCTCAGAAAGCTACTTTCCAGTTTTTATCTGAAGATATTTCCTTTACACCATGGTCCTCTATGGGCTTCCAAATATCACTTTGCAAATTCCACAAGAACAGTCTTACTGAACGACTTCTTGAGGGGAAAGCTGTAATTCTATAAGATGAATTAACAGAACACAAAGTCGTTTCTCAGAAAGCTTCTTTTCAGTTCTTATCTTAGGAAATTTCTTTTTCACCACAGCCCTCTATGGGCTTCCAAATGTCACTTTGCAAATTCCACAAGAACAGTCTTAGCGGAATGCTTCTTGAGGGGAAAGGTGTAACACTGTCAGATGAATTAACAGAACACAAAGCAGTTTCTCAGAAAACTTCTTTCCAGTTTATAACTGAAGATATTTCCTTTTTCACCATAGCCCCCTATGGGTTTCCAAATAGCACTTTGAAAATTCCACAAGAACGGTCTTAATGAACGGTTTCTGGAGGGCAAAGCTGTAACTGTGTGAGATGAATTAACGGAACACAAAGTAGTTTCTCAAGAAGCTTCTTTCTAGTTTTCATCTGAGGACATTTCCTTTTTCACCATAGCCCTCTATGGGCTTCCAAATTTCACTTTGCAAATTCCACAAGAACAGTCTTAACGAAAGACTTCTTGAGAGGGGAAAGCTGTAACTCTGTGAGATGAATTAACAGAAAACAAAGCAGTTTCTCAGAAAGCTTCTATACAGTTTCTAACTGAAGATATTCCTTTTTTCACCATAACCCTATATGGGCTTCCAAATATTACTTTGCGAATTACACAAGAACAGTCATAGCGAAAGGCTTCTCGAGGGGAAAGCTGTAACTCTGTGAGATGAATTAACAGAACACAAAGCAGTTTCTCAGAAAGCTTCTTTCCAGTTTTTATCTAAGGACATTTCCTTTTTCTCCATAGCCCTCTATGGGCTTCTAAATATCCCGTTCTAAATTGCACAAGAACAGTCTTAGTGAAAGGATTCTTGAGAGGAAAGCTATAACTCGGTGAGATGAATTAAGAGAACACAAAGCAGTTTTTCAGAAAGCTTCTTTTCAGTTTTTATCTTAGGTTATTTCCTTTTTCACTGTAGACCTCTGTAGGCTTCTAAATATCACTTCCCAAATTCGACAAGAACAGTCTTAGGGAAAGGCTTCATGAGGGGAAAGCTGTAACTTTGTGAGATGAATTAACAGAACACAACGCAGTGTCTCAGAAAGCTTCTTTCCCGTTTTAAACCGAAGATATTTCCTTTTCACCACAGCTCTCTATGGGCTTCGAAATGTCACTTTGCAAATTCCACAAGAACAGTCATAGTGAAAGGCTTCCTCAGGGGAAAGCTGTAACTCTGTGGGATGAATTTACAGATCAGAAAGCTGTTTCTCAGAAAGCTTCTTTCTCAATTTTATGGCGGATATTTCCTTTGGCCCTATAGTCTTCAAAGGGAACCGAATTATCCCTTCTCAGATTCCACAGAAATAAGGTTAGCAAACAGCTCTATGACATATAGCTCTCACTCAGTGAGTGGAAGTCACGTATCACAAAGCAGTTTCTCAGAAATGTTCTTTTCAGTTTTTATCTTAGGATATTTCCTTTTTCACCATAGCCCTCTATGGGCTTACAAATACCACTCTGCAAATTCCACAAGAACAGTCTTAGGGAAAGGCTTCTTAAGGGGAAAGCTGTAACTCTGTGAGGTGAATTAACAGAACACAAAGCAGTTTCTCAGAAAGCTTCTTTCCAGTTTTTATCTAAGGACATTTCCTTTTTCTCCATAGCCCTCTATGGGCTTCTAAATATCCCGTTCTAAATTGCACAAGAACAGTCTTAGCGAAAGGATTCTTGAGAGGAAAGCTGTAACTCTGTGAGATGAATTAAGAGAACACAAAGCAGTTTTTCAGAAAGCTTCTTTTCAGTTTTTATCTTAGGTTATTTCCTTTTTCACTGTAGACCTCTGTAGGCTTCTAAATATCACTTCCCAAATTCGACAAGAACAGTCTTAGGGAAAGGCTTCGTGAGGGGAAAGCTGTAACTTTGTGAGATGAATTAACAGAACACAACGCAGTGTCTCAGAAAGCTTCTTTCCCGTTTTAAACCGAAGATATTTCCTTTTCACCATAGCTCTCTATGGCCTTCGAAATGTCACGTTGCAAATTCCACAAGAACAGTCATAGCGAAAGGCTTCCTCAGGGGAAAGCTGTAACTCTGTGGGATGAATTCACAGATCAGAAAGCTGTTTCTCAGAAAGCTTCTTTCTCACGTTTATGGCGGATATTTGCTTTGGCCCTATAGTCTTCAACGAGAACCGAATTATCCCTTCTCAGATTCCACAGAAATAAGGTTAGCAAACAGCTCTATGACATATAGCTCTCACTCAGTGAGTGGAAGTCACATATCACAAAGCAGTTTCTCAGAAATGTTCTTTTCAGTTTTTATCTTAGGATATTTCCTTTTTCACCATAGGCCTCTATGGGCTTACAAATACCACTCTGCAAATTCCACAAGAACAGTCTTAGCGAAAGGCTTCTTAAGGGGAAAGCTGTAACTCTGTGAGGTGAATTAACAGAACACAAAGCAGTTTCTCAGAAAGCTTCTTTTCAGCTTTTATCTTAGGATATTTCATTTTTCACCATAGCCCTATAAGGGCTTACAAATATCACTATGAGTATTACACAAGAAGAGTCTTAGCAAAAGTCTTTTTGAGGGTAAAGCTGTAACTCTTTGAGATGAATTAACAGAACACCAAGCAGTTTCTTAGAAAGCTTCTTTCCATTTTTTAACTGAAGGTATTTCCCTTTTCACCACAGCCGTCTATGGGCTTCGAAATATCACTTTGCAAATTCAAAAAGAACAGTCCTAGCGAAAGTCTTCTTGAGTGGAATGCTGTAACTCTGTGAGATGAATTAACAGATCTCAGAGAAGTTTCTCAGAAAGCTTCTTTCTCACTTTTAGCGGCAGATATTTCCTTTGGCCCTATAGTCTTCAAAGGGATCCAAAATAACAGTTCTCCGATTCCATAGAAATAAGGCTATCAAACAGCTCTAGGAAATAGAGCTGTAACTCAGTGAGTGGAAGTCACATAATACTAAACCGTTTCTCAGAAAGCCTCTTTCAGTTTTTAACTGAAGCTATATCCTTTTTCACCGTAGCCCTCTATGGGCTTCCAAATATCACTTTGAAAATACAGCAAGAACAGTCTTAGCGAAAGGCTTCTAGAGGGGAAAGCTGTAACTCTGTTAGGTGAATTAACAGAACACAAAGCAGTTTCTCAGGAATGTTCTTTACAGTTTTTATCTGAAGATATTTCCTTTTCTCCATAGCGCTCTATGGGCTACCAAATATCACATTTCAAATTCCACAAGAACAGTCTTAGCGAAAGACTTCCTGAGGGGAAAGCTGTAAGTCTGTGAGATGAATTAAAAGAACACAAAGCAATTTCTCAGAAAGCTTCTTTCCAGTTTTTATCGGAGGATATTTCGTTTTCACCATAGCCGTCTATTGGCTTCCAAATATCATTTTTCAAATTGTGCAAGAATAATCTTAGCGAAAGGCTTCTTGAGGGGAAAGCTGTAACTCTGTGAAATGAATTCGCAAATCACAAAGAAGTTTCTCAGAAAGCTTCTTTTTAACTTTAACGACGGATATTTCCTTTGGCCCTGCAGTCTTCAAAGGGATCCGAAATAACAGTTCTCAGATTCCACAGAAATAAGACTGCCAAACAGCTCTACGAAATACAGCTGTAACTCAGTGAGTGGAAGTCATATATCACAAAGCAGTTTCTCAGAAAGCTTCTTTTCAGTTTTTAACTGAAGATATATCCTTTTTCACTATAGGTCACTATGAGCTTCCAAATATCACTTTGCATATTCCACAAGAACTGTCTTAGCGAAAGGCTTCTTGAAGGGAAACCTGTAACTCTGTGAGATGAATTAACAAAACACAAAGCAGTTTCTCAGAATGGTTCTTTTCAGTTTTTATCTTAGGATATTTACGTTTTCACCATCGACTTCTATGGGCTTACAAATATCACTTTGCAAATTCCACAAGAACAGTCTTAGCGAAAGGCTTCTAGAGGGGAAAGCTGAAACTCTGTGAGGTGAATTAACAGAATACAAAGCAGTTTCTCAGAAAGTTTCTTTCCAGTTTTTAACTGAAGGTATTTCCTTTTTCAGCATAGAACTCGACGGGCTTTCAAATATCACTTTGCAAATTCCACAAGAACAGTCTTAGCGAACGGCTTCTTGAGGGGAAAGCTGAAACTCTGCCAGATAAATTAACAGAACACAAAACAGTTTGTTGGAAAGCTTCTTTCCATTTTTGATCCGAGGACATTTCCTTTTACACCATAGCCCTCTCACGGCTTCCAAATATCACTTTGCAAATTCCACGAGAACCGTCTTAGCGAAAGACTTCTGGAGGGGAAAGCTGAAACTCTGTGAGATGAATTAACAGAAAACAAAGCAGTTTCTCAGAAAGCTTCTTTCCAGTTTTTAATTGAAGATATTTCCTTTTTCACCATATCCCTCCATGGGCTTCCAAATATCACATTGCAAATTCCACAAGAACAGTCTTAGCGAAATGCTTCTTGAGGGGTAAGCTGTAACTCTGTGAGATGAATTAACAGAACACAAAGCAGTTTCTCAGAAAACTTCTTTCCAGTTTTTATGTGAGGAAATTTCCTTTTTAAACGTACCCCTCTATGGGCTTCCAAATATCACTTTGTAAACTCCACAAGAACAGTCTTAGCGAAAGGATTCTTGATAGGAAAGCTGTAACTCTGTGCATGAATTAACAGAACACAAAGAAGTTTCTCAGAAAGCTTCTCTCCAGTTTTTAACTGAAGATATTTCCTTTTTCACCGTAGCGCTCTATGGGCTTCCAAATATCTCTTTGGAAATTCCAGAAGAACAGTCTTAGTGAAGGGCTTCTTGAGGGTAGAGCTGTAACTCTGTGAGATGAATTAACAGAACACAAAGCAGTTTCTCAGAAAACTTCTTTCCAGTTTTTATGTGAGGAAATTTCCTTTTTAACCGTACCCCTCTATGGGCTTCCAAATATCACTTTGTAAACTCCACAAGAACAGTCTTAGCGAAAGGATTCGTGATAGGAAAGGTGTAACTCTGTGTATGAATTAACAGAACACAAAGCAGTTTCTCAGAAAGCTTCTCTCCAGTTTTTAACTGAAGATATTTCCATTTTCACCATAGCCCTCTATGAGCTTCCAAATATCATTTTGCAAATTTCACAACAACAGTCTTAATGAACGGCTTCTTGAGGGGAAAGCTATAACTCTGTGAGATGAATTAACGGTACGCAAAACAGTTTCTCAAAAAGCTTCTTTTCAGTTTTTATCTTAGGATATTTCCTTTTTCACCATAGCCCTCTATTGTTTTCCAAATATCACTTTGCAAATTCCACGAGAACAGTCTTAGCGAAAGGCCTCTTGAGGGGAAACTGTAGCTCTGTGAGATCAATTCACAGAACTCAAAGAAGTTTCTCAGAAAGCTTCTTTCACACTTTTAGTGGCGGATATTTCCTTTGGACCTATAGTCTTCAAAGAGATCCGAAGTAACATTTCTCAGATTCCACAGAAATAAGCCTAGCCAACAGTTCTACGAAATACAGCTGTTTCTCAGTGACAGGAAATCACATATCACAAAGCAGTTCCTCGGAAAGCTTCTTTTCACTTTTTAACTGAAGCTATATCCTTTTTCACCATAGCGACGTATGGACTTCCAAAGACCACTTTGGAAATTCCACAAGAACAGTCTTGGTGAAAGGCTTCTTGAGGGGAAAGCTGTAACTCTGTGAGATGAACTAAGAGAACACAAAACCGTTTCTCAGAAAGCTTCTTTCCAGTTTTTAACTGAAGATATTTCCCTTTTCACCATAGCCCTCTATGGGCTTCCAAATATCAATTTGAAAATAACACAAGATCAGTCTTAGTGAATGGCTTTTTGTTCGGAAAGCTGTAACTCTCTGAGATGAATTAACAAAACACAAAGCAGTTTCTCAGAAAGCTTCTTTTCAGTTTTTACCTTACGATATTTCCTTTTTCACCATAGTTCTCTAAGCACTTCCAAATATCACTTCGCAAATTTCACAAGAACAGTCTTAGTAAACGACTTCTTGAGGGGAATGCTGTACCTCTGTGAGATGGATTAACAGAACACAAAGCAGTTTCTCAGAAACGTTCTTTCCACTTTTTAACTGAAGATATTTCCTTTTTCCCCATAGCACTCTATGGGCTTCCAAATATCACTTTGCAAAATCCACGAGAACAGTCTTAGTGAACGGTTTCTTGAGGGGAAAGCTGTAAGTCTGTGAGATGAATTCAGAGAACACAAAGCAGTTTCTCAGAAATTTTCTTTTCAGTTTTTATCTTAGGATATTTTCTTTTTAACCATAGATCTCTATGGTTTTCCATATACCTTTTTCCAAATTCCACAAAAACAGCTTTAGCGAAAGTTTTCTTGAGGGGAAAGCCGTAATTCTGTGAGATGAATTAACAGAACACAAAGCAATTTCTCAGAAAGCTACTTTCCAGTTTTTATCTGAAGATATTTCCTTTACACCATGGTCCTCTATGGGCTTCCAAATATCACTTTGCAAATTCCACAAGAACAGTCTTACTGAACGACTTCTTGAGGGGAAAGCTGTAATTCTATAAGATGAATTAACAGAACACAAAGTCGTTTCTCAGAAAGCTTCTTTTCAGTTCTTATCTTAGGAAATTTCTTTTTCACCACAGCCCTCTATGGGCTTCCAAATGTCACTTTGCAAATTCCACAAGAACAGTCTTAGCGGAATGCTTCTTGAGGGGAAAGGTGTAACACTGTCAGATGAATTAACAGAACACAAAGCAGTTTCTCAGAAAACTTCTTTCCAGTTTATAACTGAAGATATTTCCTTTTTCACCATAGCCCCCTATGGGTTTCCAAATAGCACTTTGAAAATTCCACAAGAACGGTCTTAATGAACGGTTTCTGGAGGGCAAAGCTGTAACTGTGTGAGATGAATTAACGGAACACAAAGTAGTTTCTCAAGAAGCTTCTTTCTAGTTTTCATCTGAGGACATTTCCTTTTTCACCATAGCCCTCTATGGGCTTCCAAATTTCACTTTGCAAATTCCACAAGAACAGTCTTAACGAAAGACTTCTTGAGAGGGGAAAGCTGTAACTCTGTGAGATGAATTAACAGAAAACAAAGCAGTTTCTCAGAAAGCTTCTATACAGTTTCTAACTGAAGATATTCCTTTTTTCACCATAACCCTATATGGGCTTCCAAATATTACTTTGCGAATTACACAAGAACAGTCATAGCGAAAGGCTTCTCGAGGGGAAAGCTGTAACTCTGTGAGATGAATTAACAGAACACAAAGCAGTTTCTCAGAAAGCTTCTTTCCAGTTTTTATCTAAGGACATTTCCTTTTTCTCCATAGCCCTCTATGGGCTTCTAAATATCCCGTTCTAAATTGCACAAGAACAGTCTTAGTGAAAGGATTCTTGAGAGGAAAGCTATAACTCGGTGAGATGAATTAAGAGAACACAAAGCAGTTTTTCAGAAAGCTTCTTTTCAGTTTTTATCTTAGGTTATTTCCTTTTTCACTGTAGACCTCTGTAGGCTTCTAAATATCACTTCCCAAATTCGACAAGAACAGTCTTAGGGAAAGGCTTCATGAGGGGAAAGCTGTAACTTTGTGAGATGAATTAACAGAACACAACGCAGTGTCTCAGAAAGCTTCTTTCCCGTTTTAAACCGAAGATATTTCCTTTTCACCACAGCTCTCTATGGGCTTCGAAATGTCACTTTGCAAATTCCACAAGAACAGTCATAGTGAAAGGCTTCCTCAGGGGAAAGCTGTAACTCTGTGGGATGAATTTACAGATCAGAAAGCTGTTTCTCAGAAAGCTTCTTTCTCAATTTTATGGCGGATATTTCCTTTGGCCCTATAGTCTTCAAAGGGAACCGAATTATCCCTTCTCAGATTCCACAGAAATAAGGTTAGCAAACAGCTCTATGACATATAGCTCTCACTCAGTGAGTGGAAGTCACGTATCACAAAGCAGTTTCTCAGAAATGTTCTTTTCAGTTTTTATCTTAGGATATTTCCTTTTTCACCATAGCCCTCTATGGGCTTACAAATACCACTCTGCAAATTCCACAAGAACAGTCTTAGGGAAAGGCTTCTTAAGGGGAAAGCTGTAACTCTGTGAGGTGAATTAACAGAACACAAAGCAGTTTCTCAGAAAGCTTCTTTCCAGTTTTTATCTAAGGACATTTCCTTTTTCTCCATAGCCCTCTATGGGCTTCTAAATATCCCGTTCTAAATTGCACAAGAACAGTCTTAGCGAAAGGATTCTTGAGAGGAAAGCTGTAACTCTGTGAGATGAATTAAGAGAACACAAAGCAGTTTTTCAGAAAGCTTCTTTTCAGTTTTTATCTTAGGTTATTTCCTTTTTCACTGTAGACCTCTGTAGGCTTCTAAATATCACTTCCCAAATTCGACAAGAACAGTCTTAGGGAAAGGCTTCGTGAGGGGAAAGCTGTAACTTTGTGAGATGAATTAACAGAACACAACGCAGTGTCTCAGAAAGCTTCTTTCCCGTTTTAAACCGAAGATATTTCCTTTTCACCATAGCTCTCTATGGCCTTCGAAATGTCACGTTGCAAATTCCACAAGAACAGTCATAGCGAAAGGCTTCCTCAGGGGAAAGCTGTAACTCTGTGGGATGAATTCACAGATCAGAAAGCTGTTTCTCAGAAAGCTTCTTTCTCACGTTTATGGCGGATATTTGCTTTGGCCCTATAGTCTTCAACGAGAACCGAATTATCCCTTCTCAGATTCCACAGAAATAAGGTTAGCAAACAGCTCTATGACATATAGCTCTCACTCAGTGAGTGGAAGTCACATATCACAAAGCAGTTTCTCAGAAATGTTCTTTTCAGTTTTTATCTTAGGATATTTCCTTTTTCACCATAGGCCTCTATGGGCTTACAAATACCACTCTGCAAATTCCACAAGAACAGTCTTAGCGAAAGGCTTCTTAAGGGGAAAGCTGTAACTCTGTGAGGTGAATTAACAGAACACAAAGCAGTTTCTCAGAAAGCTTCTTTTCAGCTTTTATCTTAGGATATTTCATTTTTCACCATAGCCCTATAAGGGCTTACAAATATCACTATGAGTATTACACAAGAAGAGTCTTAGCAAAAGTCTTTTTGAGGGTAAAGCTGTAACTCTTTGAGATGAATTAACAGAACACCAAGCAGTTTCTTAGAAAGCTTCTTTCCATTTTTTAACTGAAGGTATTTCCCTTTTCACCACAGCCGTCTATGGGCTTCGAAATATCACTTTGCAAATTCAAAAAGAACAGTCCTAGCGAAAGTCTTCTTGAGTGGAATGCTGTAACTCTGTGAGATGAATTAACAGATCTCAGAGAAGTTTCTCAGAAAGCTTCTTTCTCACTTTTAGCGGCAGATATTTCCTTTGGCCCTATAGTCTTCAAAGGGATCCAAAATAACAGTTCTCCGATTCCATAGAAATAAGGCTATCAAACAGCTCTAGGAAATAGAGCTGTAACTCAGTGAGTGGAAGTCACATAATACTAAACCGTTTCTCAGAAAGCCTCTTTCAGTTTTTAACTGAAGCTATATCCTTTTTCACCGTAGCCCTCTATGGGCTTCAAAATATCACTTTGAAAATACAGCAAGAACAGTCTTAGCGAAAGGCTTCTAGAGGGGAAAGCTGTAACTCTGTTAGGTGAATTAACAGAACACAAAGCAGTTTCTCAGGAATGTTCTTTACAGTTTTTATCTGAAGATATTTCCTTTTCTCCATAGCGCTCTATGGGCTACCAAATATCACATTTCAAATTCCACAAGAACAGTCTTAGCGAAAGACTTCCTGAGGGGAAAGCTGTAAGTCTGTGAGATGAATTAAAAGAACACAAAGCAATTTCTCAGAAAGCTTCTTTCCAGTTTTTATCGGAGGATATTTCGTTTTCACCATAGCCGTCTATTGGCTTCCAAATATCATTTTTCAAATTGTGCAAGAATAATCTTAGCGAAAGGCTTCTTGAGGGGAAAGCTGTAACTCTGTGAAATGAATTCGCAAATCACAAAGAAGTTTCTCAGAAAGCTTCTTTTTAACTTTAACGACGGATATTTCCTTTGGCCCTGCAGTCTTCAAAGGGATCCGAAATAACAGTTCTCAGATTCCACAGAAATAAGACTGCCAAACAGCTCTACGAAATACAGCTGTAACTCAGTGAGTGGAAGTCATATATCACAAAGCAGTTTCTCAGAAAGCTTCTTTTCAGTTTTTAACTGAAGATATATCCTTTTTCACTATAGGTCACTATGAGCTTCCAAATATCACTTTGCATATTCCACAAGAACTGTCTTAGCGAAAGGCTTCTTGAAGGGAAACCTGTAACTCTGTGAGATGAATTAACAAAACACAAAGCAGTTTCTCAGAATGGTTCTTTTCAGTTTTTATCTTAGGATATTTACGTTTTCACCATCGACTTCTATGGGCTTACAAATATCACTTTGCAAATTCCACAAGAACAGTCTTAGCGAAAGGCTTCTAGAGGGGAAAGCTGAAACTCTGTGAGGTGAATTAACAGAATACAAAGCAGTTTCTCAGAAAGTTTCTTTCCAGTTTTTAACTGAAGGTATTTCCTTTTTCAGCATAGAACTCGACGGGCTTTCAAATATCACTTTGCAAATTCCACAAGAACAGTCTTAGCGAACGGCTTCTTGAGGGGAAAGCTGAAACTCTGCCAGATAAATTAACAGAACACAAAACAGTTTGTTGGAAAGCTTCTTTCCATTTTTGATCCGAGGACATTTCCTTTTACACCATAGCCCTCTCACGGCTTCCAAATATCACTTTGCAAATTCCACGAGAACCGTCTTAGCGAAAGACTTCTGGAGGGGAAAGCTGAAACTCTGTGAGATGAATTAACAGAAAACAAAGCAGTTTCTCAGAAAGCTTCTTTCCAGTTTTTAATTGAAGATATTTCCTTTTTCACCATATCCCTCCATGGGCTTCCAAATATCACATTGCAAATTCCACAAGAACAGTCTTAGCGAAATGCTTCTTGAGGGGTAAGCTGTAACTCTGTGAGATGAATTAACAGAACACAAAGCAGTTTCTCAGAAAACTTCTTTCCAGTTTTTATGTGAGGAAATTTCCTTTTTAAACGTACCCCTCTATGGGCTTCCAAATATCACTTTGTAAACTCCACAAGAACAGTCTTAGCGAAAGGATTCTTGATAGGAAAGCTGTAACTCTGTGCATGAATTAACAGAACACAAAGAAGTTTCTCAGAAAGCTTCTCTCCAGTTTTTAACTGAAGATATTTCCTTTTTCACCATAGCGCTCTATGGGCTTCCAAATATCTCTTTGGAAATTCCAGAAGAACAGTCTTAGTGAAGGGCTTCTTGAGGGTAGAGCTGTAATACTGTGAGATGAATTAACAAAACACAAAGCAGTTTCTCAGAAAGCTTCTTTCCAGTTTTTATGTGAGGAAATTTCCTTTTTAACCGTACCCCTCTATGGGCTTCCAAATATCACTTTGTAAACTCCACAAGAACAGTCTTAGCGAAAGGATTCGTGATAGGAAAGGTGTAACTCTGTGTATGAATTAACAGAACACAAAGCAGTTTCTCAGAAAGCTTCTCTCCAGTTTTTAACTGAAGATATTTCCATTTTCACCATAGCCCTCTATGAGCTTCCAAATATCATTTTGCAAATTTCACAACAACAGTCTTAATGTACGGCTTCTTGAGGGGAAAGCTATAACTCTGTGAGATGAATTAACGGTACGCAAAACAGTTTCTCAAAAAGCTTCTTTTCAGTTTTTATCTTAGGATATTTCCTTTTTCACCATAGCCCTCTATTGTTTTCCAAATATCACTTTGCAAATTCCACGAGAACAGTCTTAGCGAAAGGCCTCTTGAGGGGAAACTGTAGCTCTGTGAGATCAATTCACAGAACTCAAAGAAGTTTCTCAGAAAGCTTCTTTCACACTTTTAGTGGCGGATATTTCCTTTGGACCTATAGTCTTCAAAGAGATCCGAAGTAACATTTCTCAGATTCCACAGAAATAAGCCTAGCCAACAGTTCTACGAAATACAGCTGTTTCTCAGTGACAGGAAATCACATATCACAAAGCAGTTCCTCGGAAAGCTTCTTTTCACTTTTTAACTGAAGCTATATCCTTTTTCACCATAGCGACGTATGGACTTCCAAAGACCACTTTGGAAATTCCACAAGAACGGTCTTGGTGAAAGGCTTCTTGAGGGGAAAGCTGTAACTCTGTGAGATGAACTAAGAGAACACAAAACCGTTTCTCAGAAAGCTTCTTTCCAGTTTTTAACTGAAGATATTTCCCTTTTCACCATAGCCCTCTATGGGCTTCCAAATATCAATTTGAAAATAACACAAGATCAGTCTTAGTGAATGGCTTTTTGTTCGGAAAGCTGTAACTCTCTGAGATGAATTAACAAAACACAAAGCAGTTTCTCAGAAAGCTTCTTTTCAGTTTTTACCTTACGATATTTCCTTTTTCACCATAGTTCTCTAAGCACTTCCAAATATCACTTCGCAAATTTCACAAGAACAGTCTTAGTAAACGACTTCTTGAGGGGAATGCTGTACCTCTGTGAGATGGATTAACAGAACACAAAGCAGTTTCTCAGAAACGTTCTTTCCACTTTTTAACTGAAGATATTTCCTTTTTCCCCATAGCACTCTATGGGCTTCCAAATATCACTTTGCAAAATCCACGAGAACAGTCTTAGTGAACGGTTTCTTGAGGGGAAAGCTGTAAGTCTGTGAGATGAATTCAGAGAACACAAAGCAGTTTCTCAGAAATTTTCTTTTCAGTTTTTATCTTAGGATATTTTCTTTTTAACCATAGATCTCTATGGTTTTCCATATACCTTTTTCCAAATTCCACAAAAACAGCTTTAGCGAAAGTTTTCTTGAGGGGAAAGCCGTAATTCTGTGAGATGAATTAACAGAACACAAAGCAATTTCTCAGAAAGCTACTTTCCAGTTTTTATCTGAAGATATTTCCTTTACACCATGGTCCTCTATGGGCTTCCAAATATCACTTTGCAAATTCCACAAGAACAGTCTTACTGAACGACTTCTTGAGGGGAAAGCTGTAATTCTATAAGATGAATTAACAGAACACAAAGTCGTTTCTCAGAAAGCTTCTTTTCAGTTCTTATCTTAGGAAATTTCTTTTTCACCACAGCCCTCTATGGGCTTCCAAATGTCACTTTGCAAATTCCACAAGAACAGTCTTAGCGGAATGCTTCTTGAGGGGAAAGGTGTAACACTGTCAGATGAATTAACAGAACACAAAGCAGTTTCTCAGAAAACTTCTTTCCAGTTTATAACTGAAGATAATTCCTTTTTCACCTTAGCCCCCTATGGGTTTCCAAATAGCACTTTGAAAATTCCACAAGAACGGTCTTAATGAACGGTTTCTGGAGGGCAAAGCTGTAACTGTGTGAGATGAATTAACGGAACACAAAGTAGTTTCTCAAGAAGCTTCTTTCTAGTTTTCATCTGAGGACATTTCCTTTTTCACCATAGCCCTCTATGGGCTTCCAAATTTCACTTTGCAAATTCCACAAGAACAGTCTTAACGAAAGACTTCTTGAGGGGAAAGCTGTAACTCTGTGAGATGAATTAACAGAAAACAAAGCAGTTTCTCAGAAAGCTTCTATACAGTTTCTAACTGAAGATATTCCTTTTTTCACCATAACCCTATATGGGCTTCCAAATATTACTTTGCGAATTACACAAGAACAGTCATAGCGAAAGGCTTCTCGAGGGGAAAGCTGTAACTCTGTGAGATGAATTAACAGAACACAAAGCAGTTTCTCAGAAAGCTTCTTTCCAGTTTTTATCTAAGGACATTTCCTTTTTCTCCATAGCCCTCTATGGGCTTCTAAATATCCCGTTCTAAATTGCACAAGAACAGTCTTAGCGAAAGGATTCTTGAGAGGAAAGCTGTAACTCTGTGAGATGAAGTAAGAGAACACAAAGCAGTTTTTCAGAAAGCTTCTTTTCAGTTTTTATCTTAGGTTATTTCCTTTTTCACTGTAGACCTCTGTAGGCTTCTAAATATCACTTCCCAAATTCGACAAGAACAGTCTTAGGGAAAGGCTTCGTGAGGGGAAAGCTGTAACTTTGTGAGATGAATTAACAGAACACAACGCAGTGTCTCAGAAAGCTTCTTTCCCGTTTTAAACCGAAGATATTTCCTTTTCACCATAGCTCTCTATGGGCTTCGAAATGTCACTTTGCAAATTCCACAAGAACAGTCATAGCGAAAGGCTTCCTCAGGGGAAAGCTGTAACTCTGTGGGATGAATTTACAGATCAGAAAGCTGTTTCTCAGAAAGCTTCTTTCTCACTTTTATGGCGGATATTTCCTTTGGCCCTATAGTCTTCAAAGGGAACCGAATTATCCCTTCTCAGATTCCACAGAAATAAGGTTAGCAAACAGCTCTATGACATATAGCTCTCACTCAGTGAGTGGAAGTCACGTATCACAAAGCAGTTTCTCAGAAATGTTCTTTTCAGTTTTTATCTTAGGATATTTCCTTTTTCACCATAGCCCTCTATGGGCTTACAAATACCACTCTGCAAATTCCACAAGAACAGTCTTAGCGAAAGGCTTCTTAAGGGGAAAGCTGTAACTCTGTGAGGTGAATTAACAGAACACAAAGCAGTTTCTCAGAAAGCTTCTTTTCAGCTTTTATCTTAGGATATTTCCTTTTTCACCATAGCCCTATAAGGGCTTACAAATATCACTATGAGTATTACACAAGAAGAGTCTTAGCAAAAGTCTTTTTGAGGGTAAAGCTGTAACTCTTTGAGATGAATTAACAGAACACCAAGCAGTTTCTTAGAAAGCTTCTTTCCATTTTTTAACTGAAGGTATTTCCCTTTTCACCACAGCCGTCTATGGGCTTCGAAATATCACTTTGCAAATTCAAAAAGAACAGTCCTAGCGAAAGGCTTCTTGAGTGGAATGCTGTAACTCTGTGAGATGAATTAACAGATCTCAGAGAAGTTTCTCAGAAAGCTTCTTTCTCACTTTTAGCGGCAGATATTTCCTTTGGCCCTATAGTCTTCAAAGGGATCCAAAATAACAGTTCTCCGATTCCATAGAAATAAGGCTATCAAACAGCTCTAGGAAATAGAGCTGTAACTCAGTGAGTGGAAGTCACATAATACTAAACCGTTTCTCAGAAAGCCTCTTTCAGTTTTTAACTGAAGCTATATCCTTTTTCACCGTAGCCCTCTATGGGCTTCCAAATATCACTTTGAAAATACAGCAAGAACAGTCTTAGCGAAAGGCTTCTAGAGGGGAAAGCTGTAACTCTGTTAGGTGAATTAACAGAACACAAAGCAGTTTCTCAGGAATGTTCTTTACAGTTTTTATCTGAAGATATTTCCTTTTCTCCATAGCGCTCTATGGGCTACCAAATATCACATTTCAAATTCCACAAGAACAGTCTTAGCGAAAGACTTCCTGAGGGGAAAGCTGTAAGTCTGTGAGATGAATTAAAAGAACACAAAGCAATTTCTCAGAAAGCTTCTTTCCAGTTTTTATCGGAGGATATTTCGTTTTCACCATAGCCGTCTATTGGCTTCCAAATATCATTTTTCAAATTGTGCAAGAATAATCTTAGCGAAAGGCTTCTTGAGGGGAAAGCTGTAACTCTGTGAAATGAATTCGCAAATCACAAAGAAGTTTCTCAGAAAGCTTCTTTTTAACTTTAACGACGGATATTTCCTTTGGCCCTGCAGTCTTCAAAGGGATCCGAAATAACAGTTCTCAGATTCCACAGAAATAAGACTGCCAAACAGCTCTACGAAATACAGCTGTAACTCAGTGAGTGGAAGTCATATATCACAAAGCAGTTTCTCAGAAAGCTTCTTTTCAGTTTTTAACTGAAGATATATCCTTTTTCACTATAGGTCACTATGAGCTTCCAAATATCACTTTGCATATTCCACAAGAACTGTCTTAGCGAAAGGCTTCTTGAAGGGAAACCTGTAACTCTGTGAGATGAATTAACAAAACACAAAGCAGTTTCTCAGAATGGTTCTTTTCAGTTTTTATCTTAGGATATTTACGTTTTCACCATCGACTTCTATGGGCTTACAAATATCACTTTGCAAATTCCACAAGAACAGTCTTAGCGAAAGGCTTCTAGAGGGGAAAGCTGAAACTCTGTGAGGTGAATTAACAGAATACAAAGCAGTTTCTCAGAAAGTTTCTTTCCAGTTTTTAACTGAAGGTATTTCCTTTTTCAGCATAGAACTCGACGGGCTTTCAAATATCACTTTGCAAATTCCACAAGAACAGTCTTAGCGAACGGCTTCTTGAGGGGAAAGCTGAAACTCTGCCAGATAAATTAACAGAACACAAAACAGTTTGTTGGAAAGCTTCTTTCCATTTTTGATCCGAGGACATTTCCTTTTACACCATAGCCCTCTCACGGCTTCCAAATATCACTTTGCAAATTCCACGAGAACCATCTTAGCGAAAGACTTCTGGAGGGGAAAGCTGAAACTCTGTGAGATGAATTAACAGAAAACAAAGCAGTTTCTCAGAAAGCTTCTTTCCAGTTTTTAATTGAAGATATTTCCTTTTTCACCATATCCCTCCATGGGCTTCCAAATATCACATTGCAAATTCCACAAGAACAGTCTTAGCGAAATGCTTCTTGAGGGGTAAGCTGTAACTCTGTGAGATGAATTAACAGAACACAAAGCAGTTTCTCAGAAAACTTCTTTCCAGTTTTTATGTGAGGAAATTTCCTTTTTAAACGTACCCCTCTATGGGCTTCCAAATATCACTTTGTAAACTCCACAAGAACAGTCTTAGCGAAAGGATTCTTGATAGGAAAGCTGTAACTCTGTGCATGAATTAACAGAACACAAAGAAGTTTCTCAGAAAGCTTCTCTCCAGTTTTTAACTGAAGATATTTCCTTTTTCACCGTAGCGCTCTATGGGCTTCCAAATATCTCTTTGGAAATTCCAGAAGAACAGTCTTAGTGAAGGGCTTCTTGAGGGTAGAGCTGTAATACTGTGAGATGAATTAACAAAACACAAAGCAGTTTCTCAGAAAGCTTCTTTCCAGTTTTTATGTGAGGAAATTTCCTTTTTAACCGTACCCCTCTATGGGCTTCCAAATATCACTTTGTAAACTCCACAAGAACAGTCTTAGCGAAAGGATTCGTGATAGGAAAGGTGTAACTCTGTGTATGAATTAACAGAACACAAAGCAGTTTCTCAGAAAGCTTCTCTCCAGTTTTTAACTGAAGATATTTCCATTTTCACCATAGCCCTCTATGAGCTTCCAAATATCATTTTGCAAATTTCACAACAACAGTCTTAATGAACGGCTTCTTGAGGGGAAAGCTATAACTCTGTGAGATGAATTAACGGTACGCAAAACAGTTTCTCAAAAAGCTTCTTTTCAGTTTTTATCTTAGGATATTTCCTTTTTCACCATAGCCCTCTATTGTTTTCCAAATATCACTTTGCAAATTCCACAAGAACAGTCTTAGCGAAAGGCCTCTTGAGGGGAAACTGTAGCTCTGTGAGATCAATTCACAGAACTCAAAGAAGTTTCTCAGAAAGCTTCTTTCACACTTTTAGTGGCGGATATTTCCTTTGGACCTATAGTCTTCAAAGAGATCCGAAGTAACATTTCTCAGATTCCACAGAAATAAGCCTAGCCAACAGTTCTACGAAATACAGCTGTTTCTCAGTGACAGGAAATCACATATCACAAAGCAGTTCCTCAGAAAGCTTCTTTTCACTTTTTAACTGAAGCTATATCCTTTTTCACCATAGCGACGTATGGACTTCCAAAGACCACTTTGGAAATTCCACAAGAACAGTCTTGGTGAAAGGCTTCTTGAGGGGAAAGCTGTAACTCTGTGAGATGAACTAAGAGAACACAAAACCGTTTCTCAGAAAGCTTCTTTCCAGTTTTTAACTGAAGATATTTCCCTTTTCACCATAGCCCTCTATGGGCTTCCAAATATCAATTTGAAAATAACACAAGATCAGTCTTAGTGAATGGCTTTTTGTTCGGAAAGCTGTAACTCTCTGAGATGAATTAACAAAACACAAAGCAGTTTCTCAGAAAGCTTCTTTTCAGTTTTTACCTTACGATATTTCCTTTTTCACCATAGTTCTCTAAGCACTTCCAAATATCACTTCGCAAATTTCACAAGAACAGTCTTAGTAAACGACTTCTTGAGGGGAATGCTGTACCTCTGTGAGATGGATTAACAGAACACAAAGCAGTTTCTCAGAAACGTTCTTTCCACTTTTTAACTGAAGATATTTCCTTTTTCCCCATAGCACTCTATGGGCTTCCAAATATCACTTTGCAAAATCCACGAGAACAGTCTTAGTGAACGGTTTCTTGAGGGGAAAGCTGTAAGTCTGTGAGATGAATTCAGAGAACACAAAGCAGTTTCTCAGAAATTTTCTTTTCAGTTTTTATCTTAGGATATTTTCTTTTTAACCATAGATCTCTATGGTTTTCCATATACCTTTTTCCAAATTCCACAAAAACAGCTTTAGCGAAAGTTTTCTTGAGGGGAAAGCCGTAATTCTGTGAGATGAATTAACAGAACACAAAGCAATTTCTCAGAAAGCTACTTTCCAGTTTTTATCTGAAGATATTTCCTTTACACCATGGTCCTCTATGGGCTTCCAAATATCACTTTGCAAATTCCACAAGAACAGTCTTACTGAACGACTTCTTGAGGGGAAAGCTGTAATTCTATAAGATGAATTAACAGAACACAAAGTCGTTTCTCAGAAAGCTTCTTTTCAGTTCTTATCTTAGGAAATTTCTTTTTCACCACAGCCCTCTATGGGCTTCCAAATGTCACTTTGCAAATTCCACAAGAACAGTCTTAGCGGAATGCTTCTTGAGGGGAAAGGTGTAACACTGTCAGATGAATTAACAGAACACAAAGCAGTTTCTCAGAAAACTTCTTTCCAGTTTATAACTGAAGATAATTCCTTTTTCACCTTAGCCCCCTTTGGGTTTCCAAATAGCACTTTGAAAATTCCACAAGAACGGTCTTAATGAACGGTTTCTGGAGGGCAAAGCTGTAACTGTGTGAGATGAATTAACGGAACACAAAGTAGTTTCTCAAGAAGCTTCTTTCTAGTTTTCATCTGAGGACATTTCCTTTTTCACCATAGCCCTCTATGGGCTTCCAAATTTCACTTTGCAAATTCCACAAGAACAGTCTTAACGAAAGACTTCTTGAGGGGAAAGCTGTAACTCTGTGAGATGAATTAACAGAAAACAAAGCAGTTTCTCAGAAAGCTTCTATACACTTTCTAACTGAAGATATTCCTTTTTTCACCATAACCCTATATGGGCTTCCAAATATTACTTTGCGAATTACACAAGAACAGTCATAGCGAAAGGCTTCTCGAGGGGAAAGCTGTAACTCTGTGAGATGAATTAACAGAACACAAAGCAGTTTCTCAGAAAGCTTCTTTCCAGTTTTTATCCAAGGACATTTCCTTTTTCTCCATAGCCCTCTATGGGCTTCTAAATATCCCGTTCTAAATTGCACAAGAACAGTCTTAGCGAAAGGATTCTTGAGAGGAAAGCTGTAACTCGGTGAGATGAATTAAGAGAACACAAAGCAGTTTTTCAGAAAGCTTCTTTTCAGTTTTTATCTTAGGTTATTTCCTTTTTCACTGTAGACCTCTGTAGGCTTCTAAATATCACTTCCCAAATTCGACAAGAACAGTCTTAGGGAAAGGCTTCGTGAGGGGAAAGCTGTAACTTTGTGAGATGAATTAACAGAACACAACGCAGTGTCTCAGAAAGCTTCTTTCCCGTTTTGAACCGAAGATATTTCCTTTTCACCATAGCTCTCTATGGGCTTCGAAATGTCACTTTGCAAATTCCACAAGAACAGTCATAGCGAAAGGCTTCCTCAGGGGAAAGCTGTAACTCTGTGGGATGAATTTACAGATCAGAAAGCTGTTTCTCAGAAAGCTTCTTTCTCACTTTTATGGCGGATATTTCCTTTGGCCCTATAGTCTTCAAAGGGAACCGAATTATCCCTTCTCAGATTCCACAGAAATAAGGTTAGCAAACAGCTCTATGACATATAGCTCTCACTCAGTGAGTGGAAGTCACGTATCACAAAGCAGTTTCTCAGAAATGTTCTTTTCAGTTTTTATCTTAGGATATTTCCTTTTTCACCATAGCCCTCTATGGGCTTACAAATACCACTCTGCAAATTCCACAAGAACAGTCTTAGCGAAAGGCTTCTTAAGGGGAAAGCTGTAACTCTGTGAGGTGAATTAACAGAACACAAAGCAGTTTCTCAGAAAGCTTCTTTCCAGTTTTTATCTAAGGACATTTCCTTTTTCTCCATAGCCCTCTATGGGCTTCTAAATATCACGTTCTAAATTGCACAAGAACAGTCTTAGCGAAAGGATTCTTGAGAGGAAAGCTGTAACTCTGTGAGATGAATTAAGAGAACACAAAGCAGTTTTTCAGAAAGCTTCTTTTCAGTTTTTATCTTAGGTTATTTCCTTTTTCACTGTAGACCTCTGTAGGCTTCTAAATATCACTTCCCAAATTCGACAAGAACAGTCTTAGGGAAAGGCTTCGTGAGGGGAAAGCTGTAACTTTGTGAGATGAATTAACAGAACACAACGCAGTGTCTCAGAAAGCTTCTTTCCCGTTTTAAACCGAAGATATTTCCTTTTCACCATAGCTCTCTATGGCCTTCGAAATGTCACGTTGCAAATTCCACAAGAACAGTCATAGCGAAAGGCTTCCTCAGGGGAAAGCTGTAACTCTGTGGGATGAATTCACAGATCAGAAAGCTGTTTCTCAGAAAGCTTCATTCTCACGTTTATGGCGGATATTTCCTTTGGCCCTATAGTCTTCAACGAGAACCGAATTATCCCTTCTCAGATTCCACAGAAATAAGGTTAGCAAACAGCTCTATGACATATAGCTCTCACTCAGTGAGTGGAAGTCACATATCACAAAGCAGTTTCTCAGAAATGTTCTTTTCAGTTTTTATCTTAGGATATTTCCTTTTTCACCATAGCCCTCTATGGGCTTACAAATACCACTCTGCAAATTCCACAAGAACAGTCTTACCGAAAGGCTTCTTAAGGGGAAAGCTGTAACTCTGTGAGGTGAATTAACAGAACACAAAGCAGTTTCTCAGAAAGCTTCTTTTCAGCTTTTATCTTAGGATATTTCCTTTTTCACCATAGCCCTATAAGGGCTTACAAATATCACTATGAGTATTACACAAGAAGAGTCTTAGCAAAAGTCTTTTTGAGGGTAAAGCTGTAACTCTTTGAGATGAATTAACAGAACACCAAGCAGTTTCTTAGAAAGCTTCTTTCCATTTTTTAACTGAAGGTATTTCCCTTTTCACCACAGCCGTCTATGGGCTTCGAAATATCACTTTGCAAATTCAAAAAGAACAGTCCTAGCGAAAGGCTTCTTGAATGGAATGCTGTAACTCTGTGAGATGAATTAACAGATCTCAGAGAAGTTTCTCAGAAAGCTTCTTTCTCACTTTTAGCGGCAGATATTTCCTTTGGCCCTATAGTCTTCAAAGGGATCCAAAATAACAGTTCTCCGATTCCATAGAAATAAGGCTATCAAACAGCTCTAGGAAATAGAGCTGTAACTCAGTGAGTGGAAGTCACATAATACTAAACCGTTTCTCAGAAAGCCTCTTTCAGTTTTTAACTGAAGCTATATCCTTTTTCACCGTAGCCCTCTATGGGCTTCCAAATATCACTTTGAAAATACAGCAAGAACAGTCTTAGCGAAAGGCTTCTAGAGGGGAAAGCTGTAACTCTGTTAGGTGAATTAACAGAACACAAAGCAGTTTCTCAGGAATGTTCTTTACAGTTTTTATCTGAAGATATTTCCTTTTCTCCATAGCGCTCTATGGGCTACCAAATATCACATTTCAAATTCCACAAGAACAGTCTTAGCGAAAGACTTCCTGAGGGGAAAGCTGTAAGTCTGTGAGATGAATTAAAAGAACACAAAGCAATTTCTCAGAAAGCTTCTTTCCAGTTTTTATCGGAGGATATTTCGTTTTCACCATAGCCGTCTATTGGCTTCCAAATATCATTTTTCAAATTGTGCAAGAATAATCTTAGCGAAAGGCTTCTTGAGGGGAAAGCTGTAACTCTGTGAAATGAATTCGCAAATCACAAAGAAGTTTCTCAGAAAGCTTCTTTCTAACTTTAACGACGGATATTTCCTTTGGCCCTTCAGTCTTCAAAGGGATCCGAAATAACAGTTCTCAGATTCCACAGAAATAAGACTGCCAAACAGCTCTACGAAATACAGCTGTAACTCAGTGAGTGGAAGTCATATATCACAAAGCAGTTTCTCAGAAAGCTTCTTTTCAGTTTTTAACTGAAGATATATCCTTTTTCACTATAGGTCACTATGAGCTTCCAAATATCACTTTGCATATTCCACAAGAACTGTCTTAGGGAAAGGCTTCTTGAAGGGAAACCTGTAACTCTGTGAGATGAATTAACAAAACACAAAGCAGTTTCTCAGAATGGTTCTTTTCAGTTTTTATCTTAGGATATTTACGTTTTCACCATCGACTTCTATGGGCTTACAAATATCACTTTGCAAATTCCACAAGAACAGTCTTAGCGAAAGGCTTCTAGAGGGGAAAGCTGAAACTCTGTGAGGTGAATTAACAGAATACAAAGCAGTTTCTCAGAAAGTTTCTTTCCAGTTTTTAACTGAAGGTATTTCCTTTTTCACCATAGAACTCGACGGGCTTTCAAATATCACTTTGCAAATTCCACAAGAACAGTCTTAGCGAACAGCTTCTTGAGGGGAAAGCTGAAACTCTGCCAGATAAATTAACAGAACACAAAACAGTTTGTTGGAAAGCTTCTTTCCATTTTTGATCCGAGGACATTTCCTTTTACACCATAGCCCTCTCACGGCTTCCAAATATCACTTTGCAAATTCCACGAGAACCGTCTTAGCGAAAGACTTCTGGAGGGGAAAGCTGAAACTCTGTGAGATGAATTAACAGAAAACAAAGCAGTTTCCCAGAAAGCTTCTTTCCAGTTTTTAATTGAAGATATTTCCTTTTTCACCATATCCCTCCATGGGCTTCCAAATATCACATTGCAAATTCCACAAGAACAGTCTTAGCGAAATGCTTCTTGAGGGGTAAGCTGTAACTCTGTGAGATGAATTAACAGAACACAAAGCAGTTTCTCAGAAAACTTCTTTCCAGTTTTTATGTGAGGAAATTTCCTTTTTAAACGTACCCCTCTATGGGCTTCCAAATATCACTTTGTAAACTCCACAAGAACAGTCTTAGCGAAAGGATTCTTGATAGGAAAGCTGTAACTCTGTGCATGAATTAACAGAACACAAAGAAGTTTCTCAGAAAGCTTCTCTCCAGTTTTTAACTGAAGATATTTCCTTTTTCACCGTAGCGCTCTATGGGCTTCCAAATATCTCTTTGGAAATTCCAGAAGAACAGTCTTAGTGAAGGGCTTCTTGAGGGTAGAGCTGTAACTCTGTGAGATGAATTAACAGAACACAAAGCAGTTTCTCAGAAAACTTCTTTCCAGTTTTTATGTGAGGAAATTTCCTTTTTAACCGTACCCCTCTATGGGCTTCCAAATATCACTTTGTAAACTCCACAAGAACAGTCTTAGCGAAAGGATTCGTGATAGGAAAGGTGTAACTCTGTGTATGAATTAACAGAACACAAAGCAGTTTCTCAGAAAGCTTCTCTCCAGTTTTTAACTGAAGATATTTCCATTTTCACCATAGCCCTCTATGAGCTTCCAAATATCATTTTGCAAATTTCACAACAACAGTCTTAATGAACGGCTTCTTGAGGGGAAAGCTATAACTCTGTGAGATGAATTAACGGTACGCAAAACAGTTTCTCAAAAAGCTTATTTTCAGTTTTTATCTTAGGATATTTCCTTTTTCACCATAGCCCTCTATTGTTTTCCAAATATCACTTTGCAAATTCCACGAGAACAGTCTTAGCGAAAGGCCTCTTGAGGGGAAACTGTAGCTCTGTGAGATCAATTCACAGAACTCAAAGAAGTTTCTCAGAAAGCTTCTTTCACACTTTTAGTGGCGGATATTTCCTTTGGACCTATAGTCTTCAAAGAGATCCGAAGTAACATTTCTCAGATTCCACAGAAATAAGCCTAGCCAACAGTTCTACGAAATACAGCTGTTTCTCAGTGACAGGAAATCACATATCACAAAGCAGTTCCTCAGAAAGCTTCTTTTCACTTTTTAACTGAAGCTATATCCTTTTTCACCATAGCGACGTATGGACTTCCAAAGACCACTTTGGAAATTCCACAAGAACAGTCTTGGTGAAAGGCTTCTTGAGGGGAAAGCTGTAACTCTGTGAGATGAACTAAGAGAACACAAAACCGTTTCTCAGAAAGCTTCTTTCCAGTTTTTAACTGAAGATATTTCCCTTTTCACCATAGCCCTCTATGGGCTTCCAAATATCAATTTGAAAATAACACAAGATCAGTCTTAGTGAATGGCTTTTTGTTCGGAAAGCTGTAACTCTCTGAGATGAATTAACAAAACACAAAGCAGTTTCTCAGAAAGCTTCTTTTCAGTTTTTACCTTACGATATTTCCTTTTTCACCATAGTTCTCTAAGCACTTCCAAATATCACTTCGCAAATTTCACAAGAACAGTCTTAGTAAACGACTTCTTGAGGGGAATGCTGTACCTCTGTGAGATGGATTAACAGAACACAAAGCAGTTTCTCAGAAACGTTCTTTCCACTTTTTAACTGAAGATATTTCCTTTTTCCCCATAGCACTCTATGGGCTTCCAAATATCACTTTGCAAAATCCACGAGAACAGTCTTAGTGAACGGTTTCTTGAGGGGAAAGCTGTAAGTCTGTGAGATGAATTCAGAGAACACAAAGCAGTTTCTCAGAAATTTTCTTTTCAGTTTTTATCTTAGGATATTTTCTTTTTAACCATAGATCTCTATGGTTTTCCATATACCTTTTTCCAAATTCCACAAAAACAGCTTTAGCGAAAGTTTTCTTGAGGGGAAAGCCGTAATTCTGTGAGATGAATTAACAGAACACAAAGCAATTTCTCAGAAAGCTACTTTCCAGTTTTTATCTGAAGATATTTCCTTTACACCATGGTCCTCTATGGGCTTCCAAATATCACTTTGCAAATTCCACAAGAACAGTCTTACTGAACGACTTCTTGAGGGGAAAGCTGTAATTCTATAAGATGAATTAACAGAACACAAAGTCGTTTCTCAGAAAGCTTCTTTTCAGTTCTTATCTTAGGAAATTTCTTTTTCACCACAGCCCTCTATGGGCTTCCAAATGTCACTTTGCAAATTCCACAAGAACAGTCTTAGCGGAATGCTTCTTGAGGGGAAAGGTGTAACACTGTCAGATGAATTAACAGAACACAAAGCAGTTTCTCAGAAAACTTCTTTCCAGTTTATAACTGAAGATAATTCCTTTTTCACCTTAGCCCCCTTTGGGTTTCCAAATAGCACTTTGAAAATTCCACAAGAACGGTCTTAATGAACGGTTTCTGGAGGGCAAAGCTGTAACTGTGTGAGATGAATTAACGGAACACAAAGTAGTTTCTCAAGAAGCTTCTTTCTAGTTTTCATCTGAGGACATTTCCTTTTTCACCATAGCCCTCTATGGGCTTCCAAATTTCACTTTGCAAATTCCACAAGAACAGTCTTAACGAAAGACTTCTTGAGGGGAAAGCTGTAACTCTGTGAGATGAATTAACAGAAAACAAAGCAGTTTCTCAGAAAGCTTCTATACACTTTCTAACTGAAGATATTCCTTTTTTCACCATAACCCTATATGGGCTTCCAAATATTACTTTGCGAATTACACAAGAACAGTCATAGCGAAAGGCTTCTCGAGGGGAAAGCTGTAACTCTGTGAGATGAATTAACAGAACACAAAGCAGTTTCTCAGAAAGCTTCTTTCCAGTTTTTATCCAAGGACATTTCCTTTTTCTCCATAGCCCTCTATGGGCTTCTAAATATCCCGTTCTAAATTGCACAAGAACAGTCTTAGCGAAAGGATTCTTGAGAGGAAAGCTGTAACTCGGTGAGATGAATTAAGAGAACACAAAGCAGTTTTTCAGAAAGCTTCTTTTCAGTTTTTATCTTAGGTTATTTCCTTTTTCACTGTAGACCTCTGTAGGCTTCTAAATATCACTTCCCAAATTCGACAAGAACAGTCTTAGGGAAAGGCTTCGTGAGGGGAAAGCTGTAACTTTGTGAGATGAATTAACAGAACACAACGCAGTGTCTCAGAAAGCTTCTTTCCCGTTTTGAACCGAAGATATTTCCTTTTCACCATAGCTCTCTATGGGCTTCGAAATGTCACTTTGCAAATTCCACAAGAACAGTCATAGCGAAAGGCTTCCTCAGGGGAAAGCTGTAACTCTGTGGGATGAATTTACAGATCAGAAAGCTGTTTCTCAGAAAGCTTCTTTCTCACTTTTATGGCGGATATTTCCTTTGGCCCTATAGTCTTCAAAGGGAACCGAATTATCCCTTCTCAGATTCCACAGAAATAAGGTTAGCAAACAGCTCTATGACATATAGCTCTCACTCAGTGAGTGGAAGTCACGTATCACAAAGCAGTTTCTCAGAAATGTTCTTTTCAGTTTTTATCTTAGGATATTTCCTTTTTCACCATAGCCCTCTATGGGCTTACAAATACCACTCTGCAAATTCCACAAGAACAGTCTTAGCGAAAGGCTTCTTAAGGGGAAAGCTGTAACTCTGTGAGGTGAATTAACAGAACACAAAGCAGTTTCTCAGAAAGCTTCTTTCCAGTTTTTATCTAAGGACATTTCCTTTTTCTCCATAGCCCTCTATGGGCTTCTAAATATCACGTTCTAAATTGCACAAGAACAGTCTTAGCGAAAGGATTCTTGAGAGGAAAGCTGTAACTCTGTGAGATGAATTAAGAGAACACAAAGCAGTTTTTCAGAAAGCTTCTTTTCAGTTTTTATCTTAGGTTATTTCCTTTTTCACTGTAGACCTCTGTAGGCTTCTAAATATCACTTCCCAAATTCGACAAGAACAGTCTTAGGGAAAGGCTTCGTGAGGGGAAAGCTGTAACTTTGTGAGATGAATTAACAGAACACAACGCAGTGTCTCAGAAAGCTTCTTTCCCGTTTTAAACCGAAGATATTTCCTTTTCACCATAGCTCTCTATGGCCTTCGAAATGTCACGTTGCAAATTCCACAAGAACAGTCATAGCGAAAGGCTTCCTCAGGGGAAAGCTGTAACTCTGTGGGATGAATTCACAGATCAGAAAGCTGTTTCTCAGAAAGCTTCATTCTCACGTTTATGGCGGATATTTCCTTTGGCCCTATAGTCTTCAACGAGAACCGAATTATCCCTTCTCAGATTCCACAGAAATAAGGTTAGCAAACAGCTCTATGACATATAGCTCTCACTCAGTGAGTGGAAGTCACATATCACAAAGCAGTTTCTCAGAAATGTTCTTTTCAGTTTTTATCTTAGGATATTTCCTTTTTCACCATAGCCCTCTATGGGCTTACAAATACCACTCTGCAAATTCCACAAGAACAGTCTTACCGAAAGGCTTCTTAAGGGGAAAGCTGTAACTCTGTGAGGTGAATTAACAGAACACAAAGCAGTTTCTCAGAAAGCTTCTTTTCAGCTTTTATCTTAGGATATTTCCTTTTTCACCATAGCCCTATAAGGGCTTACAAATATCACTATGAGTATTACACAAGAAGAGTCTTAGCAAAAGTCTTTTTGAGGGTAAAGCTGTAACTCTTTGAGATGAATTAACAGAACACCAAGCAGTTTCTTAGAAAGCTTCTTTCCATTTTTTAACTGAAGGTATTTCCCTTTTCACCACAGCCGTCTATGGGCTTCGAAATATCACTTTGCAAATTCAAAAAGAACAGTCCTAGCGAAAGGCTTCTTGAATGGAATGCTGTAACTCTGTGAGATGAATTAACAGATCTCAGAGAAGTTTCTCAGAAAGCTTCTTTCTCACTTTTAGCGGCAGATATTTCCTTTGGCCCTATAGTCTTCAAAGGGATCCAAAATAACAGTTCTCCGATTCCATAGAAATAAGGCTATCAAACAGCTCTAGGAAATAGAGCTGTAACTCAGTGAGTGGAAGTCACATAATACTAAACCGTTTCTCAGAAAGCCTCTTTCAGTTTTTAACTGAAGCTATATCCTTTTTCACCGTAGCCCTCTATGGGCTTCCAAATATCACTTTGAAAATACAGCAAGAACAGTCTTAGCGAAAGGCTTCTAGAGGGGAAAGCTGTAACTCTGTTAGGTGAATTAACAGAACACAAAGCAGTTTCTCAGGAATGTTCTTTACAGTTTTTATCTGAAGATATTTCCTTTTCTCCATAGCGCTCTATGGGCTACCAAATATCACATTTCAAATTCCACAAGAACAGTCTTAGCGAAAGACTTCCTGAGGGGAAAGCTGTAAGTCTGTGAGATGAATTAAAAGAACACAAAGCAATTTCTCAGAAAGCTTCTTTCCAGTTTTTATCGGAGGATATTTCGTTTTCACCATAGCCGTCTATTGGCTTCCAAATATCATTTTTCAAATTGTGCAAGAATAATCTTAGCGAAAGGCTTCTTGAGGGGAAAGCTGTAACTCTGTGAAATGAATTCGCAAATCACAAAGAAGTTTCTCAGAAAGCTTCTTTCTAACTTTAACGACGGATATTTCCTTTGGCCCTTCAGTCTTCAAAGGGATCCGAAATAACAGTTCTCAGATTCCACAGAAATAAGACTGCCAAACAGCTCTACGAAATACAGCTGTAACTCAGTGAGTGGAAGTCATATATCACAAAGCAGTTTCTCAGAAAGCTTCTTTTCAGTTTTTAACTGAAGATATATCCTTTTTCACTATAGGTCACTATGAGCTTCCAAATATCACTTTGCATATTCCACAAGAACTGTCTTAGGGAAAGGCTTCTTGAAGGGAAACCTGTAACTCTGTGAGATGAATTAACAAAACACAAAGCAGTTTCTCAGAATGGTTCTTTTCAGTTTTTATCTTAGGATATTTACGTTTTCACCATCGACTTCTATGGGCTTACAAATATCACTTTGCAAATTCCACAAGAACAGTCTTAGCGAAAGGCTTCTAGAGGGGAAAGCTGAAACTCTGTGAGGTGAATTAACAGAATACAAAGCAGTTTCTCAGAAAGTTTCTTTCCAGTTTTTAACTGAAGGTATTTCCTTTTTCACCATAGAACTCGACGGGCTTTCAAATATCACTTTGCAAATTCCACAAGAACAGTCTTAGCGAACAGCTTCTTGAGGGGAAAGCTGAAACTCTGCCAGATAAATTAACAGAACACAAAACAGTTTGTTGGAAAGCTTCTTTCCATTTTTGATCCGAGGACATTTCCTTTTACACCATAGCCCTCTCACGGCTTCCAAATATCACTTTGCAAATTCCACGAGAACCGTCTTAGCGAAAGACTTCTGGAGGGGAAAGCTGAAACTCTGTGAGATGAATTAACAGAAAACAAAGCAGTTTCTCAGAAAGCTTCTTTCCAGTTTTTAATTGAAGATATTTCCTTTTTCACCATATCCCTCCATGGGCTTCCAAATATCACATTGCAAATTCCACAAGAACAGTCTTAGCGAAATGCTTCTTGAGGGGTAAGCTGTAACTCTGTGAGATGAATTAACAGAACACAAAGCAGTTTCTCAGAAAACTTCTTTCCAGTTTTTATGTGAGGAAATTTCCTTTTTAAACGTACCCCTCTATGGGCTTCCAAATATCACTTTGTAAACTCCACAAGAACAGTCTTAGCGAAAGGATTCTTGATAGGAAAGCTGTAACCCTGTGCATGAATTAACAGAACACAAAGAAGTTTCTCAGAAAGCTTCTCTCCAGTTTTTAACTGAAGATATTTCCTTTTTCACCGTAGCGCTCTATGGGCTTCCAAATATCTCTTTGGAAATTCCAGAAGAACAGTCTTAGTGAAGGGCTTCTTGAGGGTAGAGCTGTAATACTGTGAGATGAATTAACAAAACACAAAGCAGTTTCTCAGAAAGCTTCTTTCCAGTTTTTATGTGAGGAAATTTCCTTTTTAACCGTACCCCTCTATGGGCTTCCAAATATCACTTTGTAAACTCCACAAGAACAGTCTTAGCGAAAGGATTCGTGATAGGAAAGGTGTAACTCTGTGTATGAATTAACAGAACACAAAGCAGTTTCTCAGAAAGCTTCTCTCCAGTTTTTAACTGAAGATATTTCCATTTTCACCATAGCCCTCTATGAGCTTCCAAATATCATTTTGCAAATTTCACAACAACAGTCTTAATGAACGGCTTCTTGAGGGGAAAGCTATAACTCTGTGAGATGAATTAACGGTACGCAAAACAGTTTCTCAAAAAGCTTCTTTTCAGTTTTTATCTTAGGATATTTCCTTTTTCACCATAGCCCTCTATTGTTTTCCAAATATCACTTTGCAAATTCCACAAGAACAGTCTTAGCGAAAGGCCTCTTGAGGGGAAACTGTAGCTCTGTGAGATCAATTCACAGAACTCAAAGAAGTTTCTCAGAAAGCTTCTTTCACACTTTTAGTGGCGGATATTTCCTTTGGACCTATAGTCTTCAAAGAGATCCGAAGTAACATTTCTCAGATTCCACAGAAATAAGCCTAGCCAACAGTTCTACGAAATACAGCTGTTTCTCAGTGACAGGAAATCACATATCACAAAGCAGTTCCTCAGAAAGCTTCTTTTCACTTTTTAACTGAAGCTATATCCTTTTTCACCATAGCGACGTATGGACTTCCAAAGACCACTTTGGAAATTCCACAAGAACAGTCTTGGTGAAAGGCTTCTTGAGGGGAAAGCTGTAACTCTGTGAGATGAACTAAGAGAACACAAAACCGTTTCTCAGAAAGCTTCTTTCCAGTTTTTAACTGAAGATATTTCCCTTTTCACCATAGCCCTCTATGGGCTTCCAAATATCAATTTGAAAATAACACAAGATCAGTCTTAGTGAATGGCTTTTTGTTCGGAAAGCTGTAACTCTCTGAGATGAATTAACAAAACACAAAGCAGTTTCTCAGAAAGCTTCTTTTCAGTTTTTACCTTACGATATTTCCTTTTTCACCATAGTTCTCTAAGCACTTCCAAATATCACTTCGCAAATTTCACAAGAACAGTCTTAGTAAACGACTTCTTGAGGGGAATGCTGTACCTCTGTGAGATGGATTAACAGAACACAAAGCAGTTTCTCAGAAACGTTCTTTCCACTTTTTAACTGAAGATATTTCCTTTTTCCCCATAGCACTCTATGGGCTTCCAAATATCACTTTGCAAAATCCACGAGAACAGTCTTAGTGAACGGTTTCTTGAGGGGAAAGCTGTAAGTCTGTGAGATGAATTCAGAGAACACAAAGCAGTTTCTCAGAAATTTTCTTTTCAGTTTTTATCTTAGGATATTTTCTTTTTAACCATAGATCTCTATGGTTTTCCATATACCTTTTTCCAAATTCCACAAAAACAGCTTTAGCGAAAGTTTTCTTGAGGGGAAAGCCGTAATTCTGTGAGATGAATTAACAGAACACAAAGCAATTTCTCAGAAAGCTACTTTCCAGTTTTTATCTGAAGATATTTCCTTTACACCATGGTCCTCTATGGGCTTCCAAATATCACTTTGCAAATTCCACAAGAACAGTCTTACTGAACGACTTCTTGAGGGGAAAGCTGTAATTCTATAAGATGAATTAACAGAACACAAAGTCGTTTCTCAGAAAGCTTCTTTTCAGTTCTTATCTTAGGAAATTTCTTTTTCACCACAGCCCTCTATGGGCTTCCAAATGTCACTTTGCAAATTCCACAAGAACAGTCTTAGCGGAATGCTTCTTGAGGGGAAAGGTGTAACACTGTCAGATGAATTAACAGAACACAAAGCAGTTTCTCAGAAAACTTCTTTCCAGTTTATAACTGAAGATATTTCCTTTTTCACCATAGCCCCCTATGGGTTTCCAAATAGCACTTTGAAAATTCCACAAGAACGGTCTTAATGAACGGTTTCTGGAGGGCAAAGCTGTAACTGTGTGAGATGAATTAACGGAACACAAAGTAGTTTCTCAAGAAGCTTCTTTCTAGTTTTCATCTGAGGACATTTCCTTTTTCACCATAGCCCTCTATGGGCTTCCAAATTTCACTTTGCAAATTCCACAAGAACAGTCTTAACGAAAGACTTCTTGAGGGGAAAGCTGTAACTCTGTGAGATGAATTAACAGAAAACAAAGCAGTTTCTCAGAAAGCTTCTATACACTTTCTAACTGAAGATATTCCTTTTTTCACCATAACCCTATATGGGCTTCCAAATATTACTTTGCGAATTACACAAGAACAGTCATAGCGAAAGGCTTCTCGAGGGGAAAGCTGTAACTCTGTGAGATGAATTAACAGAACACAAAGCAGTTTCTCAGAAAGCTTCTTTCCAGTTTTTATCTAAGGACATTTCCTTTTTCTCCATAGCCCTCTATGGGCTTCTAAATATCCCGTTCTAAATTGCACAAGAACAGTCTTAGTGAAAGGATTCTTGAGAGGAAAGCTGTAACTCGGTGAGATGAATTAAGAGAACACAAAGCAGTTTTTCAGAAAGCTTCTTTTCAGTTTTTATCTTAGGTTATTTCCTTTTTCACTGTAGACCTCTGTAGGCTTCTAAATATCACTTCCCAAATTCGACAAGAACAGTCTTAGGGAAAGGCTTCGTGAGGGGAAAGCTGTAACTTTGTGAGATGAATTAACAGAACACAACGCAGTGTCTCAGAAAGCTTCTTTCCCGTTTTAAACCGAAGATATTTCCTTTTCACCATAGCTCTCTATGGGCTTCGAAATGTCACTTTGCAAATTCCACAAGAACAGTCATAGTGAAAGGCTTCCTCAGGGGAAAGCTGTAACTCTGTGGGATGAATTTACAGATCAGAAAGCTGTTTCTCAGAAAGCTTCTTTCTCACTTTTATGGCGGATATTTCCTTTGGCCCTATAGTCTTCAAAGGGAACCGAATTATCCCTTCTCAGATTCCACAGAAATAAGGTTAGCAAACAGCTCTATGACATATAGCTCTCACTCAGTGAGTGGAAGTCACGTATCACAAAGCAGTTTCTCAGAAATGTTCTTTTCAGTTTTTATCTTAGGATATTTCCTTTTTCACCATAGCCCTCTATGGGCTTACAAATACCACTCTGCAAATTCCACAAGAACAGTCTTACCAAAAGGCTTCTTAAGGGGAAAGCTGTAACTCTGTGAGGTGAATTAACAGAACACAAAGCAGTTTCTCAGAAAGCTTCTTTTCAGCTTTTATCTTAGGATATTTCCTTTTTCACCATAGCCCTATAAGGGCTTACAAATATCACTATGAGTATTACACAAGAAGAGTCTTAGCAAAAGTCTTTTTGAGGGTAAAGCTGTAACTCTTTGAGATGAATTAACAGAACACCAAGCAGTTTCTTAGAAAGCTTCTTTCCATTTTTTAACTGAAGGTATTTCCCTTTTCACCACAGCCGTCTATGGGCTTCGAAATATCACTTTGCAAATTCAAAAAGAACAGTCCTAGCGAAAGGCTTCTTGAGTGGAATGCTGTAACTCTGTGAGATGAATTAACAGATCTCAGAGAAGTTTCTCAGAAAGCTTCTTTCTCACTTTTAGCGGCAGTTATTTCCTTTGGCCCTATAGTCTTCAAAGGGATCCAAAATAACAGTTCTCCGATTCCATAGAAATAAGGCTATCAAACAGCTCTAGGAAATAGAGCTGTAACTCAGTGAGTGGAAGTCACATAATACTAAACCGTTTCTCAGAAAGCCTCTTTCAGTTTTTAACTGAAGCTTTATCCTTTTTCACCGTAGCCCTCTATGGGCTTCAAAATATCACTTTGAAAATACAGCAAGAACAGTCTTAGCGAAAGGCTTCTAGAGGGGAAAGCTGTAACTCTGTTAGGTGAATTAACAGAACACAAAGCAGTTTCTCAGGAATGTTCTTTACAGTTTTTATCTGAAGATATTTCCTTTTCTCCATAGCGCTCTATGGGCTACCAAATATCACATTTCAAATTCCACAAGAACAGTCTTAGCGAAAGACTTCCTGAGGGGAAAGCTGTAAGTCTGTGAGATGAATTAAAAGAACACAAAGCAATTTCTCAGAAAGCTTCTTTCCAGTTTTTATCGGAGGATATTTCGTTTTCACCATAGCCGTCTATTGGCTTCCAAATATCATTTTTCAAATTGTGCAAGAATAATCTTAGCGAAAGGCTTCTTGAGGGGAAAGCTGTAACTCTGTGAAATGAATTCGCAAATCACAAAGAAGTTTCTCAGAAAGCTTCTTTCTAACTTTAACGACGGATATTTCCTTTGGCCCTTCAGTCTTCAAAGGGATCCGAAATAACAGTTCTCAGATTCCACAGAAATAAGACTGCCAAACAGCTCTACGAAATACAGCTGTAACTCAGTGAGTGGAAGTCATATATCACAAAGCAGTTTCTCAGAAAGCTTCTTTTCAGTTTTTAACTGAAGATATATCCTTTTTCACTATAGGTCACTATGAGCTTCCAAATATCACTTTGCATATTCCACAAGAACTGTCTTAGCGAAAGGCTTCTTGAAGGGAAACCTGTAACTCTGTGAGATGAATTAACAAAACACAAAGCAGTTTCTCAGAATGGTTCTTTTCAGTTTTTATCTTAGGATATTTACGTTTTCACCATCGACTTCTATGGGCTTACAAATATCACTTTGCAAATTCCACAAGAACAGTCTTAGCGAAAGGCTTCTAGAGGGGAAAGCTGAAACTCTGTGAGGTGAATTAACAGAATACAAAGCAGTTTCTCAGAAAGTTTCTTTCCAGTTTTTAACTGAAGGTATTTCCTTTTTCACCATAGAACTCGACGGGCTTTCAAATATCACTTTGCAAATTCCACAAGAACAGTCTTAGCGAACGGCTTCTTGAGGGGAAAGCTGAAACTCTGCCAGATAAATTAACAGAACACAAAACAGTTTGTTGGAAAGCTTCTTTCCATTTTTGATCCGAGGACATTTCCTTTTACACCATAGCCCTCTCACGGCTTCCAAATATCACTTTGCAAATTCCACGAGAACCGTCTTAGCGAAAGACTTCTGGAGGGGAAAGCTGAAACTCTGTGAGATGAATTAACAGAAAACAAAGCAGTTTCTCAGAAAGCTTCTTTCCAGTTTTTAATTGAAGATATTTCCTTTTTCACCATATCCCTCCATGGGCTTCCAAATATCACATTGCAAATTCCACAAGAACAGTCTTAGCGAAATGCTTCTTGAGGGGTAAGCTGTAACTCTGTGAGATGAATTAACAGAACACAAAGCAGTTTCTCAGAAAACTTCTTTCCAGTTTTTATGTGAGGAAATTTCCTTTTTAAACGTACCCCTCTATGGGCTTCCAAATATCACTTTGTAAACTCCACAAGAACAGTCTTAGCGAAAGGATTCTTGATAGGAAAGCTGTAACTCTGTGCATGAATTAACAGAACACAAAGAAGTTTCTCAGAAAGCTTCTCTCCAGTTTTTAACTGAAGATATTTCCTTTTTCACCGTAGCGCTCTATGGGCTTCCAAATATCTCTTTGGAAATTCCAGAAGAACAGTCTTAGTGAAGGGCTTCTTGAGGGTAGAGCTGTAATACTGTGAGATGAATTAACAAAACACAAAGCAGTTTCTCAGAAAGCTTCTTTCCAGTTTTTATGTGAGGAAATTTCCTTTTTAACCGTACCCCTCTATGGGCTTCCAAATATCACTTTGTAAACTCCACAAGAACAGTCTTAGCGAAAGGATTCGTGATAGGAAAGGTGTAACTCTGTGTATGAATTAACAGAACACAAAGCAGTTTCTCAGAAAGCTTCTCTCCAGTTTTTAACTGAAGATATTTCCATTTTCACCATGGCCCTCTATGAGCTTCCAAATATCATTTTGCAAATTTCACAACAACAGTCTTAATGAACGGCTTCTTGAGGGGAAAGCTATAACTCTGTGAGATGAATTAACGGTACGCAAAACAGTTTCTCAAAAAGCTTCTTTTCAGTTTTTATCTTAGGATATTTCCTTTTTCACCATAGCCCTCTATTGTTTTCCAAATATCACTTTGCAAATTCCACGAGAACAGTCTTAGCGAAAGGCCTCTTGAGGGGAAACTGTAGCTCTGTGAGATCAATTCACAGAACTCAAAGAAGTTTCTCAGAAAGCTTCTTTCACACTTTTAGTGGCGGATATTTCCTTTGGACCTATAGTCTTCAAAGAGATCCGAAGTAACATTTCTCAGATTCCACAGAAATAAGCCTAGCCAACAGTTCTACGAAATACAGCTGTTTCTCAGTGACAGGAAATCACATATCACAAAGCAGTTCCTCGGAAAGCTTCTTTTCACTTTTTAACTGAAGCTATATCCTTTTTCACCATAGCGACGTATGGACTTCCAAAGACCACTTTGGAAATTCCACAAGAACAGTCTTGGTGAAAGGCTTCTTGAGGGGAAAGCTGTAACTCTGTGAGATGAACTAAGAGAACACAAAACCGTTTCTCAGAAAGCTTCTTTCCAGTTTTTAACTGAAGATATTTCCCTTTTCACCATAGCCCTCTATGGGCTTCCAAATATCAATTTGAAAATAACACAAGATCAGTCTTAGTGAATGGCTTTTTGTTCGGAAAGCTGTAACTCTCTGAGATGAATTAACAAAACACAAAGCAGTTTCTCAGAAAGCTTCTTTTCAGTTTTTACCTTACGATATTTCCTTTTTCACCATAGTTCTCTAAGCACTTCCAAATATCACTTCGCAAATTTCACAAGAACAGTCTTAGTAAACGACTTCTTGAGGGGAATGCTGTACCTCTGTGAGATGGATTAACAGAACACAAAGCAGTTTCTCAGAAACGTTCTTTCCACTTTTTAACTGAAGATATTTCCTTTTTCCCCATAGCACTCTATGGGCTTCCAAATATCACTTTGCAAAATCCACGAGAACAGTCTTAGTGAACGGTTTCTTGAGGGGAAAGCTGTAAGTCTGTGAGATGAATTCAGAGAACACAAAGCAGTTTCTCAGAAATTTTCTTTTCAGTTTTTATCTTAGGATATTTTCTTTTTAACCATAGATCTCTATGGTTTTCCATATACCTTTTTCCAAATTCCACAAAAACAGCTTTAGCGAAAGTTTTCTTGAGGGGAAAGCCGTAATTCTGTGAGATGAATTAACAGAACACAAAGCAATTTCTCAGAAAGCTACTTTCCAGTTTTTATCTGAAGATATTTCCTTTACACCATGGTCCTCTATGGGCTTCCAAATATCACTTAGGAAATTCCACAAGAACAGTCTTACTGAACGACTTCTTGAGGGGAAAGCTGTAATTCTATAAGATGAATTAACAGAACACAAAGTCGTTTCTCAGAAAGCTTCTTTTCCGTTCTTATCTTAGGAAATTTCTTTTTCACCACAGCCCTCTATGGGCTTCCAAATGTCACTTTGCAAATTCCACAAGAACAGTCTTAGCGGAATGCTTCTTGAGGGGAAAGGTGTAACACTGTCAGATGAATTAACAGAACACAAAGCAGTTTCTCAGAAAACTTCTTTCCAGTTTATAACTGAAGATATTTCCTTTTTCACCATAGCCCCCTATGGGTTTCCAAATAGCACTTTGAAAATTCCACAAGAACGGTCTTAATGAACGGTTTCTGGAGGGCAAAGCTGTAACTGTGTGAGATGAATTAACGGAACACAAAGTAGTTTCTCAAGAAGCTTCTTTCTAGTTTTCATCTGAGGACATTTCCTTTTTCACCATAGCCCTCTATGGGCTTCCAAATTTCACTTTGCAAATTCCACAAGAACAGTCTTAACGAAAGACTTCTTGAGGGGAAAGCTGTAACTCTGTGAGATGAATTAACAGAAAACAAAGCAGTTTCTCAGAAAGCTTCTATACACTTTCTAACTGAAGATATTCCTTTTTTCACCATAACCCTATATGGGCTTCCAAATATTACTTTGCGAATTACACAAGAACAGTCATAGCGAAAGGCTTCTCGAGGGGAAAGCTGTAACTCTGTGAGATGAATTAACAGAACACAAAGCAGTTTCTCAGAAAGCTTCTTTCCAGTTTTTATCTAAGGACATTTCCTTTTTCTCCATAGCCCTCTATGGGCTTCTAAATATCCCGTTCTAAATTGCACAAGAACAGTCTTAGCGAAAGGATTCTTGAGAGGAAAGCTGTAACTCGGTGAGATGAATTAAGAGAACACAAAGCAGTTTTTCAGAAAGCTTCTTTTCAGTTTTTATCTTAGGTTATTTCCTTTTTCACTGTAGACCTCTGTAGGCTTCTAAATATCACTTCCCAAATTCGACAAGAACAGTCTTAGGGAAAGGCTTCGTGAGGGGAAAGCTGTAACTTTGTGAGATGAATTAACAGAACACAACGCAGTGTCTCAGAAAGCTTCTTTCCCGTTTTAAACCGAAGATATTTCCTTTTCACCATAGCTCTCTATGGGCTTCGAAATGTCACTTTGCAAATTCCACAAGAACAGTCATAGCGAAAGGCTTCCTCAGGGGAAAGCTGTAACTCTGTGGGATGAATTTACAGAACACAAAGCAGTTTCTCAGAAAGCTTCTTTTCAGCTTTTATCTTAGGATATTTCCTTTTTCACCATAGCCCTATAAGGGCTTACAAATATCACTATGAGTATTACACAAGAAGAGTCTTAGCAAAAGTCTTTTTGAGGGTAAAGCTGTAACTCTTTGAGATGAATTAACAGAACACCAAGCAGTTTCTTAGAAAGCTTCTTTCCATTTTTTAACTGAAGGTATTTCCCTTTTCACCACAGCCGTCTATGGGCTTCGAAATATCACTTTGCAAATTCAAAAAGAACAGTCCTAGCGAAAGTCTTCTTGAGTGGAATGCTGTAACTCTGTGAGATGAATTAACAGATCTCAGAGAAGTTTCTCAGAAAGCTTCTTTCTCACTTTTAGCGGCAGTTATTTCCTTTGGCCCTATAGTCTTCAAAGGGATCCAAAATAACAGTTCTCCGATTCCATAGAAATAAGGCTATCAAACAGCTCTAGGAAATAGAGCTGTAACTCAGTGAGTGGAAGTCACATAATACTAAACCGTTTCTCAGAAAGCCTCTTTCAGTTTTTAACTGAAGCTTTATCCTTTTTCACCGTAGCCCTCTATGGGCTTCCAAATATCACTTTGAAAATACAGCAAGAACAGTCTTAGCGAAAGGCTTCTAGAGGGGAAAGCTGTAACTCTGTTAGGTGAATTAACAGAACACAAAGCAGTTTCTCAGGAATGTTCTTTACAGTTTTTATCTGAAGATATTTCCTTTTCTCCATAGCGCTCTATGGGCTACCAAATATCACATTTCAAATTCCACAAGAACAGTCTTAGCGAAAGACTTCCTGAGGGGAAAGCTGTAAGTCTGTGAGATGAATTAAAAGAACACAAAGCAATTTCTCAGAAAGCTTCTTTCCAGTTTTTATCGGAGGATATTTCGTTTTCACCATAGCCGTCTATTGGCTTCCAAATATCATTTTTCAAATTGTGCAAGAATAATCTTAGCGAAAGGCTTCTTGAGGGGAAAGCTGTAACTCTGTGAAATGAATTCGCAAATCACAAAGAAGTTTCTCAGAAAGCTTCTTTCTAACTTTAACGACGGATATTTCCTTTGGCCCTTCAGTCTTCAAAGGGATCCGAAATAACAGTTCTCAGATTCCACAGAAATAAGACTGCCAAACAGCTCTACGAAATACAGCTGTAACTCAGTGAGTGGAAGTCATATATCACAAAGCAGTTTCTCAGAAAGCTTCTTTTCAGTTTTTAACTGAAGATATATCCTTTTTCACTATAGGTCACTATGAGCTTCCAAATATCACTTTGCATATTCCACAAGAACTGTCTTAGGGAAAGGCTTCTTGAAGGGAAACCTGTAACTCTGTGAGATGAATTAACAAAACACAAAGCAGTTTCTCAGAATGGTTCTTTTCAGTTTTTATCTTAGGATATTTACGTTTTCACCATCGACTTCTATGGGCTTACAAATATCACTTTGCAAATTCCACAAGAACAGTCTTAGCGAAAGGCTTCTAGAGGGGAAAGCTGAAACTCTGTGAGGTGAATTAACAGAATACAAAGCAGTTTCTCAGAAAGTTTCTTTCCAGTTTTTAACTGAAGGTATTTCCTTTTTCACCATAGAACTCGACGGGCTTTCAAATATCACTTTGCAAATTCCACAAGAACAGTCTTAGCGAACGGCTTCTTGAGGGGAAAGCTGAAACTCTGCCAGATAAATTAACAGAACACAAAACAGTTTGTTGGAAAGCTTCTTTCCATTTTTGATCCGAGGACATTTCCTTTTACACCATAGCCCTCTCACGGCTTCCAAATATCACTTTGCAAATTCCACGAGAACCGTCTTAGCGAAAGACTTCTGGAGGGGAAAGCTGAAACTCTGTGAGATGAATTAACAGAAAACAAAGCAGTTTCTCAGAAAGCTTCTTTCCAGTTTTTAATTGAAGATATTTCCTTTTTCACCATATCCCTCCATGGGCTTCCAAATATCACATTGCAAATTCCACAAGAACAGTCTTAGCGAAATGCTTCTTGAGGGGTAAGCTGTAACTCTGTGAGATGAATTAACAGAACACAAAGCAGTTTCTCAGAAAACTTCTTTCCAGTTTTTATGTGAGGAAATTTCCTTTTTAAACGTACCCCTCTATGGGCTTCCAAATATCACTTTGTAAACTCCACAAGAACAGTCTTAGCGAAAGGATTCTTGATAGGAAAGCTGTAACTCTGTGCATGAATTAACAGAACACAAAGAAGTTTCTCAGAAAGCTTCTCTCCAGTTTTTAACTGAAGATATTTCCTTTTTCACCGTAGCGCTCTATGGGCTTCCAAATATCTCTTTGGAAATTCCAGAAGAACAGTCTTAGTGAAGGGCTTCTTGAGGGTAGAGCTGTAATACTGTGAGATGAATTAACAAAACACAAAGCAGTTTCTCAGAAAGCTTCTTTCCAGTTTTTATGTGAGGAAATTTCCTTTTTAACCGTACCCCTCTATGGGCTTCCAAATATCACTTTGTAAACTCCACAAGAACAGTCTTAGCGAAAGGATTCGTGATAGGAAAGGTGTAACTCTGTGTATGAATTAACAGAACACAAAGCAGTTTCTCAGAAAGCTTCTCTCCAGTTTTTAACTGAAGATATTTCCATTTTCACCATAGCCCTCTATGAGCTTCCAAATATCATTTTGCAAATTTCACAACAACAGTCTTAATGAACGGCTTCTTGAGGGGAAAGCTATAACTCTGTGAGATGAATTAACGGTACGCAAAACAGTTTCTCAAAAAGCTTCTTTTCAGTTTTTATCTTAGGATATTTCCTTTTTCACCATAGCCCTCTATTGTTTTCCAAATATCACTTTGCAAATTCCACAAGAACAGTCTTAGCGAAAGGCCTCTTGAGGGGAAACTGTAGCTCTGTGAGATCAATTCACAGAACTCAAAGAAGTTTCTCAGAAAGCTTCTTTCACACTTTTAGTGGCGGATATTTCCTTTGGACCTATAGTCTTCAAAGAGATCCGAAGTAACATTTCTCAGATTCCACAGAAATAAGCCTAGCCAACAGTTCTACGAAATACAGCTGTTTCTCAGTGACAGGAAATCACATATCACAAAGCAGTTCCTCGGAAAGCTTCTTTTCACTTTTTAACTGAAGCTATATCCTTTTTCACCATAGCGACGTATGGACTTCCAAAGACCACTTTGGAAATTCCACAAGAACAGTCTTGGTGAAAGGCTTCTTGAGGGGAAAGCTGTAACTCTGTGAGATGAACTAAGAGAACACAAAACCGTTTCTCAGAAAGCTTCTTTCCAGTTTTTAACTGAAGATATTTCCCTTTTCACCATAGCCCTCTATGGGCTTCCAAATATCAATTTGAAAATAACACAAGATCAGTCTTAGTGAATGGCTTTTTGTTCGGAAAGCTGTAACTCTCTGAGATGAATTAACAAAACACAAAGCAGTTTCTCAGAAAGCTTCTTTTCAGTTTTTACCTTACGATATTTCCTTTTTCACCATAGTTCTCTAAGCACTTCCAAATATCACTTCGCAAATTTCACAAGAACAGTCTTAGTAAACGACTTCTTGAGGGGAATGCTGTACCTCTGTGAGATGGATTAACAGAACACAAAGCAGTTTCTCAGAAACGTTCTTTCCACTTTTTAACTGAAGATATTTCCTTTTTCCCCATAGCACTCTATGGGCTTCCAAATATCACTTTGCAAAATCCACGAGAACAGTCTTAGTGAACGGTTTCTTGAGGGGAAAGCTGTAAGTCTGTGAGATGAATTCAGAGAACACAAAGCAGTTTCTCAGAAATTTTCTTTTCAGTTTTTATCTTAGGATATTTTCTTTTTAACCATAGATCTCTATGGTTTTCCATATACCTTTTTCCAAATTCCACAAAAACAGCTTTAGCGAAAGTTTTCTTGAGGGGAAAGCCGTAATTCTGTGAGATGAATTAACAGAACACAAAGCAATTTCTCAGAAAGCTACTTTCCAGTTTTTATCTGAAGATATTTCCTTTACACCATGGTCCTCTATGGGCTTCCAAATATCACTTTGCAAATTCCACAAGAACAGTCTTACTGAACGACTTCTTGAGGGGAAAGCTGTAATTCTATAAGATGAATTAACAGAACACAAAGTCGTTTCTCAGAAAGCTTCTTTTCAGTTCTTATCTTAGGAAATTTCTTTTTCACCACAGCCCTCTATGGGCTTCCAAATGTCACTTTGCAAATTCCACAAGAACAGTCTTAGCGGAATGCTTCTTGAGGGGAAAGGTGTAACACTGTCAGATGAAATAACAGAACACAAAGCAGTTTCTCAGAAAATTTCTTTCCAGTTTATAACTGAAGATAATTCCTTTTTCACCTTAGCCCCCTATGGGTTTCCAAATAGCACTTTGAAAATTCCACAAGAACGGTCTTAATGAACGGTTTCTGGAGGGCAAAGCTGTAACTGTGTGAGATGAATTAACGGAACACAAAGTAGGTTCTCAAGAAGCTTCTTTCTAGTTTTCATCTGAGGACATTTCCTTTTTCACCATAGCCCTCTATGGGCTTCCAAATTTCACTTTGCAAATTCCACAAGAACAGTCTTAACGAAAGACTTCTTGAGGGGAAAGCTGTAACTCTGTGAGATGAATTAACAGAAAACAAAGCAGTTTCTCAGAAAGCTTCTATACAGTTTCTAACTGAAGATATTCCTTTTTTCACCATAACCCTATATGGGCTTCCAAATATTACTTTGCGAATTACACAAGAACAGTCATAGCGAAAGGCTTCTCGAGGGGAAAGCTGTAACTCTGTGAGATGAATTAACAGAACACAAAGCAGTTTCTCAGAAAGCTTCTTTCCAGTTTTTATCTAAGGACATTTCCTTTTTCTCCATAGCCCTCTATGGGCTTCTAAATATCCCGTTCTAAATTGCACAAGAACAGTCTTAGCGAAAGGATTCTTGAGAGGAAAGCTGTAACTCTGTGAGATGAAGTAAGAGAACACAAAGCAGTTTTTCAGAAAGCTTCTTTTCAGTTTTTATCTTAGGTTATTTCCTTTTTCACTGTAGACCTCTGTAGGCTTCTAAATATCACTTCCCAAATTCGACAAGAACAGTCTTAGGGAAAGGCTTCGTGAGGGGAAAGCTGTAACTTTGTGAGATGAATTAACAGAACACAACGCAGTGTCTCAGAAAGCTTCTTTCCCGTTTTAAACCGAAGATATTTCCTTTTCACCATAGCTCTCTATGGGCTTCGAAATGTCACTTTGCAAATTCCACAAGAACAGTCATAGCGAAAGGCTTCCTCAGGGGAAAGCTGTAACTCTGTGGGATGAATTTACAGATCAGAAAGCTGTTTCTCAGAAAGCTTCTTTCTCACTTTTATGGCGGATATTTCCTTTGGCCCTATAGTCTTCAAAGGGAACCGAATTATCCCTTCTCAGATTCCACAGAAATAAGGTTAGCAAACAGCTCTATGACATATAGCTCTCACTCAGTGAGTGGAAGTCACGTATCACAAAGCAGTTTCTCAGAAATGTTCTTTTCAGTTTTTATCTTAGGATATTTCCTTTTTCACCATAGCCCTCTATGGGCTTACAAATACCACTCTGCAAATTCCACAAGAACAGTCTTAGCGAAAGGCTTCTTAAGGGGAAAGCTGTAACTCTGTGAGGTGAATTAACAGAACACAAAGCAGTTTCTCAGAAAGCTTCTTTTCAGCTTTTATCTTAGGATATTTCCTTTTTCACCATAGCCCTATAAGGGCTTACAAATATCACTATGAGTATTACACAAGAAGAGTCTTAGCAAAAGTCTTTTTGAGGGTAAAGCTGTAACTCTTTGAGATGAATTAACAGAACACCAAGCAGTTTCTTAGAAAGCTTCTTTCCATTTTTTAACTGAAGGTATTTCCCTTTTCACCACAGCCGTCTATGGGCTTCGAAATATCACTTTGCAAATTCAAAAAGAACAGTCCTAGCGAAAGGCTTCTTGAGTGGAATGCTGTAACTCTGTGAGATGAATTAACAGATCTCAGAGAAGTTTCTCAGAAAGCTTCTTTCTCACTTTTAGCGGCAGATATTTCCTTTGGCCCTATAGTCTTCAAAGGGATCCAAAATAACAGTTCTCCGATTCCATAGAAATAAGGCTATCAAACAGCTCTAGGAAATAGAGCTGTAACTCAGTGAGTGGAAGTCACATAATACTAAACCGTTTCTCAGAAAGCCTCTTTCAGTTTTTAACTGAAGCTATATCCTTTTTCACCGTAGCCCTCTATGGGCTTCCAAATATCACTTTGAAAATACAGCAAGAACAGTCTTAGCGAAAGGCTTCTAGAGGGGAAAGCTGTAACTCTGTTAGGTGAATTAACAGAACACAAAGCAGTTTCTCAGGAATGTTCTTTACAGTTTTTATCTGAAGATATTTCCTTTTCTCCATAGCGCTCTATGGGCTACCAAATATCACATTTCAAATTCCACAAGAACAGTCTTAGCGAAAGACTTCCTGAGGGGAAAGCTGTAAGTCTGTGAGATGAATTAAAAGAACACAAAGCAATTTCTCAGAAAGCTTCTTTCCAGTTTTTATCGGAGGATATTTCGTTTTCACCATAGCCGTCTATTGGCTTCCAAATATCATTTTTCAAATTGTGCAAGAATAATCTTAGCGAAAGGCTTCTTGAGGGGAAAGCTGTAACTCTGTGAAATGAATTCGCAAATCACAAAGAAGTTTCTCAGAAAGCTTCTTTTTAACTTTAACGACGGATATTTCCTTTGGCCCTGCAGTCTTCAAAGGGATCCGAAATAACAGTTCTCAGATTCCACAGAAATAAGACTGCCAAACAGCTCTACGAAATACAGCTGTAACTCAGTGAGTGGAAGTCATATATCACAAAGCAGTTTCTCAGAAAGCTTCTTTTCAGTTTTTAACTGAAGATATATCCTTTTTCACTATAGGTCACTATGAGCTTCCAAATATCACTTTGCATATTCCACAAGAACTGTCTTAGCGAAAGGCTTCTTGAAGGGAAACCTGTAACTCTGTGAGATGAATTAACAAAACACAAAGCAGTTTCTCAGAATGGTTCTTTTCAGTTTTTATCTTAGGATATTTACGTTTTCACCATCGACTTCTATGGGCTTACAAATATCACTTTGCAAATTCCACAAGAACAGTCTTAGCGAAAGGCTTCTAGAGGGGAAAGCTGAAACTCTGTGAGGTGAATTAACAGAATACAAAGCAGTTTCTCAGAAAGTTTCTTTCCAGTTTTTAACTGAAGGTATTTCCTTTTTCACCATAGAACTCGACGGGCTTTCAAATATCACTTTGCAAATTCCACAAGAACAGTCTTAGCGAACAGCTTCTTGAGGGGAAAGCTGAAACTCTGCCAGATAAATTAACAGAACACAAAACAGTTTGTTGGAAAGCTTCTTTCCATTTTTGATCCGAGGACATTTCCTTTTACACCATAGCCCTCTCACGGCTTCCAAATATCACTTTGCAAATTCCACGAGAACCGTCTTAGCGAAAGACTTCTGGAGGGGAAAGCTGAAACTCTGTGAGATGAATTAACAGAAAACAAAGCAGTTTCCCAGAAAGCTTCTTTCCAGTTTTTAATTGAAGATATTTCCTTTTTCACCATATCCCTCCATGGGCTTCCAAATATCACATTGCAAATTCCACAAGAACAGTCTTAGCGAAATGCTTCTTGAGGGGTAAGCTGTAACTCTGTGAGATGAATTAACAGAACACAAAGCAGTTTCTCAGAAAACTTCTTTCCAGTTTTTATGTGAGGAAATTTCCTTTTTAAACGTACCCCTCTATGGGCTTCCAAATATCACTTTGTAAACTCCACAAGAACAGTCTTAGCGAAAGGATTCTTGATAGGAAAGCTGTAACTCTGTGCATGAATTAACAGAACACAAAGAAGTTTCTCAGAAAGCTTCTCTCCAGTTTTTAACTGAAGATATTTCCTTTTTCACCGTAGCGCTCTATGGGCTTCCAAATATCTCTTTGGAAATTCCAGAAGAACAGTCTTAGTGAAGGGCTTCTTGAGGGTAGAGCTGTAACTCTGTGAGATGAATTAACAGAACACAAAGCAGTTTCTCAGAAAACTTCTTTCCAGTTTTTATGTGAGGAAATTTCCTTTTTAACCGTACCCCTCTATGGGCTTCCAAATATCACTTTGTAAACTCCACAAGAACAGTCTTAGCAAAAGGATTCGTGATAGGAAAGGTGTAACTCTGTGTATGAATTAACAGAACACAAAGCAGTTTCTCAGAAAGCTTCTCTCCAGTTTTTAACTGAAGATATTTCCATTTTCACCATAGCCCTCTATGAGCTTCCAAATATCATTTTGCAAATTTCACAACAACAGTCTTAATGAACGGCTTCTTGAGGGGAAAGCTATAACTCTGTGAGATGAATTAACGGTACGCAAAACAGTTTCTCAAAAAGCTTCTTTTCAGTTTTTATCTTAGGATATTTCCTTTTTCACCATAGCCCTCTATTGTTTTCCAAATATCACTTTGCAAATTCCACGAGAACAGTCTTAGCGAAAGGCCTCTTGAGGGGAAACTGTAGCTCTGTGAGATCAATTCACAGAACTCAAAGAAGTTTCTCAGAAAGCTTCTTTCACACTTTTAGTGGCGGATATTTCCTTTGGACCTATAGTCTTCAAAGAGATCCGAAGTAACATTTCTCAGATTCCACAGAAATAAGCCTAGCCAACAGTTCTACGAAATACAGCTGTTTCTCAGTGACAGGAAATCACATATCACAAAGCAGTTCCTCAGAAAGCTTCTTTTCACTTTTTAACTGAAGCTATATCCTTTTTCACCATAGCGACGTATGGACTTCCAAAGACCACTTTGGAAATTCCACAAGAACAGTCTTGGTGAAAGGCTTCTTGAGGGGAAAGCTGTAACTCTGTGAGATGAACTAAGAGAACACAAAACCGTTTCTCAGAAAGCTTCTTTCCAGTTTTTAACTGAAGATATTTCCCTTTTCACCATAGCCCTCTATGGGCTTCCAAATATCAATTTGAAAATAACACAAGATCAGTCTTAGTGAATGGCTTTTTGTTCGGAAAGCTGTAACTCTCTGAGATGAATTAACAAAACACAAAGCAGTTTCTCAGAAAGCTTCTTTTCAGTTTTTACCTTACGATATTTCCTTTTTCACCATAGTTCTCTAAGCACTTCCAAATATCACTTCGCAAATTTCACAAGAACAGTCTTAGTAAACGACTTCTTGAGGGGAATGCTGTACCTCTGTGAGATGGATTAACAGAACACAAAGCAGTTTCTCAGAAACGTTCTTTCCACTTTTTAACTGAAGATATTTCCTTTTTCCCCATAGCACTCTATGGGCTTCCAAATATCACTTTGCAAAATCCACGAGAACAGTCTTAGTGAACGGTTTCTTGAGGGGAAAGCTGTAAGTCTGTGAGATGAATTCAGAGAACACAAAGCAGTTTCTCAGAAATTTTCTTTTCAGTTTTTATCTTAGGATATTTTCTTTTTAACCATAGATCTCTATGGTTTTCCATATACCTTTTTCCAAATTCCACAAAAACAGCTTTAGCGAAAGTTTTCTTGAGGGGAAAGCCGTAATTCTGTGAGATGAATTAACAGAACACAAAGCAATTTCTCAGAAAGCTACTTTCCAGTTTTTATCTGAAGATATTTCCTTTCCACCATGGTCCTCTATGGGCTTCCAAATATCACTTTGCAAATTCCACAAGAACAGTCTTACTGAACGACTTCTTGAGGGGAAAGCTGTAATTCTATAAGATGAATTAACAGAACACAAAGTCGTTTCTCAGAAAGCTTCTTTTCAGTTCTTATCTTAGGAAATTTCTTTTTCACCACAGCCCTCTATGGGCTTCCAAATGTCACTTTGCAAATTCCACAAGAACAGTCTTAGCGGAATGCTTCTTGAGGGGAAAGGTGTAACACTGTCAGATGAATTAACAGAACACAAAGCAGTTTCTCAGAAAACTTCTTTCCAGTTTATAACTGAAGATAATTCCTTTTTCACCTTAGCCCCCTTTGGGTTTCCAAATAGCACTTTGAAAATTCCACAAGAACGGTCTTAATGAACGGTTTCTGGAGGGCAAAGCTGTAACTGTGTGAGATGAATTAACGGAACACAAAGTAGTTTCTCAAGAAGCTTCTTTCTAGTTTTCATCTGAGGACATTTCCTTTTTCACCATAGCCCTCTATGGGCTTCCAAATTTCACTTTGCAAATTCCACAAGAACAGTCTTAACGAAAGACTTCTTGAGGGGAAAGCTGTAACTCTGTGAGATGAATTAACAGAAAACAAAGCAGTTTCTCAGAAAGCTTCTATACACTTTCTAACTGAAGATATTCCTTTTTTCACCATAACCCTATATGGGCTTCCAAATATTACTTTGCGAATTACACAAGAACAGTCATAGCGAAAGGCTTCTCGAGGGGAAAGCTGTAACTCTGTGAGATGAATTAACAGAACACAAAGCAGTTTCTCAGAAAGCTTCTTTCCAGTTTTTATCCAAGGACATTTCCTTTTTCTCCATAGCCCTCTATGGGCTTCTAAATATCCCGTTCTAAATTGCACAAGAACAGTCTTAGCGAAAGGATTCTTGAGAGGAAAGCTGTAACTCGGTGAGATGAATTAAGAGAACACAAAGCAGTTTTTCAGAAAGCTTCTTTTCAGTTTTTATCTTAGGTTATTTCCTTTTTCACTGTAGACCTCTGTAGGCTTCTAAATATCACTTCCCAAATTCGACAAGAACAGTCTTAGGGAAAGGCTTCGTGAGGGGAAAGCTGTAACTTTGTGAGATGAATTAACAGAACACAACGCAGTGTCTCAGAAAGCTTCTTTCCCGTTTTGAACCGAAGATATTTCCTTTTCACCATAGCTCTCTATGGGCTTCGAAATGTCACTTTGCAAATTCCACAAGAACAGTCATAGCGAAAGGCTTCCTCAGGGGAAAGCTGTAACTCTGTGGGATGAATTTACAGATCAGAAAGCTTTTTCTCAGAAAGCTTCTTTCTCACTTTTATGGCGGATATTTCCTTTGGCCCTATAGTCTTCAAAGGGAACCGAATTATCCCTTCTCAGATTCCACAGAAATAAGGTTAGCAAACAGCTCTATGACATATAGCTCTCACTCAGTGAGTGGAAGTCACGTATCACAAAGCAGTTTCTCAGAAATGTTCTTTTCAGTTTTTATCTTAGGATATTTCCTTTTTCACCATAGCCCTCTATGGGCTTACAAATACCACTCTGCAAATTCCACAAGAACAGTCTTAGCGAAAGGCTTCTTAAGGGGAAAGCTGTAACTCTGTGAGGTGAATTAACAGAACACAAAGCAGTTTCTCAGAAAGCTTCTTTCCAGTTTTTATCTAAGGACATTTCCTTTTTCTCCATAGCCCTCTATGGGCTTCTAAATATCACGTTCTAAATTGCACAAGAACAGTCTTAGCGAAAGGATTCTTGAGAGGAAAGCTGTAACTCTGTGAGATGAATTAAGAGAACACAAAGCAGTTTTTCAGAAAGCTTCTTTTCAGTTTTTATCTTAGGTTATTTCCTTTTTCACTGTAGACCTCTGTAGGCTTCTAAATATCACTTCCCAAATTCGACAAGAACAGTCTTAGGGAAAGGCTTCGTGAGGGGAAAGCTGTAACTTTGTGAGATGAATTAACAGAACACAACGCAGTGTCTCAGAAAGCTTCTTTCCCGTTTTAAACCGAAGATATTTCCTTTTCACCATAGCTCTCTATGGCCTTCGAAATGTCACGTTGCAAATTCCACAAGAACAGTCATAGCGAAAGGCTTCCTCAGGGGAAAGCTGTAACTCTGTGGGATGAATTCACAGATCAGAAAGCTGTTTCTCAGAAAGCTTCATTCTCACGTTTATGGCGGATATTTCCTTTGGCCCTATAGTCTTCAACGAGAACCGAATTATCCCTTCTCAGATTCCACAGAAATAAGGTTAGCAAACAGCTCTATGACATATAGCTCTCACTCAGTGAGTGGAAGTCACATATCACAAAGCAGTTTCTCAGAAATGTTCTTTTCAGTTTTTATCTTAGGATATTTCCTTTTTCACCATAGCCCTCTATGGGCTTACAAATACCACTCTGCAAATTCCACAAGAACAGTCTTACCGAAAGGCTTCTTAAGGGGAAAGCTGTAACTCTGTGAGGTGAATTAACAGAACACAAAGCAGTTTCTCAGAAAGCTTCTTTTCAGCTTTTATCTTAGGATATTTCCTTTTTCACCATAGCCCTATAAGGGCTTACAAATATCACTATGAGTATTACACAAGAAGAGTCTTAGCAAAAGTCTTTTTGAGGGTAAAGCTGTAACTCTTTGAGATGAATTAACAGAACACCAAGCAGTTTCTTAGAAAGCTTCTTTCCATTTTTTAACTGAAGGTATTTCCCTTTTCACCACAGCCGTCTATGGGCTTCGAAATATCACTTTGCAAATTCAAAAAGAACAGTCCTAGCGAAAGGCTTCTTGAATGGAATGCTGTAACTCTGTGAGATGAATTAACAGATCTCAGAGAAGTTTCTCAGAAAGCTTCTTTCTCACTTTTAGCGGCAGATATTTCCTTTGGCCCTATAGTCTTCAAAGGGATCCAAAATAACAGTTCTCCGATTCCATAGAAATAAGGCTATCAAACAGCTCTAGGAAATAGAGCTGTAACTCAGTGAGTGGAAGTCACATAATACTAAACCGTTTCTCAGAAAGCCTCTTTCAGTTTTTAACTGAAGCTATATCCTTTTTCACCGTAGCCCTCTATGGGCTTCCAAATATCACTTTGAAAATACAGCAAGAACAGTCTTAGCGAAAGGCTTCTAGAGGGGAAAGCTGTAACTCTGTTAGGTGAATTAACAGAACACAAAGCAGTTTCTCAGGAATGTTCTTTACAGTTTTTATCTGAAGATATTTCCTTTTCTCCATAGCGCTCTATGGGCTACCAAATATCACATTTCAAATTCCACAAGAACAGTCTTAGCGAAAGACTTCCTGAGGGGAAAGCTGTAAGTCTGTGAGATGAATTAAAAGAACACAAAGCAATTTCTCAGAAAGCTTCTTTCCAGTTTTTATCGGAGGATATTTCGTTTTCACCATAGCCGTCTATTGGCTTCCAAATATCATTTTTCAAATTGTGCAAGAATAATCTTAGCGAAAGGCTTCTTGAGGGGAAAGCTGTAACTCTGTGAAATGAATTCGCAAATCACAAAGAAGTTTCTCAGAAAGCTTCTTTCTAACTTTAACGACGGATATTTCCTTTGGCCCTTCAGTCTTCAAAGGGATCCGAAATAACAGTTCTCAGATTCCACAGAAATAAGACTGCCAAACAGCTCTACGAAATACAGCTGTAACTCCGTGAGTGGAAGTCATATATCACAAAGCAGTTTCTCAGAAAGCTTCTTTTCAGTTTTTAACTGAAGATATATCCTTTTTCACTATAGGTCACTATGAGCTTCCAAATATCACTTTGCATATTCCACAAGAACTGTCTTAGGGAAAGGCTTCTTGAAGGGAAACCTGTAACTCTGTGAGATGAATTAACAAAACACAAAGCAGTTTCTCAGAATGGTTCTTTTCAGTTTTTATCTTAGGATATTTACGTTTTCACCATCGACTTCTATGGGCTTACAAATATCACTTTGCAAATTCCACAAGAACAGTCTTAGCGAAAGGCTTCTAGAGGGGAAAGCTGAAACTCTGTGAGGTGAATTAACAGAATACAAAGCAGTTTCTCAGAAAGTTTCTTTCCAGTTTTTAACTGAAGGTATTTCCTTTTTCACCATAGAACTCGACGGGCTTTCAAATATCACTTTGCAAATTCCACAAGAACAGTCTTAGCGAACAGCTTCTTGAGGGGAAAGCTGAAACTCTGCCAGATAAATTAACAGAACACAAAACAGTTTGTTGGAAAGCTTCTTTCCATTTTTGATCCGAGGACATTTCCTTTTACACCATAGCCCTCTCACGGCTTCCAAATATCACTTTGCAAATTCCACGAGAACCGTCTTAGCGAAAGACTTCTGGAGGGGAAAGCTGAAACTCTGTGAGATGAATTAACAGAAAACAAAGCAGTTTCCCAGAAAGCTTCTTTCCAGTTTTTAATTGAAGATATTTCCTTTTTCACCATATCCCTCCATGGGCTTCCAAATATCACATTGCAAATTCCACAAGAACAGTCTTAGCGAAATGCTTCTTGAGGGGTAAGCTGTAACTCTGTGAGATGAATTAACAGAACACAAAGCAGTTTCTCAGAAAACTTCTTTCCAGTTTTTATGTGAGGAAATTTCCTTTTTAAACGTACCCCTCTATGGGCTTCCAAATATCACTTTGTAAACTCCACAAGAACAGTCTTAGCGAAAGGATTCTTGATAGGAAAGCTGTAACCCTGTGCATGAATTAACAGAACACAAAGAAGTTTCTCAGAAAGCTTCTCTCCAGTTTTTAACTGAAGATATTTCCTTTTTCACCGTAGCGCTCTATGGGCTTCCAAATATCTCTTTGGAAATTCCAGAAGAACAGTCTTAGTGAAGGGCTTCTTGAGGGTAGAGCTGTAATACTGTGAGATGAATTAACAAAACACAAAGCAGTTTCTCAGAAAGCTTCTTTCCAGTTTTTATGTGAGGAAATTTCCTTTTTAACCGTACCCCTCTATGGGCTTCCAAATATCACTTTGTAAACTCCACAAGAACAGTCTTAGCGAAAGGATTCGTGATAGGAAAGGTGTAACTCTGTGTATGAATTAACAGAACACAAAGCAGTTTCTCAGAAAGCTTCTCTCCAGTTTTTAACTGAAGATATTTCCATTTTCACCATAGCCCTCTATGAGCTTCCAAATATCATTTTGCAAATTTCACAACAACAGTCTTAATGAACGGCTTCTTGAGGGGAAAGCTATAACTCTGTGAGATGAATTAACGGTACGCAAAACAGTTTCTCAAAAAGCTTCTTTTCAGTTTTTATCTTAGGATATTTCCTTTTTCACCATAGCCCTCTATTGTTTTCCAAATATCACTTTGCAAATTCCACAAGAACAGTCTTAGCGAAAGGCCTCTTGAGGGGAAACTGTAGCTCTGTGAGATCAATTCACAGAACTCAAAGAAGTTTCTCAGAAAGCTTCTTTCACACTTTTAGTGGCGGATATTTCCTTTGGACCTATAGTCTTCAAAGAGATCCGAAGTAACATTTCTCAGATTCCACAGAAATAAGCCTAGCCAACAGTTCTACGAAATACAGCTGTTTCTCAGTGACAGGAAATCACATATCACAAAGCAGTTCCTCAGAAAGCTTCTTTTCACTTTTTAACTGAAGCTATATCCTTTTTCACCATAGCGACGTATGGACTTCCAAAGACCACTTTGGAAATTCCACAAGAACAGTCTTGGTGAAAGGCTTCTTGAGGGGAAAGCTGTAACTCTGTGAGATGAACTAAGAGAACACAAAACCGTTTCTCAGAAAGCTTCTTTCCAGTTTTTAACTGAAGATATTTCCCTTTTCACCATAGCCCTCTATGGGCTTCCAAATATCAATTTGAAAATAACACAAGATCAGTCTTAGTGAATGGCTTTTTGTTCGGAAAGCTGTAACTCTCTGAGATGAATTAACAAAACACAAAGCAGTTTCTCAGAAAGCTTCTTTTCAGTTTTTACCTTACGATATTTCCTTTTTCACCATAGTTCTCTAAGCACTTCCAAATATCACTTCGCAAATTTCACAAGAACAGTCTTAGTAAACGACTTCTTGAGGGGAATGCTGTACCTCTGTGAGATGGATTAACAGAACACAAAGCAGTTTCTCAGAAACGTTCTTTCCACTTTTTAACTGAAGATATTTCCTTTTTCCCCATAGCACTCTATGGGCTTCCAAATATCACTTTGCAAAATCCACGAGAACAGTCTTAGTGAACGGTTTCTTGAGGGGAAAGCTGTAAGTCTGTGAGATGAATTCAGAGAACACAAAGCAGTTTCTCAGAAATTTTCTTTTCAGTTTTTATCTTAGGATATTTTCTTTTTAACCATAGATCTCTATGGTTTTCCATATACCTTTTTCCAAATTCCACAAAAACAGCTTTAGCGAAAGTTTTCTTGAGGGGAAAGCCGTAATTCTGTGAGATGAATTAACAGAACACAAAGCAATTTCTCAGAAAGCTACTTTCCAGTTTTTATCTGAAGATATTTCCTTTACACCATGGTCCTCTATGGGCTTCCAAATATCACTTTGCAAATTCCACAAGAACAGTCTTACTGAACGACTTCTTGAGGGGAAAGCTGTAATTCTATAAGATGAATTAACAGAACACAAAGTCGTTTCTCAGAAAGCTTCTTTTCAGTTCTTATCTTAGGAAATTTCTTTTTCACCACAGCCCTCTATGGGCTTCCAAATGTCACTTTGCAAATTCCACAAGAACAGTCTTAGCGGAATGCTTCTTGAGGGGAAAGGTGTAACACTGTCAGATGAATTAACAGAACACAAAGCAGTTTCTCAGAAAACTTCTTTCCAGTTTATAACTGAAGATAATTCCTTTTTCACCTTAGCCCCCTTTGGGTTTCCAAATAGCACTTTGAAAATTCCACAAGAACGGTCTTAATGAACGGTTTCTGGAGGGCAAAGCTGTAACTGTGTGAGATGAATTAACGGAACACAAAGTAGTTTCTCAAGAAGCTTCTTTCTAGTTTTCATCTGAGGACATTTCCTTTTTCACCATAGCCCTCTATGGGCTTCCAAATTTCACTTTGCAAATTCCACAAGAACAGTCTTAACGAAAGACTTCTTGAGGGGAAAGCTGTAACTCTGTGAGATGAATTAACAGAAAACAAAGCAGTTTCTCAGAAAGCTTCTATACACTTTTTAACTGAAGATATTCCTTTTTTCACCATAACCCTATATGGGCTTCCAAATATTACTTTGCGAATTACACAAGAACAGTCATAGCGAAAGGCTTCTCGAGGGGAAAGCTGTAACTCTGTGAGATGAATTAACAGAACACAAAGCAGTTTCTCAGAAAGCTTCTTTCCAGTTTTTATCCAAGGACATTTCCTTTTTCTCCATAGCCCTCTATGGGCTTCTAAATATCCCGTTCTAAATTGCACAAGAACAGTCTTAGCGAAAGGATTCTTGAGAGGAAAGCTGTAACTCGGTGAGATGAATTAAGAGAACACAAAGCAGTTTTTCAGAAAGCTTCTTTTCAGTTTTTATCTTAGGTTATTTCCTTTTTCACTGTAGACCTCTGTAGGCTTCTAAATATCACTTCCCAAATTCGACAAGAACAGTCTTAGGGAAAGGCTTCGTGAGGGGAAAGCTGTAACTTTGTGAGATGAATTAACAGAACACAACGCAGTGTCTCAGAAAGCTTCTTTCCCGTTTTGAACCGAAGATATTTCCTTTTCACCATAGCTCTCTATGGGCTTCGAAATGTCACTTTGCAAATTCCACAAGAACAGTCATAGCGAAAGGCTTCCTCAGGGGAAAGCTGTAACTCTGTGGGATGAATTTACAGATCAGAAAGCTTTTTCTCAGAAAGCTTCTTTCTCACTTTTATGGCGGATATTTCCTTTGGCCCTATAGTCTTCAAAGGGAACCGAATTATGCCTTCTCAGATTCCACAGAAATAAGGTTAGCAAACAGCTCTATGACATATAGCTCTCACTCAGTGAGTGGAAGTCACGTATCACAAAGCAGTTTCTCAGAAATGTTCTTTTCAGTTTTTATCTTAGGATATTTCCTTTTTCACCATAGCCCTCTATGGGCTTACAAATACCACTCTGCAAATTCCACAAGAACAGTCTTAGCGAAAGGCTTCTTAAGGGGAAAGCTGTAACTCTGTGAGGTGAATTAACAGAACACAAAGCAGTTTCTCAGAAAGCTTCTTTTCAGCTTTTATCTTAGGATATTTCCTTTTTCACCATAGCCCTATAAGGGCTTACAAATATCACTATGAGTATTACACAAGAAGAGTCTTAGCAAAAGTCTTTTTGAGGGTAAAGCTGTAACTCTTTGAGATGAATTAACAGAACACCAAGCAGTTTCTTAGAAAGCTTCTTTCCATTTTTTAACTGAAGGTATTTCCCTTTTCACCACAGCCGTCTATGGGCTTCGAAATATCACTTTGCAAATTCAAAAAGAACAGTCCTAGCGAAAGTCTTCTTGAGTGGAATGCTGTAACTCTGTGAGATGAATTAACAGATCTCAGAGAAGTTTCTCAGAAAGCTTCTTTCTCACTTTTAGCGGCAGTTATTTCCTTTGGCCCTATAGTCTTCAAAGGGATCCAAAATAACAGTTCTCCGATTCCATAGAAATAAGGCTATCAAACAGCTCTAGGAAATAGAGCTGTAACTCAGTGAGTGGAAGTCACATAATACTAAACCGTTTCTCAGAAAGCCTCTTTCAGTTTTTAACTGAAGCTTTATCCTTTTTCACCGTAGCCCTCTATGGGCTTCAAAATATCACTTTGAAAATACAGCAAGAACAGTCTTAGCGAAAGGCTTCTAGAGGGGAAAGCTGTAACTCTGTTAGGTGAATTAACAGAACACAAAGCAGTTTCTCAGGAATGTTCTTTACAGTTTTTATCTGAAGATATTTCCTTTTCTCCATAGCGCTCTATGGGCTACCAAATATCACATTTCAAATTCCACAAGAACAGTCTTAGCGAAAGACTTCCTGAGGGGAAAGCTGTAAGTCTGTGAGATGAATTAAAAGAACACAAAGCAATTTCTCAGAAAGCTTCTTTCCAGTTTTTATCGGAGGATATTTCGTTTTCACCATAGCCGTCTATTGGCTTCCAAATATCATTTTTCAAATTGTGCAAGAATAATCTTAGCGAAAGGCTTCTTGAGGGGAAAGCTGTAACTCTGTGAAATGAATTCGCAAATCACAAAGAAGTTTCTCAGAAAGCTTCTTTCTAACTTTAACGACGGATATTTCCTTTGGCCCTTCAGTCTTCAAAGGGATCCGAAATAACAGTTCTCAGATTCCACAGAAATAAGACTGCCAAACAGCTCTACGAAATACAGCTGTAACTCAGTGAGTGGAAGTCATATATCACAAAGCAGTTTCTCAGAAAGCTTCTTTTCAGTTTTTAACTGAAGATATATCCTTTTTCACTATAGGTCACTATGAGCTTCCAAATATCACTTTGCATATTCCACAAGAACTGTCTTAGCGAAAGGCTTCTTGAAGGGAAACCTGTAACTCTGTGAGATGAATTAACAAAACACAAAGCAGTTTCTCAGAATGGTTCTTTTCAGTTTTTATCTTAGGATATTTACGTTTTCACCATCGACTTCTATGGGCTTACAAATATCACTTTGCAAATTCCACAAGAACAGTCTTAGCGAAAGGCTTCTAGAGGGGAAAGCTGAAACTCTGTGAGGTGAATTAACAGAATACAAAGCAGTTTCTCAGAAAGTTTCTTTCCAGTTTTTAACTGAAGGTATTTCCTTTTTCACCATAGAACTCGACGGGCTTTCAAATATCACTTTGCAAATTCCACAAGAACAGTCTTAGCGAACGGCTTCTTGAGGGGAAAGCTGAAACTCTGCCAGATAAATTAACAGAACACAAAACAGTTTGTTGGAAAGCTTCTTTCCATTTTTGATCCGAGGACATTTCCTTTTACACCATAGCCCTCTCACGGCTTCCAAATATCACTTTGCAAATTCCACGAGAACCGTCTTAGCGAAAGACTTCTGGAGGGGAAAGCTGAAACTCTGTGAGATGAATTAACAGAAAACAAAGCAGTTTCTCAGAAAGCTTCTTTCCAGTTTTTAATTGAAGATATTTCCTTTTTCACCATATCCCTCCATGGGCTTCCAAATATCACATTGCAAATTCCACAAGAACAGTCTTAGCGAAATGCTTCTTGAGGGGTAAGCTGTAACTCTGTGAGATGAATTAACAGAACACAAAGCAGTTTCTCAGAAAACTTCTTTCCAGTTTTTATGTGAGGAAATTTCCTTTTTAAACGTACCCCTCTATGGGCTTCCAAATATCACTTTGTAAACTCCACAAGAACAGTCTTAGCGAAAGGATTCTTGATAGGAAAGCTGTAACTCTGTGCATGAATTAACAGAACACAAAGAAGTTTCTCAGAAAGCTTCTCTCCAGTTTTTAACTGAAGATATTTCCTTTTTCACCGTAGCGCTCTATGGGCTTCCAAATATCTCTTTGGAAATTCCAGAAGAACAGTCTTAGTGAAGGGCTTCTTGAGGGTAGAGCTGTAATACTGTGAGATGAATTAACAAAACACAAAGCAGTTTCTCAGAAAGCTTCTTTCCAGTTTTTATGTGAGGAAATTTCCTTTTTAACCGTACCCCTCTATGGGCTTCCAAATATCACTTTGTAAACTCCACAAGAACAGTCTTAGCGAAAGGATTCGTGATAGGAAAGGTGTAACTCTGTGTATGAATTAACAGAACACAAAGCAGTTTCTCAGAAAGCTTCTCTCCAGTTTTTAACTGAAGATATTTCCATTTTCACCATGGCCCTCTATGAGCTTCCAAATATCATTTTGCAAATTTCACAACAACAGTCTTAATGAACGGCTTCTTGAGGGGAAAGCTATAACTCTGTGAGATGAATTAACGGTACGCAAAACAGTTTCTCAAAAAGCTTCTTTTCAGTTTTTATCTTAGGATATTTCCTTTTTCACCATAGCCCTCTATTGTTTTCCAAATATCACTTTGCAAATTCCACGAGAACAGTCTTAGCGAAAGGCCTCTTGAGGGGAAACTGTAGCTCTGTGAGATCAATTCACAGAACTCAAAGAAGTTTCTCAGAAAGCTTCTTTCACACTTTTAGTGGCGGATATTTCCTTTGGACCTATAGTCTTCAAAGAGATCCGAAGTAACATTTCTCAGATTCCACAGAAATAAGCCTAGCCAACAGTTCTACGAAATACAGCTGTTTCTCAGTGACAGGAAATCACATATCACAAAGCAGTTCCTCGGAAAGCTTCTTTTCACTTTTTAACTGAAGCTATATCCTTTTTCACCATAGCGACGTATGGACTTCCAAAGACCACTTTGGAAATTCCACAAGAACAGTCTTGGTGAAAGGCTTCTTGAGGGGAAAGCTGTAACTCTGTGAGATGAACTAAGAGAACACAAAACCGTTTCTCAGAAAGCTTCTTTCCAGTTTTTAACTGAAGATATTTCCCTTTTCACCATAGCCCTCTATGGGCTTCCAAATATCAATTTGAAAATAACACAAGATCAGTCTTAGTGAATGGCTTTTTGTTCGGAAAGCTGTAACTCTCTGAGATGAATTAACAAAACACAAAGCAGTTTCTCAGAAAGCTTCTTTTCAGTTTTTACCTTACGATATTTCCTTTTTCACCATAGTTCTCTAAGCACTTCCAAATATCACTTCGCAAATTTCACAAGAACAGTCTTAGTAAACGACTTCTTGAGGGGAATGCTGTACCTCTGTGAGATGGATTAACAGAACACAAAGCAGTTTCTCAGAAACGTTCTTTCCACTTTTTAACTGAAGATATTTCCTTTTTCCCCATAGCACTCTATGGGCTTCCAAATATCACTTTGCAAAATCCACGAGAACAGTCTTAGTGAACGGTTTCTTGAGGGGAAAGCTGTAAGTCTGTGAGATGAATTCAGAGAACACAAAGCAGTTTCTCAGAAATTTTCTTTTCAGTTTTTATCTTAGGATATTTTCTTTTTAACCATAGATCTCTATGGTTTTCCATATACCTTTTTCCAAATTCCACAAAAACAGCTTTAGCGAAAGTTTTCTTGAGGGGAAAGCCGTAATTCTGTGAGATGAATTAACAGAACACAAAGCAATTTCTCAGAAAGCTACTTTCCAGTTTTTATCTGAAGATATTTCCTTTACACCATGGTCCTCTATGGGCTTCCAAATATCACTTAGGAAATTCCACAAGAACAGTCTTACTGAACGACTTCTTGAGGGGAAAGCTGTAATTCTATAAGATGAATTAACAGAACACAAAGTCGTTTCTCAGAAAGCTTCTTTTCAGTTCTTATCTTAGGAAATTTCTTTTTCACCACAGCCCTCTATGGGCTTCCAAATGTCACTTTGCAAATTCCACAAGAACAGTCTTAGCGGAATGCTTCTTGAGGGGAAAGGTGTAACACTGTCAGATGAATTAACAGAACACAAAGCAGTTTCTCAGAAAACTTCTTTCCAGTTTATAACTGAAGATATTTCCTTTTTCACCATAGCCCCCTATGGGTTTCCAAATAGCACTTTGAAAATTCCACAAGAACGGTCTTAATGAACGGTTTCTGGAGGGCAAAGCTGTAACTGTGTGAGATGAATTAACGGAACACAAAGTAGTTTCTCAAGAAGCTTCTTTCTAGTTTTCATCTGAGGACATTTCCTTTTTCACCATAGCCCTCTATGGGCTTCCAAATTTCACTTTGCAAATTCCACAAGAACAGTCTTAACGAAAGACTTCTTGAGGGGAAAGCTGTAACTCTGTGAGATGAATTAACAGAAAACAAAGCAGTTTCTCAGAAAGCTTCTATACACTTTCTAACTGAAGATATTCCTTTTTTCACCATAACCCTATATGGGCTTCCAAATATTACTTTGCGAATTACACAAGAACAGTCATAGCGAAAGGCTTCTCGAGGGGAAAGCTGTAACTCTGTGAGATGAATTAACAGAACACAAAGCAGTTTCTCAGAAAGCTTCTTTCCAGTTTTTATCTAAGGACATTTCCTTTTTCTCCATAGCCCTCTATGGGCTTCTAAATATCCCGTTCTAAATTGCACAAGAACAGTCTTAGCGAAAGGATTCTTGAGAGGAAAGCTGTAACTCGGTGAGATGAATTAAGAGAACACAAAGCAGTTTTTCAGAAAGCTTCTTTTCAGTTTTTATCTTAGGTTATTTCCTTTTTCACTGTAGACCTCTGTAGGCTTCTAAATATCACTTCCCAAATTCGACAAGAACAGTCTTAGGGAAAGGCTTCGTGAGGGGAAAGCTGTAACTTTGTGAGATGAATTAACAGAACACAACGCAGTGTCTCAGAAAGCTTCTTTCCCGTTTTAAACCGAAGATATTTCCTTTTCACCATAGCTCTCTATGGGCTTCGAAATGTCACTTTGCAAATTCCACAAGAACAGTCATAGCGAAAGGCTTCCTCAGGGGAAAGCTGTAACTCTGTGGGATGAATTTACAGAACACAAAGCAGTTTCTCAGAAAGCTTCTTTTCAGCTTTTATCTTAGGATATTTCCTTTTTCACCATAGCCCTATAAGGGCTTACAAATATCACTATGAGTATTACACAAGAAGAGTCTTAGCAAAAGTCTTTTTGAGGGTAAAGCTGTAACTCTTTGAGATGAATTAACAGAACACCAAGCAGTTTCTTAGAAAGCTTCTTTCCATTTTTTAACTGAAGGTATTTCCCTTTTCACCACAGCCGTCTATGGGCTTCGAAATATCACTTTGCAAATTCAAAAAGAACAGTCCTAGCGAAAGTCTTCTTGAGTGGAATGCTGTAACTCTGTGAGATGAATTAACAGATCTCAGAGAAGTTTCTCAGAAAGCTTCTTTCTCACTTTTAGCGGCAGTTATTTCCTTTGGCCCTATAGTCTTCAAAGGGATCCAAAATAACAGTTCTCCGATTCCATAGAAATAAGGCTATCAAACAGCTCTAGGAAATAGAGCTGTAACTCAGTGAGTGGAAGTCACATAATACTAAACCGTTTCTCAGAAAGCCTCTTTCAGTTTTTAACTGAAGCTTTATCCTTTTTCACCGTAGCCCTCTATGGGCTTCCAAATATCACTTTGAAAATACAGCAAGAACAGTCTTAGCGAAAGGCTTCTAGAGGGGAAAGCTGTAACTCTGTTAGGTGAATTAACAGAACACAAAGCAGTTTCTCAGGAATGTTCTTTACAGTTTTTATCTGAAGATATTTCCTTTTCTCCATAGCGCTCTATGGGCTACCAAATATCACATTTCAAATTCCACAAGAACAGTCTTAGCGAAAGACTTCCTGAGGGGAAAGCTGTAAGTCTGTGAGATGAATTAAAAGAACACAAAGCAATTTCTCAGAAAGCTTCTTTCCAGTTTTTATCGGAGGATATTTCGTTTTCACCATAGCCGTCTATTGGCTTCCAAATATCATTTTTCAAATTGTGCAAGAATAATCTTAGCGAAAGGCTTCTTGAGGGGAAAGCTGTAACTCTGTGAAATGAATTCGCAAATCACAAAGAAGTTTCTCAGAAAGCTTCTTTCTAACTTTAACGACGGATATTTCCTTTGGCCCTTCAGTCTTCAAAGGGATCCGAAATAACAGTTCTCAGATTCCACAGAAATAAGACTGCCAAACAGCTCTACGAAATACAGCTGTAACTCAGTGAGTGGAAGTCATATATCACAAAGCAGTTTCTCAGAAAGCTTCTTTTCAGTTTTTAACTGAAGATATATCCTTTTTCACTATAGGTCACTATGAGCTTCCAAATATCACTTTGCATATTCCACAAGAACTGTCTTAGGGAAAGGCTTCTTGAAGGGAAACCTGTAACTCTGTGAGATGAATTAACAAAACACAAAGCAGTTTCTCAGAATGGTTCTTTTCAGTTTTTATCTTAGGATATTTACGTTTTCACCATCGACTTCTATGGGCTTACAAATATCACTTTGCAAATTCCACAAGAACAGTCTTAGCGAAAGGCTTCTAGAGGGGAAAGCTGAAACTCTGTGAGGTGAATTAACAGAATACAAAGCAGTTTCTCAGAAAGTTTCTTTCCAGTTTTTAACTGAAGGTATTTCCTTTTTCAGCATAGAACTCGACGGGCTTTCAAATATCACTTTGCAAATTCCACAAGAACAGTCTTAGCGAACGGCTTCTTGAGGGGAAAGCTGAAACTCTGCCAGATAAATTAACAGAACACAAAACAGTTTGTTGGAAAGCTTCTTTCCATTTTTGATCCGAGGACATTTCCTTTTACACCATAGCCCTCTCACGGCTTCCAAATATCACTTTGCAAATTCCACGAGAACCGTCTTAGCGAAAGACTTCTGGAGGGGAAAGCTGAAACTCTGTGAGATGAATTAACAGAAAACAAAGCAGTTTCTCAGAAAGCTTCTTTCCAGTTTTTAATTGAAGATATTTCCTTTTTCACCATATCCCTCCATGGGCTTCCAAATATCACATTGCAAATTCCACAAGAACAGTCTTAGCGAAATGCTTCTTGAGGGGTAAGCTGTAACTCTGTGAGATGAATTAACAGAACACAAAGCAGTTTCTCAGAAAACTTCTTTCCAGTTTTTATGTGAGGAAATTTCCTTTTTAAACGTACCCCTCTATGGGCTTCCAAATATCACTTTGTAAACTCCACAAGAACAGTCTTAGCGAAAGGATTCTTGATAGGAAAGCTGTAACTCTGTGCATGAATTAACAGAACACAAAGAAGTTTCTCAGAAAGCTTCTCTCCAGTTTTTAACTGAAGATATTTCCTTTTTCACCGTAGCGCTCTATGGGCTTCCAAATATCTCTTTGGAAATTCCAGAAGAACAGTCTTAGTGAAGGGCTTCTTGAGGGTAGAGCTGTAATACTGTGAGATGAATTAACAAAACACAAAGCAGTTTCTCAGAAAGCTTCTTTCCAGTTTTTATGTGAGGAAATTTCCTTTTTAACCGTACCCCTCTATGGGCTTCCAAATATCACTTTGTAAACTCCACAAGAACAGTCTTAGCGAAAGGATTCGTGATAGGAAAGGTGTAACTCTGTGTATGAATTAACAGAACACAAAGCAGTTTCTCAGAAAGCTTCTCTCCAGTTTTTAACTGAAGATATTTCCATTTTCACCATAGCCCTCTATGAGCTTCCAAATATCATTTTGCAAATTTCACAACAACAGTCTTAATGAACGGCTTCTTGAGGGGAAAGCTATAACTCTGTGAGATGAATTAACGGTACGCAAAACAGTTTCTCAAAAAGCTTCTTTTCAGTTTTTATCTTAGGATATTTCCTTTTTCACCATAGCCCTCTATTGTTTTCCAAATATCACTTTGCAAATTCCACAAGAACAGTCTTAGCGAAAGGCCTCTTGAGGGGAAACTGTAGCTCTGTGAGATCAATTCACAGAACTCAAAGAAGTTTCTCAGAAAGCTTCTTTCACACTTTTAGTGGCGGATATTTCCTTTGGACCTATAGTCTTCAAAGAGATCCGAAGTAACATTTCTCAGATTCCACAGAAATAAGCCTAGCCAACAGTTCTACGAAATACAGCTGTTTCTCAGTGACAGGAAATCACATATCACAAAGCAGTTCCTCAGAAAGCTTCTTTTCACTTTTTAACTGAAGCTATATCCTTTTTCACCATAGCGACGTATGGACTTCCAAAGACCACTTTGGAAATTCCACAAGAACAGTCTTGGTGAAAGGCTTCTTGAGGGGAAAGCTGTAACTCTGTGAGATGAACTAAGAGAACACAAAACCGTTTCTCAGAAAGCTTCTTTCCAGTTTTTAACTGAAGATATTTCCCTTTTCACCATAGCCCTCTATGGGCTTCCAAATATCAATTTGAAAATAACACAAGATCAGTCTTAGTGAATGGCTTTTTGTTCGGAAAGCTGTAACTCTCTGAGATGAATTAACAAAACACAAAGCAGTTTCTCAGAAAGCTTCTTTTCAGTTTTTACCTTACGATATTTCCTTTTTCACCATAGTTCTCTAAGCACTTCCAAATATCACTTCGCAAATTTCACAAGAACAGTCTTAGTAAACGACTTCTTGAGGGGAATGCTGTACCTCTGTGAGATGGATTAACAGAACACAAAGCAGTTTCTCAGAAACGTTCTTTCCACTTTTTAACTGAAGATATTTCCTTTTTCCCCATAGCACTCTATGGGCTTCCAAATATCACTTTGCAAAATCCACGAGAACAGTCTTAGTGAACGGTTTCTTGAGGGGAAAGCTGTAAGTCTGTGAGATGAATTCAGAGAACACAAAGCAGTTTCTCAGAAATTTTCTTTTCAGTTTTTATCTTAGGATATTTTCTTTTTAACCATAGATCTCTATGGTTTTCCATATACCTTTTTCCAAATTCCACAAAAACAGCTTTAGCGAAAGTTTTCTTGAGGGGAAAGCCGTAATTCTGTGAGATGAATTAACAGAACACAAAGCAATTTCTCAGAAAGCTACTTTCCAGTTTTTATCTGAAGATATTTCCTTTACACCATGGTCCTCTATGGGCTTCCAAATATCACTTTGCAAATTCCACAAGAACAGTCTTACTGAACGACTTCTTGAGGGGAAAGCTGTAATTCTATAAGATGAATTAACAGAACACAAAGTCGTTTCTCAGAAAGCTTCTTTTCAGTTCTTATCTTAGGAAATTTCTTTTTCACCACAGCCCTCTATGGGCTTCCAAATGTCACTTTGCAAATTCCACAAGAACAGTCTTAGCGGAATGCTTCTTGAGGGGAAAGGTGTAACACTGTCAGATGAATTAACAGAACACAAAGCAGTTTCTCAGAAAACTTCTTTCCAGTTTATAACTGAAGATAATTCCTTTTTCACCTTAGCCCCCTTTGGGTTTCCAAATAGCACTTTGAAAATTCCACAAGAACGGTCTTAATGAACGGTTTCTGGAGGGCAAAGCTGTAACTGTGTGAGATGAATTAACGGAACACAAAGTAGTTTCTCAAGAAGCTTCTTTCTAGTTTTCATCTGAGGACATTTCCTTTTTCACCATAGCCCTCTATGGGCTTCCAAATTTCACTTTGCAAATTCCACAAGAACAGTCTTAACGAAAGACTTCTTGAGGGGAAAGCTGTAACTCTGTGAGATGAATTAACAGAAAACAAAGCAGTTTCTCAGAAAGCTTCTATACACTTTCTAACTGAAGATATTCCTTTTTTCACCATAACCCTATATGGGCTTCCAAATATTACTTTGCGAATTACACAAGAACAGTCATAGCGAAAGGCTTCTCGAGGGGAAAGCTGTAACTCTGTGAGATGAATTAACAGAACACAAAGCAGTTTCTCAGAAAGCTTCTTTCCAGTTTTTATCCAAGGACATTTCCTTTTTCTCCATAGCCCTCTATGGGCTTCTAAATATCCCGTTCTAAATTGCACAAGAACAGTCTTAGCGAAAGGATTCTTGAGAGGAAAGCTGTAACTCGGTGAGATGAATTAAGAGAACACAAAGCAGTTTTTCAGAAAGCTTCTTTTCAGTTTTTATCTTAGGTTATTTCCTTTTTCACTGTAGACCTCTGTAGGCTTCTAAATATCACTTCCCAAATTCGACAAGAACAGTCTTAGGGAAAGGCTTCGTGAGGGGAAAGCTGTAACTTTGTGAGATGAATTAACAGAACACAACGCAGTGTCTCAGAAAGCTTCTTTCCCGTTTTGAACCGAAGATATTTCCTTTTCACCATAGCTCTCTATGGGCTTCGAAATGTCACTTTGCAAATTCCACAAGAACAGTCATAGCGAAAGGCTTCCTCAGGGGAAAGCTGTAACTCTGTGGGATGAATTTACAGATCAGAAAGCTGTTTCTCAGAAAGCTTCTTTCTCACTTTTATGGCGGATATTTCCTTTGGCCCTATAGTCTTCAAAGGGAACCGAATTATCCCTTCTCAGATTCCACAGAAATAAGGTTAGCAAACAGCTCTATGACATATAGCTCTCACTCAGTGAGTGGAAGTCACGTATCACAAAGCAGTTTCTCAGAAATGTTCTTTTCAGTTTTTATCTTAGGATATTTCCTTTTTCACCATAGCCCTCTATGGGCTTACAAATACCACTCTGCAAATTCCACAAGAACAGTCTTAGCGAAAGGCTTCTTAAGGGGAAAGCTGTAACTCTGTGAGGTGAATTAACAGAACACAAAGCAGTTTCTCAGAAAGCTTCTTTCCAGTTTTTATCTAAGGACATTTCCTTTTTCTCCATAGCCCTCTATGGGCTTCTAAATATCACGTTCTAAATTGCACAAGAACAGTCTTAGCGAAAGGATTCTTGAGAGGAAAGCTGTAACTCTGTGAGATGAATTAAGAGAACACAAAGCAGTTTTTCAGAAAGCTTCTTTTCAGTTTTTATCTTAGGTTATTTCCTTTTTCACTGTAGACCTCTGTAGGCTTCTAAATATCACTTCCCAAATTCGACAAGAACAGTCTTAGGGAAAGGCTTCGTGAGGGGAAAGCTGTAACTTTGTGAGATGAATTAACAGAACACAACACAGTGTCTCAGAAAGCTTCTTTCCCGTTTTAAACCGAAGATATTTCCTTTTCACCATAGCTCTCTATGGCCTTCGAAATGTCACGTTGCAAATTCCACAAGAACAGTCATAGCGAAAGGCTTCCTCAGGGGAAAGCTGTAACTCTGTGGGATGAATTCACAGATCAGAAAGCTGTTTCTCAGAAAGCTTCATTCTCACGTTTATGGCGGATATTTCCTTTGGCCCTATAGTCTTCAACGAGAACCGAATTATCCCTTCTCAGATTCCACAGAAATAAGGTTAGCAAACAGCTCTATGACATATAGCTCTCACTCAGTGAGTGGAAGTCACATATCACAAAGCAGTTTCTCAGAAATGTTCTTTTCAGTTTTTATCTTAGGATATTTCCTTTTTCACCATAGCCCTCTATGGGCTTACAAATACCACTCTGCAAATTCCACAAGAACAGTCTTACCGAAAGGCTTCTTAAGGGGAAAGCTGTAACTCTGTGAGGTGAATTAACAGAACACAAAGCAGTTTCTCAGAAAGCTTCTTTTCAGCTTTTATCTTAGGATATTTCCTTTTTCACCATAGCCCTATAAGGGCTTACAAATATCACTATGAGTATTACACAAGAAGAGTCTTAGCAAAAGTCTTTTTGAGGGTAAAGCTGTAACTCTTTGAGATGAATTAACAGAACACCAAGCAGTTTCTTAGAAAGCTTCTTTCCATTTTTTAACTGAAGGTATTTCCCTTTTCACCACAGCCGTCTATGGGCTTCGAAATATCACTTTGCAAATTCAAAAAGAACAGTCCTAGCGAAAGGCTTCTTGAATGGAATGCTGTAACTCTGTGAGATGAATTAACAGATCTCAGAGAAGTTTCTCAGAAAGCTTCTTTCTCACTTTTAGCGGCAGATATTTCCTTTGGCCCTATAGTCTTCAAAGGGATCCAAAATAACAGTTCTCCGATTCCATAGAAATAAGGCTATCAAACAGCTCTAGGAAATAGAGCTGTAACTCAGTGAGTGGAAGTCACATAATACTAAACCGTTTCTCAGAAAGCCTCTTTCAGTTTTTAACTGAAGCTATATCCTTTTTCACCGTAGCCCTCTATGGGCTTCCAAATATCACTTTGAAAATACAGCAAGAACAGTCTTAGCGAAAGGCTTCTAGAGGGGAAAGCTGTAACTCTGTTAGGTGAATTAACAGAACACAAAGCAGTTTCTCAGGAATGTTCTTTACAGTTTTTATCTGAAGATATTTCCTTTTCTCCATAGCGCTCTATGGGCTACCAAATATCACATTTCAAATTCCACAAGAACAGTCTTAGCGAAAGACTTCCTGAGGGGAAAGCTGTAAGTCTGTGAGATGAATTAAAAGAACACAAAGCAATTTCTCAGAAAGCTTCTTTCCAGTTTTTATCGGAGGATATTTCGTTTTCACCATAGCCGTCTATTGGCTTCCAAATATCATTTTTCAAATTGTGCAAGAATAATCTTAGCGAAAGGCTTCTTGAGGGGAAAGCTGTAACTCTGTGAAATGAATTCGCAAATCACAAAGAAGTTTCTCAGAAAGCTTCTTTCTAACTTTAACGACGGATATTTCCTTTGGCCCTTCAGTCTTCAAAGGGATCCGAAATAACAGTTCTCAGATTCCACAGAAATAAGACTGCCAAACAGCTCTACGAAATACAGCTGTAACTCCGTGAGTGGAAGTCATATATCACAAAGCAGTTTCTCAGAAAGCTTCTTTTCAGTTTTTAACTGAAGATATATCCTTTTTCACTATAGGTCACTATGAGCTTCCAAATATCACTTTGCATATTCCACAAGAACTGTCTTAGGGAAAGGCTTCTTGAAGGGAAACCTGTAACTCTGTGAGATGAATTAACAAAACACAAAGCAGTTTCTCAGAATGGTTCTTTTCAGTTTTTATCTTAGGATATTTACGTTTTCACCATCGACTTCTATGGGCTTACAAATATCACTTTGCAAATTCCACAAGAACAGTCTTAGCGAAAGGCTTCTAGAGGGGAAAGCTGAAACTCTGTGAGGTGAATTAACAGAATACAAAGCAGTTTCTCAGAAAGTTTCTTTCCAGTTTTTAACTGAAGGTATTTCCTTTTTCACCATAGAACTCGACGGGCTTTCAAATATCACTTTGCAAATTCCACAAGAACAGTCTTAGCGAACAGCTTCTTGAGGGGAAAGCTGAAACTCTGCCAGATAAATTAACAGAACACAAAACAGTTTGTTGGAAAGCTTCTTTCCATTTTTGATCCGAGGACATTTCCTTTTACACCATAGCCCTCTCACGGCTTCCAAATATCACTTTGCAAATTCCACGAGAACCGTCTTAGCGAAAGACTTCTGGAGGGGAAAGCTGAAACTCTGTGAGATGAATTAACAGAAAACAAAGCAGTTTCCCAGAAAGCTTCTTTCCAGTTTTTAATTGAAGATATTTCCTTTTTCACCATATCCCTCCATGGGCTTCCAAATATCACATTGCAAATTCCACAAGAACAGTCTTAGCGAAATGCTTCTTGAGGGGTAAGCTGTAACTCTGTGAGATGAATTAACAGAACACAAAGCAGTTTCTCAGAAAACTTCTTTCCAGTTTTTATGTGAGGAAATTTCCTTTTTAAACGTACCCCTCTATGGGCTTCCAAATATCACTTTGTAAACTCCACAAGAACAGTCTTAGCGAAAGGATTCTTGATAGGAAAGCTGTAACTCTGTGCATGAATTAACAGAACACAAAGAAGTTTCTCAGAAAGCTTCTCTCCAGTTTTTAACTGAAGATATTTCCTTTTTCACCGTAGCGCTCTATGGGCTTCCAAATATCTCTTTGGAAATTCCAGAAGAACAGTCTTAGTGAAGGGCTTCTTGAGGGTAGAGCTGTAATACTGTGAGATGAATTAACAAAACACAAAGCAGTTTCTCAGAAAGCTTCTTTCCAGTTTTTATGTGAGGAAATTTCCTTTTTAACCGTACCCCTCTATGGGCTTCCAAATATCACTTTGTAAACTCCACAAGAACAGTCTTAGCGAAAGGATTCGTGATAGGAAAGGTGTAACTCTGTGTATGAATTAACAGAACACAAAGCAGTTTCTCAGAAAGCTTCTCTCCAGTTTTTAACTGAAGATATTTCCATTTTCACCATAGCCCTCTATGAGCTTCCAAATATCATTTTGCAAATTTCACAACAACAGTCTTAATGAACGGCTTCTTGAGGGGAAAGCTATAACTCTGTGAGATGAATTAACGGTACGCAAAACAGTTTCTCAAAAAGCTTCTTTTCAGTTTTTATCTTAGGATATTTCCTTTTTCACCATAGCCCTCTATTGTTTTCCAAATATCACTTTGCAAATTCCACAAGAACAGTCTTAGCGAAAGGCCTCTTGAGGGGAAACTGTAGCTCTGTGAGATCAATTCACAGAACTCAAAGAAGTTTCTCAGAAAGCTTCTTTCACACTTTTAGTGGCGGATATTTCCTTTGGACCTATAGTCTTCAAAGAGATCCGAAGTAACATTTCTCAGATTCCACAGAAATAAGCCTAGCCAACAGTTCTACGAAATACAGCTGTTTCTCAGTGACAGGAAATCACATATCACAAAGCAGTTCCTCAGAAAGCTTCTTTTCACTTTTTAACTGAAGCTATATCCTTTTTCACCATAGCGACGTATGGACTTCCAAAGACCACTTTGGAAATTCCACAAGAACAGTCTTGGTGAAAGGCTTCTTGAGGGGAAAGCTGTAACTCTGTGAGATGAACTAAGAGAACACAAAACCGTTTCTTAGAAAGCTTCTTTCCAGTTTTTAACTGAAGATATTTCCCTTTTCACCATAGCCCTCTATGGGCTTCCAAATATCAATTTGAAAATAACACAAGATCAGTCTTAGTGAATGGCTTTTTGTTCGGAAAGCTGTAACTCTCTGAGATGAATTAACAAAACACAAAGCAGTTTCTCAGAAAGCTTCTTTTCAGTTTTTACCTTACGATATTTCCTTTTTCACCATAGTTCTCTAAGCACTTCCAAATATCACTTCGCAAATTTCACAAGAACAGTCTTAGTAAACGACTTCTTGAGGGGAATGCTGTACCTCTGTGAGATGGATTAACAGAACACAAAGCAGTTTCTCAGAAACGTTCTTTCCACTTTTTAACTGAAGATATTTCCTTTTTCCCCATAGCACTCTATGGGCTTCCAAATATCACTTTGCAAAATCCACGAGAACAGTCTTAGTGAACGGTTTCTTGAGGGGAAAGCTGTAAGTCTGTGAGATGAATTCAGAGAACACAAAGCAGTTTCTCAGAAATTTTCTTTTCAGTTTTTATCTTAGGATATTTTCTTTTTAACCATAGATCTCTATGGTTTTCCATATACCTTTTTCCAAATTCCACAAAAACAGCTTTAGCGAAAGTTTTCTTGAGGGGAAAGCCGTAATTCTGTGAGATGAATTAACAGAACACAAAGCAATTTCTCAGAAAGCTACTTTCCAGTTTTTATCTGAAGATATTTCCTTTACACCATGGTCCTCTATGGGCTTCCAAATATCACTTTGCAAATTCCACAAGAACAGTCTTACTGAACGACTTCTTGAGGGGAAAGCTGTAATTCTATAAGATGAATTAACAGAACACAAAGTCGTTTCTCAGAAAGCTTCTTTTCAGTTCTTATCTTAGGAAATTTCTTTTTCACCACAGCCCTCTATGGGCTTCCAAATGTCACTTTGCAAATTCCACAAGAACAGTCTTAGCGGAATGCTTCTTGAGGGGAAAGGTGTAACACTGTCAGATGAATTAACAGAACACAAAGCAGTTTCTCAGAAAACTTCTTTCCAGTTTATAACTGAAGATAATTCCTTTTTCACCTTAGCCCCCTTTGGGTTTCCAAATAGCACTTTGAAAATTCCACAAGAACGGTCTTAATGAACGGTTTCTGGAGGGCAAAGCTGTAACTGTGTGAGATGAATTAACGGAACACAAAGTAGTTTCTCAAGAAGCTTCTTTCTAGTTTTCATCTGAGGACATTTCCTTTTTCACCATAGCCCTCTATGGGCTTCCAAATTTCACTTTGCAAATTCCACAAGAACAGTCTTAACGAAAGACTTCTTGAGGGGAAAGCTGTAACTCTGTGAGATGAATTAACAGAAAACAAAGCAGTTTCTCAGAAAGCTTCTATACACTTTCTAACTGAAGATATTCCTTTTTTCACCATAACCCTATATGGGCTTCCAAATATTACTTTGCGAATTACACAAGAACAGTCATAGCGAAAGGCTTCTCGAGGGGAAAGCTGTAACTCTGTGAGATGAATTAACAGAACACAAAGCAGTTTCTCAGAAAGCTTCTTTCCAGTTTTTATCCAAGGACATTTCCTTTTTCTCCATAGCCCTCTATGGGCTTCTAAATATCCCGTTCTAAATTGCACAAGAACAGTCTTAGCGAAAGGATTCTTGAGAGGAAAGCTGTAACTCGGTGAGATGAATTAAGAGAACACAAAGCAGTTTTTCAGAAAGCTTCTTTTCAGTTTTTATCTTAGGTTATTTCCTTTTTCACTGTAGACCTCTGTAGGCTTCTAAATATCACTTCCCAAATTCGACAAGAACAGTCTTAGGGAAAGGCTTCGTGAGGGGAAAGCTGTAACTTTGTGAGATGAATTAACAGAACACAACGCAGTGTCTCAGAAAGCTTCTTTCCCGTTTTGAACCGAAGATATTTCCTTTTCACCATAGCTCTCTATGGGCTTCGAAATGTCACTTTGCAAATTCCACAAGAACAGTCATAGCGAAAGGCTTCCTCAGGGGAAAGCTGTAACTCTGTGGGATGAATTTACAGATCAGAAAGCTTTTTCTCAGAAAGCTTCTTTCTCACTTTTATGGCGGATATTTCCTTTGGCCCTATAGTCTTCAAAGGGAACCGAATTATCCCTTCTCAGATTCCACAGAAATAAGGTTAGCAAACAGCTCTATGACATATAGCTCTCACTCAGTGAGTGGAAGTCACGTATCACAAAGCAGTTTCTCAGAAATGTTCTTTTCAGTTTTTATCTTAGGATATTTCCTTTTTCACCATAGCCCTCTATGGGCTTACAAATACCACTCTGCAAATTCCACAAGAACAGTCTTAGCGAAAGGCTTCTTAAGGGGAAAGCTGTAACTCTGTGAGGTGAATTAACAGAACACAAAGCAGTTTCTCAGAAAGCTTCTTTCCAGTTTTTATCTAAGGACATTTCCTTTTTCTCCATAGCCCTCTATGGGCTTCTAAATATCACGTTCTAAATTGCACAAGAACAGTCTTAGCGAAAGGATTCTTGAGAGGAAAGCTGTAACTCTGTGAGATGAATTAAGAGAACACAAAGCAGTTTTTCAGAAAGCTTCTTTTCAGTTTTTATCTTAGGTTATTTCCTTTTTCACTGTAGACCTCTGTAGGCTTCTAAATATCACTTCCCAAATTCGACAAGAACAGTCTTAGGGAAAGGCTTCATGAGGGGAAAGCTGTAACTTTGTGAGATGAATTAACAGAACACAACGCAGTGTCTCAGAAAGCTTCTTTCCCGTTTTAAACCGAAGATATTTCCTTTTCACCATAGCTCTCTATGGCCTTCGAAATGTCACGTTGCAAATTCCACAAGAACAGTCATAGCGAAAGGCTTCCTCAGGGGAAAGCTGTAACTCTGTGGGATGAATTCACAGATCAGAAAGCTGTTTCTCAGAAAGCTTCATTCTCACGTTTATGGCGGATATTTCCTTTGGCCCTATAGTCTTCAACGAGAACCGAATTATCCCTTCTCAGATTCCACAGAAATAAGGTTAGCAAACAGCTCTATGACATATAGCTCTCACTCAGTGAGTGGAAGTCACATATCACAAAGCAGTTTCTCAGAAATGTTCTTTTCAGTTTTTATCTTAGGATATTTCCTTTTTCACCATAGCCCTCTATGGGCTTACAAATACCACTCTGCAAATTCCACAAGAACAGTCTTACCGAAAGGCTTCTTAAGGGGAAAGCTGTAACTCTGTGAGGTGAATTAACAGAACACAAAGCAGTTTCTCAGAAAGCTTCTTTTCAGCTTTTATCTTAGGATATTTCCTTTTTCACCATAGCCCTATAAGGGCTTACAAATATCACTATGAGTATTACACAAGAAGAGTCTTAGCAAAAGTCTTTTTGAGGGTAAAGCTGTAACTCTTTGAGATGAATTAACAGAACACCAAGCAGTTTCTTAGAAAGCTTCTTTCCATTTTTTAACTGAAGGTATTTCCCTTTTCACCACAGCCGTCTATGGGCTTCGAAATATCACTTTGCAAATTCAAAAAGAACAGTCCTAGCGAAAGGCTTCTTGAATGGAATGCTGTAACTCTGTGAGATGAATTAACAGATCTCAGAGAAGTTTCTCAGAAAGCTTCTTTCTCACTTTTAGCGGCAGATATTTCCTTTGGCCCTATAGTCTTCAAAGGGATCCAAAATAACAGTTCTCCGATTCCATAGAAATAAGGCTATCAAACAGCTCTAGGAAATAGAGCTGTAACTCAGTGAGTGGAAGTCACATAATACTAAACCGTTTCTCAGAAAGCCTCTTTCAGTTTTTAACTGAAGCTATATCCTTTTTCACCGTAGCCCTCTATGGGCTTCCAAATATCACTTTGAAAATACAGCAAGAACAGTCTTAGCGAAAGGCTTCTAGAGGGGAAAGCTGTAACTCTGTTAGGTGAATTAACAGAACACAAAGCAGTTTCTCAGGAATGTTCTTTACAGTTTTTATCTGAAGATATTTCCTTTTCTCCATAGCGCTCTATGGGCTACCAAATATCACATTTCAAATTCCACAAGAACAGTCTTAGCGAAAGACTTCCTGAGGGGAAAGCTGTAAGTCTGTGAGATGAATTAAAAGAACACAAAGCAATTTCTCAGAAAGCTTCTTTCCAGTTTTTATCGGAGGATATTTCGTTTTCACCATAGCCGTCTATTGGCTTCCAAATATCATTTTTCAAATTGTGCAAGAATAATCTTAGCGAAAGGCTTCTTGAGGGGAAAGCTGTAACTCTGTGAAATGAATTCGCAAATCACAAAGAAGTTTCTCAGAAAGCTTCTTTCTAACTTTAACGACGGATATTTCCTTTGGCCCTTCAGTCTTCAAAGGGATCCGAAATAACAGTTCTCAGATTCCACAGAAATAAGACTGCCAAACAGCTCTACGAAATACAGCTGTAACTCCGTGAGTGGAAGTCATATATCACAAAGCAGTTTCTCAGAAAGCTTCTTTTCAGTTTTTAACTGAAGATATATCCTTTTTCACTATAGGTCACTATGAGCTTCCAAATATCACTTTGCATATTCCACAAGAACTGTCTTAGGGAAAGGCTTCTTGAAGGGAAACCTGTAACTCTGTGAGATGAATTAACAAAACACAAAGCAGTTTCTCAGAATGGTTCTTTTCAGTTTTTATCTTAGGATATTTACGTTTTCACCATCGACTTCTATGGGCTTACAAATATCACTTTGCAAATTCCACAAGAACAGTCTTAGCGAAAGGCTTCTAGAGGGGAAAGCTGAAACTCTGTGAGGTGAATTAACAGAATACAAAGCAGTTTCTCAGAAAGTTTCTTTCCAGTTTTTAACTGAAGGTATTTCCTTTTTCACCATAGAACTCGACGGGCTTTCAAATATCACTTTGCAAATTCCACAAGAACAGTCTTAGCGAACAGCTTCTTGAGGGGAAAGCTGAAACTCTGCCAGATAAATTAACAGAACACAAAACAGTTTGTTGGAAAGCTTCTTTCCATTTTTGATCCGAGGACATTTCCTTTTACACCATAGCCCTCTCACGGCTTCCAAATATCACTTTGCAAATTCCACGAGAACCGTCTTAGCGAAAGACTTCTGGAGGGGAAAGCTGAAACTCTGTGAGATGAATTAACAGAAAACAAAGCAGTTTCCCAGAAAGCTTCTTTCCAGTTTTTAATTGAAGATATTTCCTTTTTCACCATATCCCTCCATGGGCTTCCAAATATCACATTGCAAATTCCACAAGAACAGTCTTAGCGAAATGCTTCTTGAGGGGTAAGCTGTAACTCTGTGAGATGAATTAACAGAACACAAAGCAGTTTCTCAGAAAACTTCTTTCCAGTTTTTATGTGAGGAAATTTCCTTTTTAAACGTACCCCTCTATGGGCTTCCAAATATCACTTTGTAAACTCCACAAGAACAGTCTTAGCGAAAGGATTCTTGATAGGAAAGCTGTAACTCTGTGCATGAATTAACAGAACACAAAGAAGTTTCTCAGAAAGCTTCTCTCCAGTTTTTAACTGAAGATATTTCCTTTTTCACCGTAGCGCTCTATGGGCTTCCAAATATCTCTTTGGAAATTCCAGAAGAACAGTCTTAGTGAAGGGCTTCTTGAGGGTAGAGCTGTAATACTGTGAGATGAATTAACAAAACACAAAGCAGTTTCTCAGAAAGCTTCTTTCCAGTTTTTATGTGAGGAAATTTCCTTTTTAACCGTACCCCTCTATGGGCTTCCAAATATCACTTTGTAAACTCCACAAGAACAGTCTTAGCGAAAGGATTCGTGATAGGAAAGGTGTAACTCTGTGTATGAATTAACAGAACACAAAGCAGTTTCTCAGAAAGCTTCTCTCCAGTTTTTAACTGAAGATATTTCCATTTTCACCATAGCCCTCTATGAGCTTCCAAATATCATTTTGCAAATTTCACAACAACAGTCTTAATGAACGGCTTCTTGAGGGGAAAGCTATAACTCTGTGAGATGAATTAACGGTACGCAAAACAGTTTCTCAAAAAGCTTCTTTTCAGTTTTTATCTTAGGATATTTCCTTTTTCACCATAGCCCTCTATTGTTTTCCAAATATCACTTTGCAAATTCCACAAGAACAGTCTTAGCGAAAGGCCTCTTGAGGGGAAACTGTAGCTCTGTGAGATCAATTCACAGAACTCAAAGAAGTTTCTCAGAAAGCTTCTTTCACACTTTTAGTGGCGGATATTTCCTTTGGACCTATAGTCTTCAAAGAGATCCGAAGTAACATTTCTCAGATTCCACAGAAATAAGCCTAGCCAACAGTTCTACGAAATACAGCTGTTTCTCAGTGACAGGAAATCACATATCACAAAGCAGTTCCTCAGAAAGCTTCTTTTCACTTTTTAACTGAAGCTATATCCTTTTTCACCATAGCGACGTATGGACTTCCAAAGACCACTTTGGAAATTCCACAAGAACAGTCTTGGTGAAAGGCTTCTTGAGGGGAAAGCTGTAACTCTGTGAGATGAACTAAGAGAACACAAAACCGTTTCTTAGAAAGCTTCTTTCCAGTTTTTAACTGAAGATATTTCCCTTTTCACCATAGCCCTCTATGGGCTTCCAAATATCAATTTGAAAATAACACAAGATCAGTCTTAGTGAATGGCTTTTTGTTCGGAAAGCTGTAACTCTCTGAGATGAATTAACAAAACACAAAGCAGTTTCTCAGAAAGCTTCTTTTCAGTTTTTACCTTACGATATTTCCTTTTTCACCATAGTTCTCTAAGCACTTCCAAATATCACTTCGCAAATTTCACAAGAACAGTCTTAGTAAACGACTTCTTGAGGGGAATGCTGTACCTCTGTGAGATGGATTAACAGAACACAAAGCAGTTTCTCAGAAACGTTCTTTCCACTTTTTAACTGAAGATATTTCCTTTTTCCCCATAGCACTCTATGGGCTTCCAAATATCACTTTGCAAAATCCACGAGAACAGTCTTAGTGAACGGTTTCTTGAGGGGAAAGCTGTAAGTCTGTGAGATGAATTCAGAGAACACAAAGCAGTTTCTCAGAAATTTTCTTTTCAGTTTTTATCTTAGGATATTTTCTTTTTAACCATAGATCTCTATGGTTTTCCATATACCTTTTTCCAAATTCCACAAAAACAGCTTTAGCGAAAGTTTTCTTGAGGGGAAAGCCGTAATTCTGTGAGATGAATTAACAGAACACAAAGCAATTTCTCAGAAAGCTACTTTCCAGTTTTTATCTGAAGATATTTCCTTTACACCATGGTCCTCTATGGGCTTCCAAATATCACTTTGCAAATTCCACAAGAACAGTCTTACTGAACGACTTCTTGAGGGGAAAGCTGTAATTCTATAAGATGAATTAACAGAACACAAAGTCGTTTCTCAGAAAGCTTCTTTTCAGTTCTTATCTTAGGAAATTTCTTTTTCACCACAGCCCTCTATGGGCTTCCAAATGTCACTTTGCAAATTCCACAAGAACAGTCTTAGCGGAATGCTTCTTGAGGGGAAAGGTGTAACACTGTCAGATGAATTAACAGAACACAAAGCAGTTTCTCAGAAAACTTCTTTCCAGTTTATAACTGAAGATAATTCCTTTTTCACCTTAGCCCCCTTTGGGTTTCCAAATAGCACTTTGAAAATTCCACAAGAACGGTCTTAATGAACGGTTTCTGGAGGGCAAAGCTGTAACTGTGTGAGATGAATTAACGGAACACAAAGTAGTTTCTCAAGAAGCTTCTTTCTAGTTTTCATCTGAGGACATTTCCTTTTTCACCATAGCCCTCTATGGGCTTCCAAATTTCACTTTGCAAATTCCACAAGAACAGTCTTAACGAAAGACTTCTTGAGGGGAAAGCTGTAACTCTGTGAGATGAATTAACAGAAAACAAAGCAGTTTCTCAGAAAGCTTCTATACACTTTCTAACTGAAGATATTCCTTTTTTCACCATAACCCTATATGGGCTTCCAAATATTACTTTGCGAATTACACAAGAACAGTCATAGCGAAAGGCTTCTCGAGGGGAAAGCTGTAACTCTGTGAGATGAATTAACAGAACACAAAGCAGTTTCTCAGAAAGCTTCTTTCCAGTTTTTATCCAAGGACATTTCCTTTTTCTCCATAGCCCTCTATGGGCTTCTAAATATCCCGTTCTAAATTGCACAAGAACAGTCTTAGCGAAAGGATTCTTGAGAGGAAAGCTGTAACTCGGTGAGATGAATTAAGAGAACACAAAGCAGTTTTTCAGAAAGCTTCTTTTCAGTTTTTATCTTAGGTTATTTCCTTTTTCACTGTAGACCTCTGTAGGCTTCTAAATATCACTTCCCAAATTCGACAAGAACAGTCTTAGGGAAAGGCTTCGTGAGGGGAAAGCTGTAACTTTGTGAGATGAATTAACAGAACACAACGCAGTGTCTCAGAAAGCTTCTTTCCCGTTTTGAACCGAAGATATTTCCTTTTCACCATAGCTCTCTATGGGCTTCGAAATGTCACTTTGCAAATTCCACAAGAACAGTCATAGCGAAAGGCTTCCTCAGGGGAAAGCTGTAACTCTGTGGGATGAATTTACAGATCAGAAAGCTGTTTCTCAGAAAGCTTCTTTCTCACTTTTATGGCGGATATTTCCTTTGGCCCTATAGTCTTCAAAGGGAACCGAATTATCCCTTCTCAGATTCCACAGAAATAAGGTTAGCAAACAGCTCTATGACATATAGCTCTCACTCAGTGAGTGGAAGTCACGTATCACAAAGCAGTTTCTCAGAAATGTTCTTTTCAGTTTTTATCTTAGGATATTTCCTTTTTCACCATAGCCCTCTATGGGCTTACAAATACCACTCTGCAAATTCCACAAGAACAGTCTTAGCGAAAGGCTTCTTAAGGGGAAAGCTGTAACTCTGTGAGGTGAATTAACAGAACACAAAGCAGTTTCTCAGAAAGCTTCTTTCCAGTTTTTATCTAAGGACATTTCCTTTTTCTCCATAGCCCTCTATGGGCTTCTAAATATCACGTTCTAAATTGCACAAGAACAGTCTTAGCGAAAGGATTCTTGAGAGGAAAGCTGTAACTCTGTGAGATGAATTAAGAGAACACAAAGCAGTTTTTCAGAAAGCTTCTTTTCAGTTTTTATCTTAGGTTATTTCCTTTTTCACTGTAGACCTCTGTAGGCTTCTAAATATCACTTCCCAAATTCGACAAGAACAGTCTTAGGGAAAGGCTTCGTGAGGGGAAAGCTGTAACTTTGTGAGATGAATTAACAGAACACAACGCAGTGTCTCAGAAAGCTTCTTTCCCGTTTTAAACCGAAGATATTTCCTTTTCACCATAGCTCTCTATGGCCTTCGAAATGTCACGTTGCAAATTCCACAAGAACAGTCATAGCGAAAGGCTTCCTCAGGGGAAAGCTGTAACTCTGTGGGATGAATTCACAGATCAGAAAGCTGTTTCTCAGAAAGCTTCATTCTCACGTTTATGGCGGATATTTCCTTTGGCCCTATAGTCTTCAACGAGAACCGAATTATCCCTTCTCAGATTCCACAGAAATAAGGTTAGCAAACAGCTCTATGACATATAGCTCTCACTCAGTGAGTGGAAGTCACATATCACAAAGCAGTTTCTCAGAAATGTTCTTTTCAGTTTTTATCTTAGGATATTTCCTTTTTCACCATAGCCCTCTATGGGCTTACAAATACCACTCTGCAAATTCCACAAGAACAGTCTTACCGAAAGGCTTCTTAAGGGGAAAGCTGTAACTCTGTGAGGTGAATTAACAGAACACAAAGCAGTTTCTCAGAAAGCTTCTTTTCAGCTTTTATCTTAGGATATTTCCTTTTTCACCATAGCCCTATAAGGGCTTACAAATATCACTATGAGTATTACACAAGAAGAGTCTTAGCAAAAGTCTTTTTGAGGGTAAAGCTGTAACTCTTTGAGATGAATTAACAGAACACCAAGCAGTTTCTTAGAAAGCTTCTTTCCATTTTTTAACTGAAGGTATTTCCCTTTTCACCACAGCCGTCTATGGGCTTCGAAATATCACTTTGCAAATTCAAAAAGAACAGTCCTAGCGAAAGGCTTCTTGAATGGAATGCTGTAACTCTGTGAGATGAATTAACAGATCTCAGAGAAGTTTCTCAGAAAGCTTCTTTCTCACTTTTAGCGGCAGATATTTCCTTTGGCCCTATAGTCTTCAAAGGGATCCAAAATAACAGTTCTCCGATTCCATAGAAATAAGGCTATCAAACAGCTCTAGGAAATAGAGCTGTAACTCAGTGAGTGGAAGTCACATAATACTAAACCGTTTCTCAGAAAGCCTCTTTCAGTTTTTAACTGAAGCTATATCCTTTTTCACCGTAGCCCTCTATGGGCTTCCAAATATCACTTTGAAAATACAGCAAGAACAGTCTTAGCGAAAGGCTTCTAGAGGGGAAAGCTGTAACTCTGTTAGGTGAATTAACAGAACACAAAGCAGTTTCTCAGGAATGTTCTTTACAGTTTTTATCTGAAGATATTTCCTTTTCTCCATAGCGCTCTATGGGCTACCAAATATCACATTTCAAATTCCACAAGAACAGTCTTAGCGAAAGACTTCCTGAGGGGAAAGCTGTAAGTCTGTGAGATGAATTAAAAGAACACAAAGCAATTTCTCAGAAAGCTTCTTTCCAGTTTTTATCGGAGGATATTTCGTTTTCACCATAGCCGTCTATTGGCTTCCAAATATCATTTTTCAAATTGTGCAAGAATAATCTTAGCGAAAGGCTTCTTGAGGGGAAAGCTGTAACTCTGTGAAATGAATTCGCAAATCACAAAGAAGTTTCTCAGAAAGCTTCTTTCTAACTTTAACGACGGATATTTCCTTTGGCCCTTCAGTCTTCAAAGGGATCCGAAATAACAGTTCTCAGATTCCACAGAAATAAGACTGCCAAACAGCTCTACGAAATACAGCTGTAACTCAGTGAGTGGAAGTCATATATCACAAAGCAGTTTCTCAGAAAGCTTCTTTTCAGTTTTTAACTGAAGATATATCCTTTTTCACTATAGGTCACTATGAGCTTCCAAATATCACTTTGCATATTCCACAAGAACTGTCTTAGGGAAAGGCTTCTTGAAGGGAAACCTGTAACTCTGTGAGATGAATTAACAAAACACAAAGCAGTTTCTCAGAATGGTTCTTTTCAGTTTTTATCTTAGGATATTTACGTTTTCACCATCGACTTCTATGGGCTTACAAATATCACTTTGCAAATTCCACAAGAACAGTCTTAGCGAAAGGCTTCTAGAGGGGAAAGCTGAAACTCTGTGAGGTGAATTAACAGAATACAAAGCAGTTTCTCAGAAAGTTTCTTTCCAGTTTTTAACTGAAGGTATTTCCTTTTTCACCATAGAACTCGACGGGCTTTCAAATATCACTTTGCAAATTCCACAAGAACAGTCTTAGCGAACAGCTTCTTGAGGGGAAAGCTGAAACTCTGCCAGATAAATTAACAGAACACAAAACAGTTTGTTGGAAAGCTTCTTTCCATTTTTGATCCGAGGACATTTCCTTTTACACCATAGCCCTCTCACGGCTTCCAAATATCACTTTGCAAATTCCACGAGAACCGTCTTAGCGAAAGACTTCTGGAGGGGAAAGCTGAAACTCTGTGAGATGAATTAACAGAAAACAAAGCAGTTTCCCAGAAAGCTTCTTTCCAGTTTTTAATTGAAGATATTTCCTTTTTCACCATATCCCTCCATGGGCTTCCAAATATCACATTGCAAATTCCACAAGAACAGTCTTAGCGAAATGCTTCTTGAGGGGTAAGCTGTAACTCTGTGAGATGAATTAACAGAACACAAAGCAGTTTCTCAGAAAACTTCTTTCCAGTTTTTATGTGAGGAAATTTCCTTTTTAAACGTACCCCTCTATGGGCTTCCAAATATCACTTTGTAAACTCCACAAGAACAGTCTTAGCGAAAGGATTCTTGATAGGAAAGCTGTAACTCTGTGCATGAATTAACAGAACACAAAGAAGTTTCTCAGAAAGCTTCTCTCCAGTTTTTAACTGAAGATATTTCCTTTTTCACCGTAGCGCTCTATGGGCTTCCAAATATCTCTTTGGAAATTCCAGAAGAACAGTCTTAGTGAAGGGCTTCTTGAGGGTAGAGCTGTAATACTGTGAGATGAATTAACAAAACACAAAGCAGTTTCTCAGAAAGCTTCTTTCCAGTTTTTATGTGAGGAAATTTCCTTTTTAACCGTACCCCTCTATGGGCTTCCAAATATCACTTTGTAAACTCCACAAGAACAGTCTTAGCGAAAGGATTCGTGATAGGAAAGGTGTAACTCTGTGTATGAATTAACAGAACACAAAGCAGTTTCTCAGAAAGCTTCTCTCCAGTTTTTAACTGAAGATATTTCCATTTTCACCATAGCCCTCTATGAGCTTCCAAATATCATTTTGCAAATTTCACAACAACAGTCTTAATGAACGGCTTCTTGAGGGGAAAGCTATAACTCTGTGAGATGAATTAACGGTACGCAAAACAGTTTCTCAAAAAGCTTCTTTTCAGTTTTTATCTTAGGATATTTCCTTTTTCACCATAGCCCTCTATTGTTTTCCAAATATCACTTTGCAAATTCCACAAGAACAGTCTTAGCGAAAGGCCTCTTGAGGGGAAACTGTAGCTCTGTGAGATCAATTCACAGAACTCAAAGAAGTTTCTCAGAAAGCTTCTTTCACACTTTTAGTGGCAGATATTTCCTTTGGACCTATAGTCTTCAAAGAGATCCGAAGTAACATTTCTCAGATTCCACAGAAATAAGCCTAGCCAACAGTTCTACGAAATACAGCTGTTTCTCAGTGACAGGAAATCACATATCACAAAGCAGTTCCTCAGAAAGCTTCTTTTCACTTTTTAACTGAAGCTATATCCTTTTTCACCATAGCGACGTATGGACTTCCAAAGACCACTTTGGAAATTCCACAAGAACAGTCTTGGTGAAAGGCTTCTTGAGGGGAAAGCTGTAACTCTGTGAGATGAACTAAGAGAACACAAAACCGTTTCTCAGAAAGCTTCTTTCCAGTTTTTAACTGAAGATATTTCCCTTTTCACCATAGCCCTCTATGGGCTTCCAAATATCAATTTGAAAATAACACAAGATCAGTCTTAGTGAATGGCTTTTTGTTCGGAAAGCTGTAACTCTCTGAGATGAATTAACAAAACACAAAGCAGTTTCTCAGAAAGCTTCTTTTCAGTTTTTACCTTACGATATTTCCTTTTTCACCATAGTTCTCTAAGCACTTCCAAATATCACTTCGCAAATTTCACAAGAACAGTCTTAGTAAACGACTTCTTGAGGGGAATGCTGTACCTCTGTGAGATGGATTAACAGAACACAAAGCAGTTTCTCAGAAACGTTCTTTCCACTTTTTAACTGAAGATATTTCCTTTTTCCCCATAGCACTCTATGGGCTTCCAAATATCACTTTGCAAAATCCACGAGAACAGTCTTAGTGAACGGTTTCTTGAGGGGAAAGCTGTAAGTCTGTGAGATGAATTCAGAGAACACAAAGCAGTTTCTCAGAAATTTTCTTTTCAGTTTTTATCTTAGGATATTTTCTTTTTAACCATAGATCTCTATGGTTTTCCATATACCTTTTTCCAAATTCCACAAAAACAGCTTTAGCGAAAGTTTTCTTGAGGGGAAAGCCGTAATTCTGTGAGATGAATTAACAGAACACAAAGCAATTTCTCAGAAAGCTACTTTCCAGTTTTTATCTGAAGATATTTCCTTTACACCATGGTCCTCTATGGGCTTCCAAATATCACTTTGCAAATTCCACAAGAACAGTCTTACTGAACGACTTCTTGAGGGGAAAGCTGTAATTCTATAAGATGAATTAACAGAACACAAAGTCGTTTCTCAGAAAGCTTCTTTTCAGTTCTTATCTTAGGAAATTTCTTTTTCACCACAGCCCTCTATGGGCTTCCAAATGTCACTTTGCAAATTCCACAAGAACAGTCTTAGCGGAATGCTTCTTGAGGGGAAAGGTGTAACACTGTCAGATGAATTAACAGAACACAAAGCAGTTTCTCAGAAAACTTCTTTCCAGTTTATAACTGAAGATATTTCCTTTTTCACCATAGCCCCCTATGGGTTTCCAAATAGCACTTTGAAAATTCCACAAGAACGGTCTTAATGAACGGTTTCTGGAGGGCAAAGCTGTAACTGTGTGAGATGAATTAACGGAACACAAAGTAGTTTCTCAAGAAGCTTCTTTCTAGTTTTCATCTGAGGACATTTCCTTTTTCACCATAGCCCTCTATGGGCTTCCAAATTTCACTTTGCAAATTCCACAAGAACAGTCTTAACGAAAGACTTCTTGAGGGGAAAGCTGTAACTCTGTGAGATGAATTAACAGAAAACAAAGCAGTTTCTCAGAAAGCTTCTATACAGTTTCTAACTGAAGATATTCCTTTTTTCACCATAACCCTATATGGGCTTCCAAATATTACTTTGCGAATTACACAAGAACAGTCATAGCGAAAGGCTTCTCGAGGGGAAAGCTGTAACTCTGTGAGATGAATTAACAGAACACAAAGCAGTTTCTCAGAAAGCTTCTTTCCAGTTTTTATCTAAGGACATTTCCTTTTTCTCCATAGCCCTCTATGGGCTTCTAAATATCCCGTTCTAAATTGCACAAGAACAGTCTTAGTGAAAGGATTCTTGAGAGGAAAGCTGTAACTCGGTGAGATGAATTAAGAGAACACAAAGCAGTTTTTCAGAAAGCTTCTTTTCAGTTTTTATCTTAGGTTATTTCCTTTTTCACTGTAGACCTCTGTAGGCTTCTAAATATCACTTCCCAAATTCGACAAGAACAGTCTTAGGGAAAGGCTTCGTGAGGGGAAAGCTGTAACTTTGTGAGATGAATTAACAGAACACAACGCAGTGTCTCAGAAAGCTTCTTTCCCGTTTTAAACCGAAGATATTTCCTTTTCACCATAGCTCTCTATGGGCTTCGAAATGTCACTTTGCAAATTCCACAAGAACAGTCATAGTGAAAGGCTTCCTCAGGGGAAAGCTGTAACTCTGTGGGATGAATTTACAGATCAGAAAGCTGTTTCTCAGAAAGCTTCTTTCTCACTTTTATGGCGGATATTTCCTTTGGCCCTATAGTCTTCAAAGGGAACCGAATTATCCCTTCTCAGATTCCACAGAAATAAGGTTAGCAAACAGCTCTATGACATATAGCTCTCACTCAGTGAGTGGAAGTCACGTATAACAAAGCAGTTTCTCAGAAATGTTCTTTTCAGTTTTTATCTTAGGATATTTCCTTTTTCACCATAGCCCTCTATGGGCTTACAAATACCACTCTGCAAATTCCACAAGAACAGTCTTAGCGAAAGGCTTCTTAAGGGGAAAGCTGTAACTCTGTGAGGTGAATTAACAGAACACAAAGCAGTTTCTCAGAAAGCTTCTTTTCAGCTTTTATCTTAGGATATTTCCTTTTTCACCATAGCCCTATAAGGGCTTACAAATATCACTATGAGTATTACACAAGAAGAGTCTTAGCAAAAGTCTTTTTGAGGGTAAAGCTGTAACTCTTTGAGATGAATTAACAGAACACCAAGCAGTTTCTTAGAAAGCTTCTTTCCATTTTTTAACTGAAGGTATTTCCCTTTTCACCACAGCCGTCTATGGGCTTCGAAATATCACTTTGCAAATTCAAAAAGAACAGTCCTAGCGAAAGTCTTCTTGAGTGGAATGCTGTAACTCTGTGAGATGAATTAACAGATCTCAGAGAAGTTTCTCAGAAAGCTTCTTTCTCACTTTTAGCGGCAGTTATTTCCTTTGGCCCTATAGTCTTCAAAGGGATCCAAAATAACAGTTCTCCGATTCCATAGAAATAAGGCTATCAAACAGCTCTAGGAAATAGAGCTGTAACTCAGTGAGTGGAAGTCACATAATACTAAACCGTTTCTCAGAAAGCCTCTTTCAGTTTTTAACTGAAGCTTTATCCTTTTTCACCGTAGCCCTCTATGGGCTTCAAAATATCACTTTGAAAATACAGCAAGAACAGTCTTAGCGAAAGGCTTCTAGAGGGGAAAGCTGTAACTCTGTTAGGTGAATTAACAGAACACAAAGCAGTTTCTCAGGAATGTTCTTTACAGTTTTTATCTGAAGATATTTCCTTTTCTCCATAGCGCTCTATGGGCTACCAAATATCACATTTCAAATTCCACAAGAACAGTCTTAGCGAAAGACTTCCTGAGGGGAAAGCTGTAAGTCTGTGAGATGAATTAAAAGAACACAAAGCAATTTCTCAGAAAGCTTCTTTCCAGTTTTTATCGGAGGATATTTCGTTTTCACCATAGCCGTCTATTGGCTTCCAAATATCATTTTTCAAATTGTGCAAGAATAATCTTAGCGAAAGGCTTCTTGAGGGGAAAGCTGTAACTCTGTGAAATGAATTCGCAAATCACAAAGAAGTTTCTCAGAAAGCTTCTTTCTAACTTTAACGACGGATATTTCCTTTGGCCCTTCAGTCTTCAAAGGGATCCGAAATAACAGTTCTCAGATTCCACAGAAATAAGACTGCCAAACAGCTCTACGAAATACAGCTGTAACTCAGTGAGTGGAAGTCATATATCACAAAGCAGTTTCTCAGAAAGCTTCTTTTCAGTTTTTAACTGAAGATATATCCTTTTTCACTATAGGTCACTATGAGCTTCCAAATATCACTTTGCATATTCCACAAGAACTGTCTTAGCGAAAGGCTTCTTGAAGGGAAACCTGTAACTCTGTGAGATGAATTAACAAAACACAAAGCAGTTTCTCAGAATGGTTCTTTTCAGTTTTTATCTTAGGATATTTACGTTTTCACCATCGACTTCTATGGGCTTACAAATATCACTTTGCAAATTCCACAAGAACAGTCTTAGCGAAAGGCTTCTAGAGGGGAAAGCTGAAACTCTGTGAGGTGAATTAACAGAATACAAAGCAGTTTCTCAGAAAGTTTCTTTCCAGTTTTTAACTGAAGGTATTTCCTTTTTCACCATAGAACTCGACGGGCTTTCAAATATCACTTTGCAAATTCCACAAGAACAGTCTTAGCGAACGGCTTCTTGAGGGGAAAGCTGAAACTCTGCCAGATAAATTAACAGAACACAAAACAGTTTGTTGGAAAGCTTCTTTCCATTTTTGATCCGAGGACATTTCCTTTTACACCATAGCCCTCTCACGGCTTCCAAATATCACTTTGCAAATTCCACGAGAACCGTCTTAGCGAAAGACTTCTGGAGGGGAAAGCTGAAACTCTGTGAGATGAATTAACAGAAAACAAAGCAGTTTCTCAGAAAGCTTCTTTCCAGTTTTTAATTGAAGATATTTCCTTTTTCACCATATCCCTCCATGGGCTTCCAAATATCACATTGCAAATTCCACAAGAACAGTCTTAGCGAAATGCTTCTTGAGGGGTAAGCTGTAACTCTGTGAGATGAATTAACAGAACACAAAGCAGTTTCTCAGAAAACTTCTTTCCAGTTTTTATGTGAGGAAATTTCCTTTTTAAACGTACCCCTCTATGGGCTTCCAAATATCACTTTGTAAACTCCACAAGAACAGTCTTAGCGAAAGGATTCTTGATAGGAAAGCTGTAACTCTGTGCATGAATTAACAGAACACAAAGAAGTTTCTCAGAAAGCTTCTCTCCAGTTTTTAACTGAAGATATTTCCTTTTTCACCGTAGCGCTCTATGGGCTTCCAAATATCTCTTTGGAAATTCCAGAAGAACAGTCTTAGTGAAGGGCTTCTTGAGGGTAGAGCTGTAATACTGTGAGATGAATTAACAAAACACAAAGCAGTTTCTCAGAAAGCTTCTTTCCAGTTTTTATGTGAGGAAATTTCCTTTTTAACCGTACCCCTCTATGGGCTTCCAAATATCACTTTGTAAACTCCACAAGAACAGTCTTAGCGAAAGGATTCGTGATAGGAAAGGTGTAACTCTGTGTATGAATTAACAGAACACAAAGCAGTTTCTCAGAAAGCTTCTCTCCAGTTTTTAACTGAAGATATTTCCATTTTCACCATGGCCCTCTATGAGCTTCCAAATATCATTTTGCAAATTTCACAACAACAGTCTTAATGAACGGCTTCTTGAGGGGAAAGCTATAACTCTGTGAGATGAATTAACGGTACGCAAAACAGTTTCTCAAAAAGCTTCTTTTCAGTTTTTATCTTAGGATATTTCCTTTTTCACCATAGCCCTCTATTGTTTTCCAAATATCACTTTGCAAATTCCACGAGAACAGTCTTAGCGAAAGGCCTCTTGAGGGGAAACTGTAGCTCTGTGAGATCAATTCACAGAACTCAAAGAAGTTTCTCAGAAAGCTTCTTTCACACTTTTAGTGGCGGATATTTCCTTTGGACCTATAGTCTTCAAAGAGATCCGAAGTAACATTTCTCAGATTCCACAGAAATAAGCCTAGCCAACAGTTCTACGAAATACAGCTGTTTCTCAGTGACAGGAAATCACATATCACAAAGCAGTTCCTCGGAAAGCTTCTTTTCACTTTTTAACTGAAGCTATATCCTTTTTCACCATAGCGACGTATGGACTTCCAAAGACCACTTTGGAAATTCCACAAGAACAGTCTTGGTGAAAGGCTTCTTGAGGGGAAAGCTGTAACTCTGTGAGATGAACTAAGAGAACACAAAACCGTTTCTCAGAAAGCTTCTTTCCAGTTTTTAACTGAAGATATTTCCCTTTTCACCATAGCCCTCTATGGGCTTCCAAATATCAATTTGAAAATAACACAAGATCAGTCTTAGTGAATGGCTTTTTGTTCGGAAAGCTGTAACTCTCTGAGATGAATTAACAAAACACAAAGCAGTTTCTCAGAAAGCTTCTTTTCAGTTTTTACCTTACGATATTTCCTTTTTCACCATAGTTCTCTAAGCACTTCCAAATATCACTTCGCAAATTTCACAAGAACAGTCTTAGTAAACGACTTCTTGAGGGGAATGCTGTACCTCTGTGAGATGGATTAACAGAACACAAAGCAGTTTCTCAGAAACGTTCTTTCCACTTTTTAACTGAAGATATTTCCTTTTTCCCCATAGCACTCTATGGGCTTCCAAATATCACTTTGCAAAATCCACGAGAACAGTCTTAGTGAACGGTTTCTTGAGGGGAAAGCTGTAAGTCTGTGAGATGAATTCAGAGAACACAAAGCAGTTTCTCAGAAATTTTCTTTTCAGTTTTTATCTTAGGATATTTTCTTTTTAACCATAGATCTCTATGGTTTTCCATATACCTTTTTCCAAATTCCACAAAAACAGCTTTAGCGAAAGTTTTCTTGAGGGGAAAGCCGTAATTCTGTGAGATGAATTAACAGAACACAAAGCAATTTCTCAGAAAGCTACTTTCCAGTTTTTATCTGAAGATATTTCCTTTACACCATGGTCCTCTATGGGCTTCCAAATATCACTTAGGAAATTCCACAAGAACAGTCTTACTGAACGACTTCTTGAGGGGAAAGCTGTAATTCTATAAGATGAATTAACAGAACACAAAGTCGTTTCTCAGAAAGCTTCTTTTCAGTTCTTATCTTAGGAAATTTCTTTTTCACCACAGCCCTCTATGGGCTTCCAAATGTCACTTTGCAAATTCCACAAGAACAGTCTTAGCGGAATGCTTCTTGAGGGGAAAGGTGTAACACTGTCAGATGAATTAACAGAACACAAAGCAGTTTCTCAGAAAACTTCTTTCCAGTTTATAACTGAAGATATTTCCTTTTTCACCATAGCCCCCTATGGGTTTCCAAATAGCACTTTGAAAATTCCACAAGAACGGTCTTAATGAACGGTTTCTGGAGGGCAAAGCTGTAACTGTGTGAGATGAATTAACGGAACACAAAGTAGTTTCTCAAGAAGCTTCTTTCTAGTTTTCATCTGAGGACATTTCCTTTTTCACCATAGCCCTCTATGGGCTTCCAAATTTCACTTTGCAAATTCCACAAGAACAGTCTTAACGAAAGACTTCTTGAGGGGAAAGCTGTAACTCTGTGAGATGAATTAACAGAAAACAAAGCAGTTTCTCAGAAAGCTTCTATACAGTTTCTAACTGAAGATATTCCTTTTTTCACCATAACCCTATATGGGCTTCCAAATATTACTTTGCGAATTACACAAGAACAGTCATAGCGAAAGGCTTCTCGAGGGGAAAGCTGTAACTCTGTGAGATGAATTAACAGAACACAAAGCAGTTTCTCAGAAAGCTTCTTTCCAGTTTTTATCTAAGGACATTTCCTTTTTCTCCATAGCCCTCTATGGGCTTCTAAATATCCCGTTTTAAATTGCACAAGAACAGTCTTAGCGAAAGGATTCTTGAGAGGAAAGCTGTAACTCGGTGAGATGAATTAAGAGAACACAAAGCAGTTTTTCAGAAAGCTTCTTTTCAGTTTTTATCTTAGGTTATTTCCTTTTTCACTGTAGACCTCTGTAGGCTTCTAAATATCACTTCCCAAATTCGACAAGAACAGTCTTAGGGAAAGGCTTCGTGAGGGGAAAGCTGTAACTTTGTGAGATGAATTAACAGAACACAACGCAGTGTCTCAGAAAGCTTCTTTCCCGTTTTAAACCGAAGATATTTCCTTTTCACCATAGCTCTCTATGGGCTTCGAAATGTCACTTTGCAAATTCCACAAGAACAGTCATAGCGAAAGGCTTCCTCAGGGGAAAGCTGTAACTCTGTGGGATGAATTTACAGAACACAAAGCAGTTTCTCAGAAAGCTTCTTTTCAGCTTTTATCTTAGGATATTTCCTTTTTCACCATAGCCCTATAAGGGCTTACAAATATCACTATGAGTATTACACAAGAAGAGTCTTAGCAAAAGTCTTTTTGAGGGTAAAGCTGTAACTCTTTGAGATGAATTAACAGAACACCAAGCAGTTTCTTAGAAAGCTTCTTTCCATTTTTTAACTGAAGGTATTTCCCTTTTCACCACAGCCGTCTATGGGCTTCGAAATATCACTTTGCAAATTCAAAAAGAACAGTCCTAGCGAAAGTCTTCTTGAGTGGAATGCTGTAACTCTGTGAGATGAATTAACAGATCTCAGAGAAGTTTCTCAGAAAGCTTCTTTCTCACTTTTAGCGGCAGTTATTTCCTTTGGCCCTATAGTCTTCAAAGGGATCCAAAATAACAGTTCTCCGATTCCATAGAAATAAGGCTATCAAACAGCTCTAGGAAATAGAGCTGTAACTCAGTGAGTGGAAGTCACATAATACTAAACCGTTTCTCAGAAAGCCTCTTTCAGTTTTTAACTGAAGCTTTATCCTTTTTCACCGTAGCCCTCTATGGGCTTCAAAATATCACTTTGAAAATACAGCAAGAACAGTCTTAGCGAAAGGCTTCTAGAGGGGAAAGCTGTAACTCTGTTAGGTGAATTAACAGAACACAAAGCAGTTTCTCAGGAATGTTCTTTACAGTTTTTATCTGAAGATATTTCCTTTTCTCCATAGCGCTCTATGGGCTACCAAATATCACATTTCAAATTCCACAAGAACAGTCTTAGCGAAAGACTTCCTGAGGGGAAAGCTGTAAGTCTGTGAGATGAATTAAAAGAACACAAAGCAATTTCTCAGAAAGCTTCTTTCCAGTTTTTATCGGAGGATATTTCGTTTTCACCATAGCCGTCTATTGGCTTCCAAATATCATTTTTCAAATTGTGCAAGAATAATCTTAGCGAAAGGCTTCTTGAGGGGAAAGCTGTAACTCTGTGAAATGAATTCGCAAATCACAAAGAAGTTTCTCAGAAAGCTTCTTTCTAACTTTAACGACGGATATTTCCTTTGGCCCTTCAGTCTTCAAAGGGATCCGAAATAACAGTTCTCAGATTCCACAGAAATAAGACTGCCAAACAGCTCTACGAAATACAGCTGTAACTCAGTGAGTGGAAGTCATATATCACAAAGCAGTTTCTCAGAAAGCTTCTTTTCAGTTTTTAACTGAAGATATATCCTTTTTCACTATAGGTCACTATGAGCTTCCAAATATCACTTTGCATATTCCACAAGAACTGTCTTAGCGAAAGGCTTCTTGAAGGGAAACCTGTAACTCTGTGAGATGAATTAACAAAACACAAAGCAGTTTCTCAGAATGGTTCTTTTCAGTTTTTATCTTAGGATATTTACGTTTTCACCATCGACTTCTATGGGCTTACAAATATCACTTTGCAAATTCCACAAGAACAGTCTTAGCGAAAGGCTTCTAGAGGGGAAAGCTGAAACTCTGTGAGGTGAATTAACAGAATACAAAGCAGTTTCTCAGAAAGTTTCTTTCCAGTTTTTAACTGAAGGTATTTCCTTTTTCACCATAGAACTCGACGGGCTTTCAAATATCACTTTGCAAATTCCACAAGAACAGTCTTAGCGAACGGCTTCTTGAGGGGAAAGCTGAAACTCTGCCAGATAAATTAACAGAACACAAAACAGTTTGTTGGAAAGCTTCTTTCCATTTTTGATCCGAGGACATTTCCTTTTACACCATAGCCCTCTCACGGCTTCCAAATATCACTTTGCAAATTCCACGAGAACCGTCTTAGCGAAAGACTTCTGGAGGGGAAAGCTGAAACTCTGTGAGATGAATTAACAGAAAACAAAGCAGTTTCTCAGAAAGCTTCTTTCCAGTTTTTAATTGAAGATATTTCCTTTTTCACCATATCCCTCCATGGGCTTCCAAATATCACATTGCAAATTCCACAAGAACAGTCTTAGCGAAATGCTTCTTGAGGGGTAAGCTGTAACTCTGTGAGATGAATTAACAGAACACAAAGCAGTTTCTCAGAAAACTTCTTTCCAGTTTTTATGTGAGGAAATTTCCTTTTTAAACGTACCCCTCTATGGGCTTCCAAATATCACTTTGTAAACTCCACAAGAACAGTCTTAGCGAAAGGATTCTTGATAGGAAAGCTGTAACTCTGTGCATGAATTAACAGAACACAAAGAAGTTTCTCAGAAAGCTTCTCTCCAGTTTTTAACTGAAGATATTTCCTTTTTCACCGTAGCGCTCTATGGGCTTCCAAATATCTCTTTGGAAATTCCAGAAGAACAGTCTTAGTGAAGGGCTTCTTGAGGGTAGAGCTGTAATACTGTGAGATGAATTAACAAAACACAAAGCAGTTTCTCAGAAAGCTTCTTTCCAGTTTTTATGTGAGGAAATTTCCTTTTTAACCGTACCCCTCTATGGGCTTCCAAATATCACTTTGTAAACTCCACAAGAACAGTCTTAGCGAAAGGATTCGTGATAGGAAAGGTGTAACTCTGTGTATGAATTAACAGAACACAAAGCAGTTTCTCAGAAAGCTTCTCTCCAGTTTTTAACTGAAGATATTTCCATTTTCACCATAGCCCTCTATGAGCTTCCAAATATCATTTTGCAAATTTCACAACAACAGTCTTAATGAACGGCTTCTTGAGGGGAAAGCTATAACTCTGTGAGATGAATTAACGGTACGCAAAACAGTTTCTCAAAAAGCTTCTTTTCAGTTTTTATCTTAGGATATTTCCTTTTTCACCATAGCCCTCTATTGTTTTCCAAATATCACTTTGCAAATTCCACAAGAACAGTCTTAGCGAAAGGCCTCTTGAGGGGAAACTGTAGCTCTGTGAGATCAATTCACAGAACTCAAAGAAGTTTCTCAGAAAGCTTCTTTCACACTTTTAGTGGCGGATATTTCCTTTGGACCTATAGTCTTCAAAGAGATCCGAAGTAACATTTCTCAGATTCCACAGAAATAAGCCTAGCCAACAGTTCTACGAAATACAGCTGTTTCTCAGTGACAGGAAATCACATATCACAAAGCAGTTCCTCAGAAAGCTTCTTTTCACTTTTTAACTGAAGCTATATCCTTTTTCACCATAGCGACGTATGGACTTCCAAAGACCACTTTGGAAATTCCACAAGAACAGTCTTGGTGAAAGGCTTCTTGAGGGGAAAGCTGTAACTCTGTGAGATGAACTAAGAGAACACAAAACCGTTTCTCAGAAAGCTTCTTTCCAGTTTTTAACTGAAGATATTTCCCTTTTCACCATAGCCCTCTATGGGCTTCCAAATATCAATTTGAAAATAACACAAGATCAGTCTTAGTGAATGGCTTTTTGTTCGGAAAGCTGTAACTCTCTGAGATGAATTAACAAAACACAAAGCAGTTTCTCAGAAAGCTTCTTTTCAGTTTTTACCTTACGATATTTCCTTTTTCACCATAGTTCTCTAAGCACTTCCAAATATCACTTCGCAAATTTCACAAGAACAGTCTTAGTAAACGACTTCTTGAGGGGAATGCTGTACCTCTGTGAGATGGATTAACAGAACACAAAGCAGTTTCTCAGAAACGTTCTTTCCACTTTTTAACTGAAGATATTTCCTTTTTCCCCATAGCACTCTATGGGCTTCCAAATATCACTTTGCAAAATCCACGAGAACAGTCTTAGTGAACGGTTTCTTGAGGGGAAAGCTGTAAGTCTGTGAGATGAATTCAGAGAACACAAAGCAGTTTCTCAGAAATTTTCTTTTCAGTTTTTATCTTAGGATATTTTCTTTTTAACCATAGATCTCTATGGTTTTCCATATACCTTTTTCCAAATTCCACAAAAACAGCTTTAGCGAAAGTTTTCTTGAGGGGAAAGCCGTAATTCTGTGAGATGAATTAACAGAACACAAAGCAATTTCTCAGAAAGCTACTTTCCAGTTTTTATCTGAAGATATTTCCTTTACACCATGGTCCTCTATGGGCTTCCAAATATCACTTTGCAAATTCCACAAGAACAGTCTTACTGAACGACTTCTTGAGGGGAAAGCTGTAATTCTATAAGATGAATTAACAGAACACAAAGTCGTTTCTCAGAAAGCTTCTTTTCAGTTCTTATCTTAGGAAATTTCTTTTTCACCACAGCCCTCTATGGGCTTCCAAATGTCACTTTGCAAATTCCACAAGAACAGTCTTAGCGGAATGCTTCTTGAGGGGAAAGGTGTAACACTGTCAGATGAATTAACAGAACACAAAGCAGTTTCTCAGAAAACTTCTTTCCAGTTTATAACTGAAGATAATTCCTTTTTCACCTTAGCCCCCTTTGGGTTTCCAAATAGCACTTTGAAAATTCCACAAGAACGGTCTTAATGAACGGTTTCTGGAGGGCAAAGCTGTAACTGTGTGAGATGAATTAACGGAACACAAAGTAGTTTCTCAAGAAGCTTCTTTCTAGTTTTCATCTGAGGACATTTCCTTTTTCACCATAGCCCTCTATGGGCTTCCAAATTTCACTTTGCAAATTCCACAAGAACAGTCTTAACGAAAGACTTCTTGAGGGGAAAGCTGTAACTCTGTGAGATGAATTAACAGAAAACAAAGCAGTTTCTCAGAAAGCTTCTATACACTTTCTAACTGAAGATATTCCTTTTTTCACCATAACCCTATATGGGCTTCCAAATATTACTTTGCGAATTACACAAGAACAGTCATAGCGAAAGGCTTCTCGAGGGGAAAGCTGTAACTCTGTGAGATGAATTAACAGAACACAAAGCAGTTTCTCAGAAAGCTTCTTTCCAGTTTTTATCTAAGGACATTTCCTTTTTCTCCATAGCCCTCTATGGGCTTCTAAATATCCCGTTCTAAATTGCACAAGAACAGTCTTAGCGAAAGGATTCTTGAGAGGAAAGCTGTAACTCGGTGAGATGAATTAAGAGAACACAAAGCAGTTTTTCAGAAAGCTTCTTTTCAGTTTTTATCTTAGGTTATTTCCTTTTTCACTGTAGACCTCTGTAGGCTTCTAAATATCACTTCCCAAATTCGACAAGAACAGTCTTAGGGAAAGGCTTCGTGAGGGGAAAGCTGTAACTTTGTGAGATGAATTAACAGAACACAACGCAGTGTCTCAGAAAGCTTCTTTCCCGTTTTGAACCGAAGATATTTCCTTTTCACCATAGCTCTCTATGGGCTTCGAAATGTCACTTTGCAAATTCCACAAGAACAGTCATAGCGAAAGGCTTCCTCAGGGGAAAGCTGTAACTCTGTGGGATGAATTTACAGATCAGAAAGCTGTTTCTCAGAAAGCTTCTTTCTCACTTTTATGGCGGATATTTCCTTTGGCCCTATAGTCTTCAAAGGGAACCGAATTATCCCTTCTCAGATTCCACAGAAATAAGGTTAGCAAACAGCTCTATGACATATAGCTCTCACTCAGTGAGTGGAAGTCACGTATCACAAAGCAGTTTCTCAGAAATGTTCTTTTCAGTTTTTATCTTAGGATATTTCCTTTTTCACCATAGCCCTCTATGGGCTTACAAATACCACTCTGCAAATTCCACAAGAACAGTCTTAGCGAAAGGCTTCTTAAGGGGAAAGCTGTAACTCTGTGAGGTGAATTAACAGAACACAAAGCAGTTTCTCAGAAAGCTTCTTTCCAGTTTTTATCTAAGGACATTTCCTTTTTCTCCATAGCCCTCTATGGGCTTCTAAATATCACGTTCTAAATTGCACAAGAACAGTCTTAGCGAAAGGATTCTTGAGAGGAAAGCTGTAACTCTGTGAGATGAATTAAGAGAACACAAAGCAGTTTTTCAGAAAGCTTCTTTTCAGTTTTTATCTTAGGTTATTTCCTTTTTCACTGTAGACCTCTGTAGGCTTCTAAATATCACTTCCCAAATTCGACAAGAACAGTCTTAGGGAAAGGCTTCGTGAGGGGAAAGCTGTAACTTTGTGAGATGAATTAACAGAACACAACGCAGTGTCTCAGAAAGCTTCTTTCCCGTTTTAAACCGAAGATATTTCCTTTTCACCATAGCTCTCTATGGCCTTCGAAATGTCACGTTGCAAATTCCACAAGAACAGTCATAGCGAAAGGCTTCCTCAGGGGAAAGCTGTAACTCTGTGGGATGAATTCACAGATCAGAAAGCTGTTTCTCAGAAAGCTTCATTCTCACGTTTATGGCGGATATTTCCTTTGGCCCTATAGTCTTCAACGAGAACCGAATTATCCCTTCTCAGATTCCACAGAAATAAGGTTAGCAAACAGCTCTATGACATATAGCTCTCACTCAGTGAGTGGAAGTCACATATCACAAAGCAGTTTCTCAGAAATGTTCTTTTCAGTTTTTATCTTAGGATATTTCCTTTTTCACCATAGCCCTCTATGGGCTTACAAATACCACTCTGCAAATTCCACAAGAACAGTCTTACCGAAAGGCTTCTTAAGGGGAAAGCTGTAACTCTGTGAGGTGAATTAACAGAACACAAAGCAGTTTCTCAGAAAGCTTCTTTTCAGCTTTTATCTTAGGATATTTCCTTTTTCACCATAGCCCTATAAGGGCTTACAAATATCACTATGAGTATTACACAAGAAGAGTCTTAGCAAAAGTCTTTTTGAGGGTAAAGCTGTAACTCTTTGAGATGAATTAACAGAACACCAAGCAGTTTCTTAGAAAGCTTCTTTCCATTTTTTAACTGAAGGTATTTCCCTTTTCACCACAGCCGTCTATGGGCTTCGAAATATCACTTTGCAAATTCAAAAAGAACAGTCCTAGCGAAAGGCTTCTTGAATGGAATGCTGTAACTCTGTGAGATGAATTAACAGATCTCAGAGAAGTTTCTCAGAAAGCTTCTTTCTCACTTTTAGCGGCAGATATTTCCTTTGGCCCTATAGTCTTCAAAGGGATCCAAAATAACAGTTCTCCGATTCCATAGAAATAAGGCTATCAAACAGCTCTAGGAAATAGAGCTGTAACTCAGTGAGTGGAAGTCACATAATACTAAACCGTTTCTCAGAAAGCCTCTTTCAGTTTTTAACTGAAGCTATATCCTTTTTCACCGTAGCCCTCTATGGGCTTCCAAATATCACTTTGAAAATACAGCAAGAACAGTCTTAGCGAAAGGCTTCTAGAGGGGAAAGCTGTAACTCTGTTAGGTGAATTAACAGAACACAAAGCAGTTTCTCAGGAATGTTCTTTACAGTTTTTATCTGAAGATATTTCCTTTTCTCCATAGCGCTCTATGGGCTACCAAATATCACATTTCAAATTCCACAAGAACAGTCTTAGCGAAAGACTTCCTGAGGGGAAAGCTGTAAGTCTGTGAGATGAATTAAAAGAACACAAAGCAATTTCTCAGAAAGCTTCTTTCCAGTTTTTATCGGAGGATATTTCGTTTTCACCATAGCCGTCTATTGGCTTCCAAATATCATTTTTCAAATTGTGCAAGAATAATCTTAGCGAAAGGCTTCTTGAGGGGAAAGCTGTAACTCTGTGAAATGAATTCGCAAATCACAAAGAAGTTTCTCAGAAAGCTTCTTTCTAACTTTAACGACGGATATTTCCTTTGGCCCTTCAGTCTTCAAAGGGATCCGAAATAACAGTTCTCAGATTCCACAGAAATAAGACTGCCAAACAGCTCTACGAAATACAGCTGTAACTCCGTGAGTGGAAGTCATATATCACAAAGCAGTTTCTCAGAAAGCTTCTTTTCAGTTTTTAACTGAAGATATATCCTTTTTCACTATAGGTCACTATGAGCTTCCAAATATCACTTTGCATATTCCACAAGAACTGTCTTAGGGAAAGGCTTCTTGAAGGGAAACCTGTAACTCTGTGAGATGAATTAACAAAACACAAAGCAGTTTCTCAGAATGGTTCTTTTCAGTTTTTATCTTAGGATATTTACGTTTTCACCATCGACTTCTATGGGCTTACAAATATCACTTTGCAAATTCCACAAGAACAGTCTTAGCGAAAGGCTTCTAGAGGGGAAAGCTGAAACTCTGTGAGGTGAATTAACAGAATACAAAGCAGTTTCTCAGAAAGTTTCTTTCCAGTTTTTAACTGAAGGTATTTCCTTTTTCACCATAGAACTCGACGGGCTTTCAAATATCACTTTGCAAATTCCACAAGAACAGTCTTAGCGAACAGCTTCTTGAGGGGAAAGCTGAAACTCTGCCAGATAAATTAACAGAACACAAAACAGTTTGTTGGAAAGCTTCTTTCCATTTTTGATCCGAGGACATTTCCTTTTACACCATAGCCCTCTCACGGCTTCCAAATATCACTTTGCAAATTCCACGAGAACCGTCTTAGCGAAAGACTTCTGGAGGGGAAAGCTGAAACTCTGTGAGATGAATTAACAGAAAACAAAGCAGTTTCCCAGAAAGCTTCTTTCCAGTTTTTAATTGAAGATATTTCCTTTTTCACCATATCCCTCCATGGGCTTCCAAATATCACATTGCAAATTCCACAAGAACAGTCTTAGCGAAATGCTTCTTGAGGGGTAAGCTGTAACTCTGTGAGATGAATTAACAGAACACAAAGCAGTTTCTCAGAAAACTTCTTTCCAGTTTTTATGTGAGGAAATTTCCTTTTTAAACGTACCCCTCTATGGGCTTCCAAATATCACTTTGTAAACTCCACAAGAACAGTCTTAGCGAAAGGATTCTTGATAGGAAAGCTGTAACTCTGTGCATGAATTAACAGAACACAAAGAAGTTTCTCAGAAAGCTTCTCTCCAGTTTTTAACTGAAGATATTTCCTTTTTCACCGTAGCGCTCTATGGGCTTCCAAATATCTCTTTGGAAATTCCAGAAGAACAGTCTTAGTGAAGGGCTTCTTGAGGGTAGAGCTGTAATACTGTGAGATGAATTAACAAAACACAAAGCAGTTTCTCAGAAAGCTTCTTTCCAGTTTTTATGTGAGGAAATTTCCTTTTTAACCGTACCCCTCTATGGGCTTCCAAATATCACTTTGTAAACTCCACAAGAACAGTCTTAGCGAAAGGATTCGTGATAGGAAAGGTGTAACTCTGTGTATGAATTAACAGAACACAAAGCAGTTTCTCAGAAAGCTTCTCTCCAGTTTTTAACTGAAGATATTTCCATTTTCACCATAGCCCTCTATGAGCTTCCAAATATCATTTTGCAAATTTCACAACAACAGTCTTAATGAACGGCTTCTTGAGGGGAAAGCTATAACTCTGTGAGATGAATTAACGGTACGCAAAACAGTTTCTCAAAAAGCTTCTTTTCAGTTTTTATCTTAGGATATTTCCTTTTTCACCATAGCCCTCTATTGTTTTCCAAATATCACTTTGCAAATTCCACAAGAACAGTCTTAGCGAAAGGCCTCTTGAGGGGAAACTGTAGCTCTGTGAGATCAATTCACAGAACTCAAAGAAGTTTCTCAGAAAGCTTCTTTCACACTTTTAGTGGCGGATATTTCCTTTGGACCTATAGTCTTCAAAGAGATCCGAAGTAACATTTCTCAGATTCCACAGAAATAAGCCTAGCCAACAGTTCTACGAAATACAGCTGTTTCTCAGTGACAGGAAATCACATATCACAAAGCAGTTCCTCAGAAAGCTTCTTTTCACTTTTTAACTGAAGCTATATCCTTTTTCACCATAGCGACGTATGGACTTCCAAAGACCACTTTGGAAATTCCACAAGAACAGTCTTGGTGAAAGGCTTCTTGAGGGGAAAGCTGTAACTCTGTGAGATGAACTAAGAGAACACAAAACCGTTTCTTAGAAAGCTTCTTTCCAGTTTTTAACTGAAGATATTTCCCTTTTCACCATAGCCCTCTATGGGCTTCCAAATATCAATTTGAAAATAACACAAGATCAGTCTTAGTGAATGGCTTTTTGTTCGGAAAGCTGTAACTCTCTGAGATGAATTAACAAAACACAAAGCAGTTTCTCAGAAAGCTTCTTTTCAGTTTTTACCTTACGATATTTCCTTTTTCACCATAGTTCTCTAAGCACTTCCAAATATCACTTCGCAAATTTCACAAGAACAGTCTTAGTAAACGACTTCTTGAGGGGAATGCTGTACCTCTGTGAGATGGATTAACAGAACACAAAGCAGTTTCTCAGAAACGTTCTTTCCACTTTTTAACTGAAGATATTTCCTTTTTCCCCATAGCACTCTATGGGCTTCCAAATATCACTTTGCAAAATCCACGAGAACAGTCTTAGTGAACGGTTTCTTGAGGGGAAAGCTGTAAGTCTGTGAGATGAATTCAGAGAACACAAAGCAGTTTCTCAGAAATTTTCTTTTCAGTTTTTATCTTAGGATATTTTCTTTTTAACCATAGATCTCTATGGTTTTCCATATACCTTTTTCCAAATTCCACAAAAACAGCTTTAGCGAAAGTTTTCTTGAGGGGAAAGCCGTAATTCTGTGAGATGAATTAACAGAACACAAAGCAATTTCTCAGAAAGCTACTTTCCAGTTTTTATCTGAAGATATTTCCTTTACACCATGGTCCTCTATGGGCTTCCAAATATCACTTTGCAAATTCCACAAGAACAGTCTTACTGAACGACTTCTTGAGGGGAAAGCTGTAATTCTATAAGATGAATTAACAGAACACAAAGTCGTTTCTCAGAAAGCTTCTTTTCAGTTCTTATCTTAGGAAATTTCTTTTTCACCACAGCCCTCTATGGGCTTCCAAATGTCACTTTGCAAATTCCACAAGAACAGTCTTAGCGGAATGCTTCTTGAGGGGAAAGGTGTAACACTGTCAGATGAATTAACAGAACACAAAGCAGTTTCTCAGAAAACTTCTTTCCAGTTTATAACTGAAGATAATTCCTTTTTCACCTTAGCCCCCTTTGGGTTTCCAAATAGCACTTTGAAAATTCCACAAGAACGGTCTTAATGAACGGTTTCTGGAGGGCAAAGCTGTAACTGTGTGAGATGAATTAACGGAACACAAAGTAGTTTCTCAAGAAGCTTCTTTCTAGTTTTCATCTGAGGACATTTCCTTTTTCACCATAGCCCTCTATGGGCTTCCAAATTTCACTTTGCAAATTCCACAAGAACAGTCTTAACGAAAGACTTCTTGAGGGGAAAGCTGTAACTCTGTGAGATGAATTAACAGAAAACAAAGCAGTTTCTCAGAAAGCTTCTATACACTTTTTAACTGAAGATATTCCTTTTTTCACCATAACCCTATATGGGCTTCCAAATATTACTTTGCGAATTACACAAGAACAGTCATAGCGAAAGGCTTCTCGAGGGGAAAGCTGTAACTCTGTGAGATGAATTAACAGAACACAAAGCAGTTTCTCAGAAAGCTTCTTTCCAGTTTTTATCCAAGGACATTTCCTTTTTCTCCATAGCCCTCTATGGGCTTCTAAATATCCCGTTCTAAATTGCACAAGAACAGTCTTAGCGAAAGGATTCTTGAGAGGAAAGCTGTAACTCGGTGAGATGAATTAAGAGAACACAAAGCAGTTTTTCAGAAAGCTTCTTTTCAGTTTTTATCTTAGGTTATTTCCTTTTTCACTGTAGACCTCTGTAGGCTTCTAAATATCACTTCCCAAATTCGACAAGAACAGTCTTAGGGAAAGGCTTCGTGAGGGGAAAGCTGTAACTTTGTGAGATGAATTAACAGAACACAACGCAGTGTCTCAGAAAGCTTCTTTCCCGTTTTGAACCGAAGATATTTCCTTTTCACCATAGCTCTCTATGGGCTTCGAAATGTCACTTTGCAAATTCCACAAGAACAGTCATAGCGAAAGGCTTCCTCAGGGGAAAGCTGTAACTCTGTGGGATGAATTTACAGATCAGAAAGCTGTTTCTCAGAAAGCTTCTTTCTCACTTTTATGGCGGATATTTCCTTTGGCCCTATAGTCTTCAAAGGGAACCGAATTATCCCTTCTCAGATTCCACAGAAATAAGGTTAGCAAACAGCTCTATGACATATAGCTCTCACTCAGTGAGTGGAAGTCACGTATCACAAAGCAGTTTCTCAGAAATGTTCTTTTCAGTTTTTATCTTAGGATATTTCCTTTTTCACCATAGCCCTCTATGGGCTTACAAATACCACTCTGCAAATTCCACAAGAACAGTCTTAGCGAAAGGCTTCTTAAGGGGAAAGCTGTAACTCTGTGAGGTGAATTAACAGAACACAAAGCAGTTTCTCAGAAAGCTTCTTTCCAGTTTTTATCTAAGGACATTTCCTTTTTCTCCATAGCCCTCTATGGGCTTCTAAATATCACGTTCTAAATTGCACAAGAACAGTCTTAGCGAAAGGATTCTTGAGAGGAAAGCTGTAACTCTGTGAGATGAATTAAGAGAACACAAAGCAGTTTTTCAGAAAGCTTCTTTTCAGTTTTTATCTTAGGTTATTTCCTTTTTCACTGTAGACCTCTGTAGGCTTCTAAATATCACTTCCCAAATTCGACAAGAACAGTCTTAGGGAAAGGCTTCGTGAGGGGAAAGCTGTAACTTTGTGAGATGAATTAACAGAACACAACGCAGTGTCTCAGAAAGCTTCTTTCCCGTTTTAAACCGAAGATATTTCCTTTTCACCATAGCTCTCTATGGCCTTCGAAATGTCACGTTGCAAATTCCACAAGAACAGTCATAGCGAAAGGCTTCCTCAGGGGAAAGCTGTAACTCTGTGGGATGAATTCACAGATCAGAAAGCTGTTTCTCAGAAAGCTTCATTCTCACGTTTATGGCGGATATTTCCTTTGGCCCTATAGTCTTCAACGAGAACCGAATTATCCCTTCTCAGATTCCACAGAAATAAGGTTAGCAAACAGCTCTATGACATATAGCTCTCACTCAGTGAGTGGAAGTCACATATCACAAAGCAGTTTCTCAGAAATGTTCTTTTCAGTTTTTATCTTAGGATATTTCCTTTTTCACCATAGCCCTCTATGGGCTTACAAATACCACTCTGCAAATTCCACAAGAACAGTCTTACCGAAAGGCTTCTTAAGGGGAAAGCTGTAACTCTGTGAGGTGAATTAACAGAACACAAAGCAGTTTCTCAGAAAGCTTCTTTTCAGCTTTTATCTTAGGATATTTCCTTTTTCACCATAGCCCTATAAGGGCTTACAAATATCACTATGAGTATTACACAAGAAGAGTCTTAGCAAAAGTCTTTTTGAGGGTAAAGCTGTAACTCTTTGAGATGAATTAACAGAACACCAAGCAGTTTCTTAGAAAGCTTCTTTCCATTTTTTAACTGAAGGTATTTCCCTTTTCACCACAGCCGTCTATGGGCTTCGAAATATCACTTTGCAAATTCAAAAAGAACAGTCCTAGCGAAAGGCTTCTTGAATGGAATGCTGTAACTCTGTGAGATGAATTAACAGATCTCAGAGAAGTTTCTCAGAAAGCTTCTTTCTCACTTTTAGCGGCAGATATTTCCTTTGGCCCTATAGTCTTCAAAGGGATCCAAAATAACAGTTCTCCGATTCCATAGAAATAAGGCTATCAAACAGCTCTAGGAAATAGAGCTGTAACTCAGTGAGTGGAAGTCACATAATACTAAACCGTTTCTCAGAAAGCCTCTTTCAGTTTTTAACTGAAGCTATATCCTTTTTCACCGTAGCCCTCTATGGGCTTCCAAATATCACTTTGAAAATACAGCAAGAACAGTCTTAGCGAAAGGCTTCTAGAGGGGAAAGCTGTAACTCTGTTAGGTGAATTAACAGAACACAAAGCAGTTTCTCAGGAATGTTCTTTACAGTTTTTATCTGAAGATATTTCCTTTTCTCCATAGCGCTCTATGGGCTACCAAATATCACATTTCAAATTCCACAAGAACAGTCTTAGCGAAAGACTTCCTGAGGGGAAAGCTGTAAGTCTGTGAGATGAATTAAAAGAACACAAAGCAATTTCTCAGAAAGCTTCTTTCCAGTTTTTATCGGAGGATATTTCGTTTTCACCATAGCCGTCTATTGGCTTCCAAATATCATTTTTCAAATTGTGCAAGAATAATCTTAGCGAAAGGCTTCTTGAGGGGAAAGCTGTAACTCTGTGAAATGAATTCGCAAATCACAAAGAAGTTTCTCAGAAAGCTTCTTTCTAACTTTAACGACGGATATTTCCTTTGGCCCTTCAGTCTTCAAAGGGATCCGAAATAACAGTTCTCAGATTCCACAGAAATAAGACTGCCAAACAGCTCTACGAAATACAGCTGTAACTCAGTGAGTGGAAGTCATATATCACAAAGCAGTTTCTCAGAAAGCTTCTTTTCAGTTTTTAACTGAAGATATATCCTTTTTCACTATAGGTCACTATGAGCTTCCAAATATCACTTTGCATATTCCACAAGAACTGTCTTAGGGAAAGGCTTCTTGAAGGGAAACCTGTAACTCTGTGAGATGAATTAACAAAACACAAAGCAGTTTCTCAGAATGGTTCTTTTCAGTTTTTATCTTAGGATATTTACGTTTTCACCATCGACTTCTATGGGCTTACAAATATCACTTTGCAAATTCCACAAGAACAGTCTTAGCGAAAGGCTTCTAGAGGGGAAAGCTGAAACTCTGTGAGGTGAATTAACAGAATACAAAGCAGTTTCTCAGAAAGTTTCTTTCCAGTTTTTAACTGAAGGTATTTCCTTTTTCACCATAGAACTCGACGGGCTTTCAAATATCACTTTGCAAATTCCACAAGAACAGTCTTAGCGAACAGCTTCTTGAGGGGAAAGCTGAAACTCTGCCAGATAAATTAACAGAACACAAAACAGTTTGTTGGAAAGCTTCTTTCCATTTTTGATCCGAGGACATTTCCTTTTACACCATAGCCCTCTCACGGCTTCCAAATATCACTTTGCAAATTCCACGAGAACCGTCTTAGCGAAAGACTTCTGGAGGGGAAAGCTGAAACTCTGTGAGATGAATTAACAGAAAACAAAGCAGTTTCCCAGAAAGCTTCTTTCCAGTTTTTAATTGAAGATATTTCCTTTTTCACCATATCCCTCCATGGGCTTCCAAATATCACATTGCAAATTCCACAAGAACAGTCTTAGCGAAATGCTTCTTGAGGGGTAAGCTGTAACTCTGTGAGATGAATTAACAGAACACAAAGCAGTTTCTCAGAAAACTTCTTTCCAGTTTTTATGTGAGGAAATTTCCTTTTTAAACGTACCCCTCTATGGGCTTCCAAATATCACTTTGTAAACTCCACAAGAACAGTCTTAGCGAAAGGATTCTTGATAGGAAAGCTGTAACTCTGTGCATGAATTAACAGAACACAAAGAAGTTTCTCAGAAAGCTTCTCTCCAGTTTTTAACTGAAGATATTTCCTTTTTCACCGTAGCGCTCTATGGGCTTCCAAATATCTCTTTGGAAATTCCAGAAGAACAGTCTTAGTGAAGGGCTTCTTGAGGGTAGAGCTGTAATACTGTGAGATGAATTAACAAAACACAAAGCAGTTTCTCAGAAAGCTTCTTTCCAGTTTTTATGTGAGGAAATTTCCTTTTTAACCGTACCCCTCTATGGGCTTCCAAATATCACTTTGTAAACTCCACAAGAACAGTCTTAGCGAAAGGATTCGTGATAGGAAAGGTGTAACTCTGTGTATGAATTAACAGAACACAAAGCAGTTTCTCAGAAAGCTTCTCTCCAGTTTTTAACTGAAGATATTTCCATTTTCACCATAGCCCTCTATGAGCTTCCAAATATCATTTTGCAAATTTCACAACAACAGTCTTAATGAACGGCTTCTTGAGGGGAAAGCTATAACTCTGTGAGATGAATTAACGGTACGCAAAACAGTTTCTCAAAAAGCTTCTTTTCAGTTTTTATCTTAGGATATTTCCTTTTTCACCATAGCCCTCTATTGTTTTCCAAATATCACTTTGCAAATTCCACAAGAACAGTCTTAGCGAAAGGCCTCTTGAGGGGAAACTGTAGCTCTGTGAGATCAATTCACAGAACTCAAAGAAGTTTCTCAGAAAGCTTCTTTCACACTTTTAGTGGCGGATATTTCCTTTGGACCTATAGTCTTCAAAGAGATCCGAAGTAACATTTCTCAGATTCCACAGAAATAAGCCTAGCCAACAGTTCTACGAAATACAGCTGTTTCTCAGTGACAGGAAATCACATATCACAAAGCAGTTCCTCAGAAAGCTTCTTTTCACTTTTTAACTGAAGCTATATCCTTTTTCACCATAGCGACGTATGGACTTCCAAAGACCACTTTGGAAATTCCACAAGAACAGTCTTGGTGAAAGGCTTCTTGAGGGGAAAGCTGTAACTCTGTGAGATGAACTAAGAGAACACAAAACCGTTTCTCAGAAAGCTTCTTTCCAGTTTTTAACTGAAGATATTTCCCTTTTCACCATAGCCCTCTATGGGCTTCCAAATATCAATTTGAAAATAACACAAGATCAGTCTTAGTGAATGGCTTTTTGTTCGGAAAGCTGTAACTCTCTGAGATGAATTAACAAAACACAAAGCAGTTTCTCAGAAAGCTTCTTTTCAGTTTTTACCTTACGATATTTCCTTTTTCACCATAGTTCTCTAAGCACTTCCAAATATCACTTCGCAAATTTCACAAGAACAGTCTTAGTAAACGACTTCTTGAGGGGAATGCTGTACCTCTGTGAGATGGATTAACAGAACACAAAGCAGTTTCTCAGAAACGTTCTTTCCACTTTTTAACTGAAGATATTTCCTTTTTCCCCATAGCACTCTATGGGCTTCCAAATATCACTTTGCAAAATCCACGAGAACAGTCTTAGTGAACGGTTTCTTGAGGGGAAAGCTGTAAGTCTGTGAGATGAATTCAGAGAACACAAAGCAGTTTCTCAGAAATTTTCTTTTCAGTTTTTATCTTAGGATATTTTCTTTTTAACCATAGATCTCTATGGTTTTCCATATACCTTTTTCCAAATTCCACAAAAACAGCTTTAGCGAAAGTTTTCTTGAGGGGAAAGCCGTAATTCTGTGAGATGAATTAACAGAACACAAAGCAATTTCTCAGAAAGCTACTTTCCAGTTTTTATCTGAAGATATTTCCTTTACACCATGGTCCTCTATGGGCTTCCAAATATCACTTTGCAAATTCCACAAGAACAGTCTTACTGAACGACTTCTTGAGGGGAAAGCTGTAATTCTATAAGATGAATTAACAGAACACAAAGTCGTTTCTCAGAAAGCTTCTTTTCAGTTCTTATCTTAGGAAATTTCTTTTTCACCACAGCCCTCTATGGGCTTCCAAATGTCACTTTGCAAATTCCACAAGAACAGTCTTAGCGGAATGCTTCTTGAGGGGAAAGGTGTAACACTGTCAGATGAATTAACAGAACACAAAGCAGTTTCTCAGAAAACTTCTTTCCAGTTTATAACTGAAGATAATTCCTTTTTCACCTTAGCCCCCTTTGGGTTTCCAAATAGCACTTTGAAAATTCCACAAGAACGGTCTTAATGAACGGTTTCTGGAGGGCAAAGCTGTAACTGTGTGAGATGAATTAACGGAACACAAAGTAGTTTCTCAAGAAGCTTCTTTCTAGTTTTCATCTGAGGACATTTCCTTTTTCACCATAGCCCTCTATGGGCTTCCAAATTTCACTTTGCAAATTCCACAAGAACAGTCTTAACGAAAGACTTCTTGAGGGGAAAGCTGTAACTCTGTGAGATGAATTAACAGAAAACAAAGCAGTTTCTCAGAAAGCTTCTATACACTTTCTAACTGAAGATATTCCTTTTTTCACCATAACCCTATATGGGCTTCCAAATATTACTTTGCGAATTACACAAGAACAGTCATAGCGAAAGGCTTCTCGAGGGGAAAGCTGTAACTCTGTGAGATGAATTAACAGAACACAAAGCAGTTTCTCAGAAAGCTTCTTTCCAGTTTTTATCCAAGGACATTTCCTTTTTCTCCATAGCCCTCTATGGGCTTCTAAATATCCCGTTCTAAATTGCACAAGAACAGTCTTAGCGAAAGGATTCTTGAGAGGAAAGCTGTAACTCGGTGAGATGAATTAAGAGAACACAAAGCAGTTTTTCAGAAAGCTTCTTTTCAGTTTTTATCTTAGGTTATTTCCTTTTTCACTGTAGACCTCTGTAGGCTTCTAAATATCACTTCCCAAATTCGACAAGAACAGTCTTAGGGAAAGGCTTCGTGAGGGGAAAGCTGTAACTTTGTGAGATGAATTAACAGAACACAACGCAGTGTCTCAGAAAGCTTCTTTCCCGTTTTGAACCGAAGATATTTCCTTTTCACCATAGCTCTCTATGGGCTTCGAAATGTCACTTTGCAAATTCCACAAGAACAGTCATAGCGAAAGGCTTCCTCAGGGGAAAGCTGTAACTCTGTGGGATGAATTTACAGATCAGAAAGCTGTTTCTCAGAAAGCTTCTTTCTCACTTTTATGGCGGATATTTCCTTTGGCCCTATAGTCTTCAAAGGGAACCGAATTATCCCTTCTCAGATTCCACAGAAATAAGGTTAGCAAACAGCTCTATGACATATAGCTCTCACTCAGTGAGTGGAAGTCACGTATCACAAAGCAGTTTCTCAGAAATGTTCTTTTCAGTTTTTATCTTAGGATATTTCCTTTTTCACCATAGCCCTCTATGGGCTTACAAATACCACTCTGCAAATTCCACAAGAACAGTCTTAGCGAAAGGCTTCTTAAGGGGAAAGCTGTAACTCTGTGAGGTGAATTAACAGAACACAAAGCAGTTTCTCAGAAAGCTTCTTTCCAGTTTTTATCTAAGGACATTTCCTTTTTCTCCATAGCCCTCTATGGGCTTCTAAATATCACGTTCTAAATTGCACAAGAACAGTCTTAGCGAAAGGATTCTTGAGAGGAAAGCTGTAACTCTGTGAGATGAATTAAGAGAACACAAAGCAGTTTTTCAGAAAGCTTCTTTTCAGTTTTTATCTTAGGTTATTTCCTTTTTCACTGTAGACCTCTGTAGGCTTCTAAATATCACTTCCCAAATTCGACAAGAACAGTCTTAGGGAAAGGCTTCGTGAGGGGAAAGCTGTAACTTTGTGAGATGAATTAACAGAACACAACGCAGTGTCTCAGAAAGCTTCTTTCCCGTTTTAAACCGAAGATATTTCCTTTTCACCATAGCTCTCTATGGCCTTCGAAATGTCACGTTGCAAATTCCACAAGAACAGTCATAGCGAAAGGCTTCCTCAGGGGAAAGCTGTAACTCTGTGGGATGAATTCACAGATCAGAAAGCTGTTTCTCAGAAAGCTTCATTCTCACGTTTATGGCGGATATTTCCTTTGGCCCTATAGTCTTCAACGAGAACCGAATTATCCCTTCTCAGATTCCACAGAAATAAGGTTAGCAAACAGCTCTATGACATATAGCTCTCACTCAGTGAGTGGAAGTCACATATCACAAAGCAGTTTCTCAGAAATGTTCTTTTCAGTTTTTATCTTAGGATATTTCCTTTTTCACCATAGCCCTCTATGGGCTTACAAATACCACTCTGCAAATTCCACAAGAACAGTCTTACCGAAAGGCTTCTTAAGGGGAAAGCTGTAACTCTGTGAGGTGAATTAACAGAACACAAAGCAGTTTCTCAGAAAGCTTCTTTTCAGCTTTTATCTTAGGATATTTCCTTTTTCACCATAGCCCTATAAGGGCTTACAAATATCACTATGAGTATTACACAAGAAGAGTCTTAGCAAAAGTCTTTTTGAGGGTAAAGCTGTAACTCTTTGAGATGAATTAACAGAACACCAAGCAGTTTCTTAGAAAGCTTCTTTCCATTTTTTAACTGAAGGTATTTCCCTTTTCACCACAGCCGTCTATGGGCTTCGAAATATCACTTTGCAAATTCAAAAAGAACAGTCCTAGCGAAAGGCTTCTTGAATGGAATGCTGTAACTCTGTGAGATGAATTAACAGATCTCAGAGAAGTTTCTCAGAAAGCTTCTTTCTCACTTTTAGCGGCAGATATTTCCTTTGGCCCTATAGTCTTCAAAGGGATCCAAAATAACAGTTCTCCGATTCCATAGAAATAAGGCTATCAAACAGCTCTAGGAAATAGAGCTGTAACTCAGTGAGTGGAAGTCACATAATACTAAACCGTTTCTCAGAAAGCCTCTTTCAGTTTTTAACTGAAGCTATATCCTTTTTCACCGTAGCCCTCTATGGGCTTCCAAATATCACTTTGAAAATACAGCAAGAACAGTCTTAGCGAAAGGCTTCTAGAGGGGAAAGCTGTAACTCTGTTAGGTGAATTAACAGAACACAAAGCAGTTTCTCAGGAATGTTCTTTACAGTTTTTATCTGAAGATATTTCCTTTTCTCCATAGCGCTCTATGGGCTACCAAATATCACATTTCAAATTCCACAAGAACAGTCTTAGCGAAAGACTTCCTGAGGGGAAAGCTGTAAGTCTGTGAGATGAATTAAAAGAACACAAAGCAATTTCTCAGAAAGCTTCTTTCCAGTTTTTATCGGAGGATATTTCGTTTTCACCATAGCCGTCTATTGGCTTCCAAATATCATTTTTCAAATTGTGCAAGAATAATCTTAGCGAAAGGCTTCTTGAGGGGAAAGCTGTAACTCTGTGAAATGAATTCGCAAATCACAAAGAAGTTTCTCAGAAAGCTTCTTTCTAACTTTAACGACGGATATTTCCTTTGGCCCTTCAGTCTTCAAAGGGATCCGAAATAACAGTTCTCAGATTCCACAGAAATAAGACTGCCAAACAGCTCTACGAAATACAGCTGTAACTCAGTGAGTGGAAGTCATATATCACAAAGCAGTTTCTCAGAAAGCTTCTTTTCAGTTTTTAACTGAAGATATATCCTTTTTCACTATAGGTCACTATGAGCTTCCAAATATCACTTTGCATATTCCACAAGAACTGTCTTAGGGAAAGGCTTCTTGAAGGGAAACCTGTAACTCTGTGAGATGAATTAACAAAACACAAAGCAGTTTCTCAGAATGGTTCTTTTCAGTTTTTATCTTAGGATATTTACGTTTTCACCATCGACTTCTATGGGCTTACAAATATCACTTTGCAAATTCCACAAGAACAGTCTTAGCGAAAGGCTTCTAGAGGGGAAAGCTGAAACTCTGTGAGGTGAATTAACAGAATACAAAGCAGTTTCTCAGAAAGTTTCTTTCCAGTTTTTAACTGAAGGTATTTCCTTTTTCACCATAGAACTCGACGGGCTTTCAAATATCACTTTGCAAATTCCACAAGAACAGTCTTAGCGAACAGCTTCTTGAGGGGAAAGCTGAAACTCTGCCAGATAAATTAACAGAACACAAAACAGTTTGTTGGAAAGCTTCTTTCCATTTTTGATCCGAGGACATTTCCTTTTACACCATAGCCCTCTCACGGCTTCCAAATATCACTTTGCAAATTCCACGAGAACCGTCTTAGCGAAAGACTTCTGGAGGGGAAAGCTGAAACTCTGTGAGATGAATTAACAGAAAACAAAGCAGTTTCCCAGAAAGCTTCTTTCCAGTTTTTAATTGAAGATATTTCCTTTTTCACCATATCCCTCCATGGGCTTCCAAATATCACATTGCAAATTCCACAAGAACAGTCTTAGCGAAATGCTTCTTGAGGGGTAAGCTGTAACTCTGTGAGATGAATTAACAGAACACAAAGCAGTTTCTCAGAAAACTTCTTTCCAGTTTTTATGTGAGGAAATTTCCTTTTTAAACGTACCCCTCTATGGGCTTCCAAATATCACTTTGTAAACTCCACAAGAACAGTCTTAGCGAAAGGATTCTTGATAGGAAAGCTGTAACTCTGTGCATGAATTAACAGAACACAAAGAAGTTTCTCAGAAAGCTTCTCTCCAGTTTTTAACTGAAGATATTTCCTTTTTCACCGTAGCGCTCTATGGGCTTCCAAATATCTCTTTGGAAATTCCAGAAGAACAGTCTTAGTGAAGGGCTTCTTGAGGGTAGAGCTGTAATACTGTGAGATGAATTAACAAAACACAAAGCAGTTTCTCAGAAAGCTTCTTTCCAGTTTTTATGTGAGGAAATTTCCTTTTTAACCGTACCCCTCTATGGGCTTCCAAATATCACTTTGTAAACTCCACAAGAACAGTCTTAGCGAAAGGATTCGTGATAGGAAAGGTGTAACTCTGTGTATGAATTAACAGAACACAAAGCAGTTTCTCAGAAAGCTTCTCTCCAGTTTTTAACTGAAGATATTTCCATTTTCACCATAGCCCTCTATGAGCTTCCAAATATCATTTTGCAAATTTCACAACAACAGTCTTAATGAACGGCTTCTTGAGGGGAAAGCTATAACTCTGTGAGATGAATTAACGGTACGCAAAACAGTTTCTCAAAAAGCTTCTTTTCAGTTTTTATCTTAGGATATTTCCTTTTTCACCATAGCCCTCTATTGTTTTCCAAATATCACTTTGCAAATTCCACAAGAACAGTCTTAGCGAAAGGCCTCTTGAGGGGAAACTGTAGCTCTGTGAGATCAATTCACAGAACTCAAAGAAGTTTCTCAGAAAGCTTCTTTCACACTTTTAGTGGCGGATATTTCCTTTGGACCTATAGTCTTCAAAGAGATCCGAAGTAACATTTCTCAGATTCCACAGAAATAAGCCTAGCCAACAGTTCTACGAAATACAGCTGTTTCTCAGTGACAGGAAATCACATATCACAAAGCAGTTCCTCAGAAAGCTTCTTTTCACTTTTTAACTGAAGCTATATCCTTTTTCACCATAGCGACGTATGGACTTCCAAAGACCACTTTGGAAATTCCACAAGAACAGTCTTGGTGAAAGGCTTCTTGAGGGGAAAGCTGTAACTCTGTGAGATGAACTAAGAGAACACAAAACCGTTTCTCAGAAAGCTTCTTTCCAGTTTTTAACTGAAGATATTTCCCTTTTCACCATAGCCCTCTATGGGCTTCCAAATATCAATTTGAAAATAACACAAGATCAGTCTTAGTGAATGGCTTTTTGTTCGGAAAGCTGTAACTCTCTGAGATGAATTAACAAAACACAAAGCAGTTTCTCAGAAAGCTTCTTTTCAGTTTTTACCTTACGATATTTCCTTTTTCACCATAGTTCTCTAAGCACTTCCAAATATCACTTCGCAAATTTCACAAGAACAGTCTTAGTAAACGACTTCTTGAGGGGAATGCTGTACCTCTGTGAGATGGATTAACAGAACACAAAGCAGTTTCTCAGAAACGTTCTTTCCACTTTTTAACTGAAGATATTTCCTTTTTCCCCATAGCACTCTATGGGCTTCCAAATATCACTTTGCAAAATCCACGAGAACAGTCTTAGTGAACGGTTTCTTGAGGGGAAAGCTGTAAGTCTGTGAGATGAATTCAGAGAACACAAAGCAGTTTCTCAGAAATTTTCTTTTCAGTTTTTATCTTAGGATATTTTCTTTTTAACCATAGATCTCTATGGTTTTCCATATACCTTTTTCCAAATTCCACAAAAACAGCTTTAGCGAAAGTTTTCTTGAGGGGAAAGCCGTAATTCTGTGAGATGAATTAACAGAACACAAAGCAATTTCTCAGAAAGCTACTTTCCAGTTTTTATCTGAAGATATTTCCTTTACACCATGGTCCTCTATGGGCTTCCAAATATCACTTTGCAAATTCCACAAGAACAGTCTTACTGAACGACTTCTTGAGGGGAAAGCTGTAATTCTATAAGATGAATTAACAGAACACAAAGTCGTTTCTCAGAAAGCTTCTTTTCAGTTCTTATCTTAGGAAATTTCTTTTTCACCACAGCCCTCTATGGGCTTCCAAATGTCACTTTGCAAATTCCACAAGAACAGTCTTAGCGGAATGCTTCTTGAGGGGAAAGGTGTAACACTGTCAGATGAATTAACAGAACACAAAGCAGTTTCTCAGAAAACTTCTTTCCAGTTTATAACTGAAGATATTTCCTTTTTCACCATAGCCCCCTATGGGTTTCCAAATAGCACTTTGAAAATTCCACAAGAACGGTCTTAATGAACGGTTTCTGGAGGGCAAAGCTGTAACTGTGTGAGATGAATTAACGGAACACAAAGTAGTTTCTCAAGAAGCTTCTTTCTAGTTTTCATCTGAGGACATTTCCTTTTTCACCATAGCCCTCTATGGGCTTCCAAATTTCACTTTGCAAATTCCACAAGAACAGTCTTAACGAAAGACTTCTTGAGGGGAAAGCTGTAACTCTGTGAGATGAATTAACAGAAAACAAAGCAGTTTCTCAGAAAGCTTCTATACAGTTTCTAACTGAAGATATTCCTTTTTTCACCATAACCCTATATGGGCTTCCAAATATTACTTTGCGAATTACACAAGAACAGTCATAGCGAAAGGCTTCTCGAGGGGAAAGCTGTAACTCTGTGAGATGAATTAACAGAACACAAAGCAGTTTCTCAGAAAGCTTCTTTCCAGTTTTTATCTAAGGACATTTCCTTTTTCTCCATAGCCCTCTATGGGCTTCTAAATATCCCGTTCTAAATTGCACAAGAACAGTCTTAGTGAAAGGATTCTTGAGAGGAAAGCTGTAACTCGGTGAGATGAATTAAGAGAACACAAAGCAGTTTTTCAGAAAGCTTCTTTTCAGTTTTTATCTTAGGTTATTTCCTTTTTCACTGTAGACCTCTGTAGGCTTCTAAATATCACTTCCCAAATTCGACAAGAACAGTCTTAGGGAAAGGCTTCGTGAGGGGAAAGCTGTAACTTTGTGAGATGAATTAACAGAACACAACGCAGTGTCTCAGAAAGCTTCTTTCCCGTTTTAAACCGAAGATATTTCCTTTTCACCATAGCTCTCTATGGGCTTCGAAATGTCACTTTGCAAATTCCACAAGAACAGTCATAGTGAAAGGCTTCCTCAGGGGAAAGCTGTAACTCTGTGGGATGAATTTACAGATCAGAAAGCTGTTTCTCAGAAAGCTTCTTTCTCACTTTTATGGCGGATATTTCCTTTGGCCCTATAGTCTTCAAAGGGAACCGAATTATCCCTTCTCAGATTCCACAGAAATAAGGTTAGCAAACAGCTCTATGACATATAGCTCTCACTCAGTGAGTGGAAGTCACGTATAACAAAGCAGTTTCTCAGAAATGTTCTTTTCAGTTTTTATCTTAGGATATTTCCTTTTTCACCATAGCCCTCTATGGGCTTACAAATACCACTCTGCAAATTCCACAAGAACAGTCTTAGCGAAAGGCTTCTTAAGGGGAAAGCTGTAACTCTGTGAGGTGAATTAACAGAACACAAAGCAGTTTCTCAGAAAGCTTCTTTTCAGCTTTTATCTTAGGATATTTCCTTTTTCACCATAGCCCTATAAGGGCTTACAAATATCACTATGAGTATTACACAAGAAGAGTCTTAGCAAAAGTCTTTTTGAGGGTAAAGCTGTAACTCTTTGAGATGAATTAACAGAACACCAAGCAGTTTCTTAGAAAGCTTCTTTCCATTTTTTAACTGAAGGTATTTCCCTTTTCACCACAGCCGTCTATGGGCTTCGAAATATCACTTTGCAAATTCAAAAAGAACAGTCCTAGCGAAAGTCTTCTTGAGTGGAATGCTGTAACTCTGTGAGATGAATTAACAGATCTCAGAGAAGTTTCTCAGAAAGCTTCTTTCTCACTTTTAGCGGCAGTTATTTCCTTTGGCCCTATAGTCTTCAAAGGGATCCAAAATAACAGTTCTCCGATTCCATAGAAATAAGGCTATCAAACAGCTCTAGGAAATAGAGCTGTAACTCAGTGAGTGGAAGTCACATAATACTAAACCGTTTCTCAGAAAGCCTCTTTCAGTTTTTAACTGAAGCTTTATCCTTTTTCACCGTAGCCCTCTATGGGCTTCAAAATATCACTTTGAAAATACAGCAAGAACAGTCTTAGCGAAAGGCTTCTAGAGGGGAAAGCTGTAACTCTGTTAGGTGAATTAACAGAACACAAAGCAGTTTCTCAGGAATGTTCTTTACAGTTTTTATCTGAAGATATTTCCTTTTCTCCATAGCGCTCTATGGGCTACCAAATATCACATTTCAAATTCCACAAGAACAGTCTTAGCGAAAGACTTCCTGAGGGGAAAGCTGTAAGTCTGTGAGATGAATTAAAAGAACACAAAGCAATTTCTCAGAAAGCTTCTTTCCAGTTTTTATCGGAGGATATTTCGTTTTCACCATAGCCGTCTATTGGCTTCCAAATATCATTTTTCAAATTGTGCAAGAATAATCTTAGCGAAAGGCTTCTTGAGGGGAAAGCTGTAACTCTGTGAAATGAATTCGCAAATCACAAAGAAGTTTCTCAGAAAGCTTCTTTCTAACTTTAACGACGGATATTTCCTTTGGCCCTTCAGTCTTCAAAGGGATCCGAAATAACAGTTCTCAGATTCCACAGAAATAAGACTGCCAAACAGCTCTACGAAATACAGCTGTAACTCAGTGAGTGGAAGTCATATATCACAAAGCAGTTTCTCAGAAAGCTTCTTTTCAGTTTTTAACTGAAGATATATCCTTTTTCACTATAGGTCACTATGAGCTTCCAAATATCACTTTGCATATTCCACAAGAACTGTCTTAGCGAAAGGCTTCTTGAAGGGAAACCTGTAACTCTGTGAGATGAATTAACAAAACACAAAGCAGTTTCTCAGAATGGTTCTTTTCAGTTTTTATCTTAGGATATTTACGTTTTCACCATCGACTTCTATGGGCTTACAAATATCACTTTGCAAATTCCACAAGAACAGTCTTAGCGAAAGGCTTCTAGAGGGGAAAGCTGAAACTCTGTGAGGTGAATTAACAGAATACAAAGCAGTTTCTCAGAAAGTTTCTTTCCAGTTTTTAACTGAAGGTATTTCCTTTTTCACCATAGAACTCGACGGGCTTTCAAATATCACTTTGCAAATTCCACAAGAACAGTCTTAGCGAACGGCTTCTTGAGGGGAAAGCTGAAACTCTGCCAGATAAATTAACAGAACACAAAACAGTTTGTTGGAAAGCTTCTTTCCATTTTTGATCCGAGGACATTTCCTTTTACACCATAGCCCTCTCACGGCTTCCAAATATCACTTTGCAAATTCCATGAGAACCGTCTTAGCGAAAGACTTCTGGAGGGGAAAGCTGAAACTCTGTGAGATGAATTAACAGAAAACAAAGCAGTTTCTCAGAAAGCTTCTTTCCAGTTTTTAATTGAAGATATTTCCTTTTTCACCATATCCCTCCATGGGCTTCCAAATATCACATTGCAAATTCCACAAGAACAGTCTTAGCGAAATGCTTCTTGAGGGGTAAGCTGTAACTCTGTGAGATGAATTAACAGAACACAAAGCAGTTTCTCAGAAAACTTCTTTCCAGTTTTTATGTGAGGAAATTTCCTTTTTAAACGTACCCCTCTATGGGCTTCCAAATATCACTTTGTAAACTCCACAAGAACAGTCTTAGCGAAAGGATTCTTGATAGGAAAGCTGTAACTCTGTGCATGAATTAACAGAACACAAAGAAGTTTCTCAGAAAGCTTCTCTCCAGTTTTTAACTGAAGATATTTCCTTTTTCACCGTAGCGCTCTATGGGCTTCCAAATATCTCTTTGGAAATTCCAGAAGAACAGTCTTAGTGAAGGGCTTCTTGAGGGTAGAGCTGTAATACTGTGAGATGAATTAACAAAACACAAAGCAGTTTCTCAGAAAGCTTCTTTCCAGTTTTTATGTGAGGAAATTTCCTTTTTAACCGTACCCCTCTATGGGCTTCCAAATATCACTTTGTAAACTCCACAAGAACAGTCTTAGCGAAAGGATTCGTGATAGGAAAGGTGTAACTCTGTGTATGAATTAACAGAACACAAAGCAGTTTCTCAGAAAGCTTCTCTCCAGTTTTTAACTGAAGATATTTCCATTTTCACCATGGCCCTCTATGAGCTTCCAAATATCATTTTGCAAATTTCACAACAACAGTCTTAATGAACGGCTTCTTGAGGGGAAAGCTATAACTCTGTGAGATGAATTAACGGTACGCAAAACAGTTTCTCAAAAAGCTTCTTTTCAGTTTTTATCTTAGGATATTTCCTTTTTCACCATAGCCCTCTATTGTTTTCCAAATATCACTTTGCAAATTCCACGAGAACAGTCTTAGCGAAAGGCCTCTTGAGGGGAAACTGTAGCTCTGTGAGATCAATTCACAGAACTCAAAGAAGTTTCTCAGAAAGCTTCTTTCACACTTTTAGTGGCGGATATTTCCTTTGGACCTATAGTCTTCAAAGAGATCCGAAGTAACATTTCTCAGATTCCACAGAAATAAGCCTAGCCAACAGTTCTACGAAATACAGCTGTTTCTCAGTGACAGGAAATCACATATCACAAAGCAGTTCCTCGGAAAGCTTCTTTTCACTTTTTAACTGAAGCTATATCCTTTTTCACCATAGCGACGTATGGACTTCCAAAGACCACTTTGGAAATTCCACAAGAACAGTCTTGGTGAAAGGCTTCTTGAGGGGAAAGCTGTAACTCTGTGAGATGAACTAAGAGAACACAAAACCGTTTCTCAGAAAGCTTCTTTCCAGTTTTTAACTGAAGATATTTCCCTTTTCACCATAGCCCTCTATGGGCTTCCAAATATCAATTTGAAAATAACACAAGATCAGTCTTAGTGAATGGCTTTTTGTTCGGAAAGCTGTAACTCTCTGAGATGAATTAACAAAACACAAAGCAGTTTCTCAGAAAGCTTCTTTTCAGTTTTTACCTTACGATATTTCCTTTTTCACCATAGTTCTCTAAGCACTTCCAAATATCACTTCGCAAATTTCACAAGAACAGTCTTAGTAAACGACTTCTTGAGGGGAATGCTGTACCTCTGTGAGATGGATTAACAGAACACAAAGCAGTTTCTCAGAAACGTTCTTTCCACTTTTTAACTGAAGATATTTCCTTTTTCCCCATAGCACTCTATGGGCTTCCAAATATCACTTTGCAAAATCCACGAGAACAGTCTTAGTGAACGGTTTCTTGAGGGGAAAGCTGTAAGTCTGTGAGATGAATTCAGAGAACACAAAGCAGTTTCTCAGAAATTTTCTTTTCAGTTTTTATCTTAGGATATTTTCTTTTTAACCATAGATCTCTATGGTTTTCCATATACCTTTTTCCAAATTCCACAAAAACAGCTTTAGCGAAAGTTTTCTTGAGGGGAAAGCCGTAATTCTGTGAGATGAATTAACAGAACACAAAGCAATTTCTCAGAAAGCTACTTTCCAGTTTTTATCTGAAGATATTTCCTTTACACCATGGTCCTCTATGGGCTTCCAAATATCACTTAGGAAATTCCACAAGAACAGTCTTACTGAACGACTTCTTGAGGGGAAAGCTGTAATTCTATAAGATGAATTAACAGAACACAAAGTCGTTTCTCAGAAAGCTTCTTTTCAGTTCTTATCTTAGGAAATTTCTTTTTCACCACAGCCCTCTATGGGCTTCCAAATGTCACTTTGCAAATTCCACAAGAACAGTCTTAGCGGAATGCTTCTTGAGGGGAAAGGTGTAACACTGTCAGATGAATTAACAGAACACAAAGCAGTTTCTCAGAAAACTTCTTTCCAGTTTATAACTGAAGATATTTCCTTTTTCACCATAGCCCCCTATGGGTTTCCAAATAGCACTTTGAAAATTCCACAAGAACGGTCTTAATGAACGGTTTCTGGAGGGCAAAGCTGTAACTGTGTGAGATGAATTAACGGAACACAAAGTAGTTTCTCAAGAAGCTTCTTTCTAGTTTTCATCTGAGGACATTTCCTTTTTCACCATAGCCCTCTATGGGCTTCCAAATTTCACTTTGCAAATTCCACAAGAACAGTCTTAACGAAAGACTTCTTGAGGGGAAAGCTGTAACTCTGTGAGATGAATTAACAGAAAACAAAGCAGTTTCTCAGAAAGCTTCTATACAGTTTCTAACTGAAGATATTCCTTTTTTCACCATAACCCTATATGGGCTTCCAAATATTACTTTGCGAATTACACAAGAACAGTCATAGCGAAAGGCTTCTCGAGGGGAAAGCTGTAACTCTGTGAGATGAATTAACAGAACACAAAGCAGTTTCTCAGAAAGCTTCTTTCCAGTTTTTATCTAAGGACATTTCCTTTTTCTCCATAGCCCTCTATGGGCTTCTAAATATCCCGTTTTAAATTGCACAAGAACAGTCTTAGCGAAAGGATTCTTGAGAGGAAAGCTGTAACTCGGTGAGATGAATTAAGAGAACACAAAGCAGTTTTTCAGAAAGCTTCTTTTCAGTTTTTATCTTAGGTTATTTCCTTTTTCACTGTAGACCTCTGTAGGCTTCTAAATATCACTTCCCAAATTCGACAAGAACAGTCTTAGGGAAAGGCTTCGTGAGGGGAAAGCTGTAACTTTGTGAGATGAATTAACAGAACACAACGCAGTGTCTCAGAAAGCTTCTTTCCCGTTTTAAACCGAAGATATTTCCTTTTCACCATAGCTCTCTATGGGCTTCGAAATGTCACTTTGCAAATTCCACAAGAACAGTCATAGCGAAAGGCTTCCTCAGGGGAAAGCTGTAACTCTGTGGGATGAATTTACAGAACACAAAGCAGTTTCTCAGAAAGCTTCTTTTCAGCTTTTATCTTAGGATATTTCCTTTTTCACCATAGCCCTATAAGGGCTTACAAATATCACTATGAGTATTACACAAGAAGAGTCTTAGCAAAAGTCTTTTTGAGGGTAAAGCTGTAACTCTTTGAGATGAATTAACAGAACACCAAGCAGTTTCTTAGAAAGCTTCTTTCCATTTTTTAACTGAAGGTATTTCCCTTTTCACCACAGCCGTCTATGGGCTTCGAAATATCACTTTGCAAATTCAAAAAGAACAGTCCTAGCGAAAGTCTTCTTGAGTGGAATGCTGTAACTCTGTGAGATGAATTAACAGATCTCAGAGAAGTTTCTCAGAAAGCTTCTTTCTCACTTTTAGCGGCAGTTATTTCCTTTGGCCCTATAGTCTTCAAAGGGATCCAAAATAACAGTTCTCCGATTCCATAGAAATAAGGCTATCAAACAGCTCTAGGAAATAGAGCTGTAACTCAGTGAGTGGAAGTCACATAATACTAAACCGTTTCTCAGAAAGCCTCTTTCAGTTTTTAACTGAAGCTTTATCCTTTTTCACCGTAGCCCTCTATGGGCTTCAAAATATCACTTTGAAAATACAGCAAGAACAGTCTTAGCGAAAGGCTTCTAGAGGGGAAAGCTGTAACTCTGTTAGGTGAATTAACAGAACACAAAGCAGTTTCTCAGGAATGTTCTTTACAGTTTTTATCTGAAGATATTTCCTTTTCTCCATAGCGCTCTATGGGCTACCAAATATCACATTTCAAATTCCACAAGAACAGTCTTAGCGAAAGACTTCCTGAGGGGAAAGCTGTAAGTCTGTGAGATGAATTAAAAGAACACAAAGCAATTTCTCAGAAAGCTTCTTTCCAGTTTTTATCGGAGGATATTTCGTTTTCACCATAGCCGTCTATTGGCTTCCAAATATCATTTTTCAAATTGTGCAAGAATAATCTTAGCGAAAGGCTTCTTGAGGGGAAAGCTGTAACTCTGTGAAATGAATTCGCAAATCACAAAGAAGTTTCTCAGAAAGCTTCTTTCTAACTTTAACGACGGATATTTCCTTTGGCCCTTCAGTCTTCAAAGGGATCCGAAATAACAGTTCTCAGATTCCACAGAAATAAGACTGCCAAACAGCTCTACGAAATACAGCTGTAACTCAGTGAGTGGAAGTCATATATCACAAAGCAGTTTCTCAGAAAGCTTCTTTTCAGTTTTTAACTGAAGATATATCCTTTTTCACTATAGGTCACTATGAGCTTCCAAATATCACTTTGCATATTCCACAAGAACTGTCTTAGGGAAAGGCTTCTTGAAGGGAAACCTGTAACTCTGTGAGATGAATTAACAAAACACAAAGCAGTTTCTCAGAATGGTTCTTTTCAGTTTTTATCTTAGGATATTTACGTTTTCACCATCGACTTCTATGGGCTTACAAATATCACTTTGCAAATTCCACAAGAACAGTCTTAGCGAAAGGCTTCTAGAGGGGAAAGCTGAAACTCTGTGAGGTGAATTAACAGAATACAAAGCAGTTTCTCAGAAAGTTTCTTTCCAGTTTTTAACTGAAGGTATTTCCTTTTTCACCATAGAACTCGACGGGCTTTCAAATATCACTTTGCAAATTCCACAAGAACAGTCTTAGCGAACGGCTTCTTGAGGGGAAAGCTGAAACTCTGCCAGATAAATTAACAGAACACAAAACAGTTTGTTGGAAAGCTTCTTTCCATTTTTGATCCGAGGACATTTCCTTTTACACCATAGCCCTCTCACGGCTTCCAAATATCACTTTGCAAATTCCACGAGAACCGTCTTAGCGAAAGACTTCTGGAGGGGAAAGCTGAAACTCTGTGAGATGAATTAACAGAAAACAAAGCAGTTTCCCAGAAAGCTTCTTTCCAGTTTTTAATTGAAGATATTTCCTTTTTCACCATATCCCTCCATGGGCTTCCAAATATCACATTGCAAATTCCACAAGAACAGTCTTAGCGAAATGCTTCTTGAGGGGTAAGCTGTAACTCTGTGAGATGAATTAACAGAACACAAAGCAGTTTCTCAGAAAACTTCTTTCCAGTTTTTATGTGAGGAAATTTCCTTTTTAAACGTACCCCTCTATGGGCTTCCAAATATCACTTTGTAAACTCCACAAGAACAGTCTTAGCGAAAGGATTCTTGATAGGAAAGCTGTAACTCTGTGCATGAATTAACAGAACACAAAGAAGTTTCTCAGAAAGCTTCTCTCCAGTTTTTAACTGAAGATATTTCCTTTTTCACCGTAGCGCTCTATGGGCTTCCAAATATCTCTTTGGAAATTCCAGAAGAACAGTCTTAGTGAAGGGCTTCTTGAGGGTAGAGCTGTAATACTGTGAGATGAATTAACAAAACACAAAGCAGTTTCTCAGAAAGCTTCTTTCCAGTTTTTATGTGAGGAAATTTCCTTTTTAACCGTACCCCTCTATGGGCTTCCAAATATCACTTTGTAAACTCCACAAGAACAGTCTTAGCGAAAGGATTCGTGATAGGAAAGGTGTAACTCTGTGTATGAATTAACAGAACACAAAGCAGTTTCTCAGAAAGCTTCTCTCCAGTTTTTAACTGAAGATATTTCCATTTTCACCATGGCCCTCTATGAGCTTCCAAATATCATTTTGCAAATTTCACAACAACAGTCTTAATGAACGGCTTCTTGAGGGGAAAGCTATAACTCTGTGAGATGAATTAACGGTACGCAAAACAGTTTCTCAAAAAGCTTCTTTTCAGTTTTTATCTTAGGATATTTCCTTTTTCACCATAGCCCTCTATTGTTTTCCAAATATCACTTTGCAAATTCCACGAGAACAGTCTTAGCGAAAGGCCTCTTGAGGGGAAACTGTAGCTCTGTGAGATCAATTCACAGAACTCAAAGAAGTTTCTCAGAAAGCTTCTTTCACACTTTTAGTGGCGGATATTTCCTTTGGACCTATAGTCTTCAAAGAGATCCGAAGTAACATTTCTCAGATTCCACAGAAATAAGCCTAGCCAACAGTTCTACGAAATACAGCTGTTTCTCAGTGACAGGAAATCACATATCACAAAGCAGTTCCTCAGAAAGCTTCTTTTCACTTTTTAACTGAAGCTATATCCTTTTTCACCATAGCGACGTATGGACTTCCAAAGACCACTTTGGAAATTCCACAAGAACAGTCTTGGTGAAAGGCTTCTTGAGGGGAAAGCTGTAACTCTGTGAGATGAACTAAGAGAACACAAAACCGTTTCTTAGAAAGCTTCTTTCCAGTTTTTAACTGAAGATATTTCCCTTTTCACCATAGCCCTCTATGGGCTTCCAAATATCAATTTGAAAATAACACAAGATCAGTCTTAGTGAATGGCTTTTTGTTCGGAAAGCTGTAACTCTCTGAGATGAATTAACAAAACACAAAGCAGTTTCTCAGAAAGCTTCTTTTCAGTTTTTACCTTACGATATTTCCTTTTTCACCATAGTTCTCTAAGCACTTCCAAATATCACTTCGCAAATTTCACAAGAACAGTCTTAGTAAACGACTTCTTGAGGGGAATGCTGTACCTCTGTGAGATGGATTAACAGAACACAAAGCAGTTTCTCAGAAACGTTCTTTCCACTTTTTAACTGAAGATATTTCCTTTTTCCCCATAGCACTCTATGGGCTTCCAAATATCACTTTGCAAAATCCACGAGAACAGTCTTAGTGAACGGTTTCTTGAGGGGAAAGCTGTAAGTCTGTGAGATGAATTCAGAGAACACAAAGCAGTTTCTCAGAAATTTTCTTTTCAGTTTTTATCTTAGGATATTTTCTTTTTAACCATAGATCTCTATGGTTTTCCATATACCTTTTTCCAAATTCCACAAAAACAGCTTTAGCGAAAGTTTTCTTGAGGGGAAAGCCGTAATTCTGTGAGATGAATTAACAGAACACAAAGCAATTTCTCAGAAAGCTACTTTCCAGTTTTTATCTGAAGATATTTCCTTTACACCATGGTCCTCTATGGGCTTCCAAATATCACTTTGCAAATTCCACAAGAACAGTCTTACTGAACGACTTCTTGAGGGGAAAGCTGTAATTCTATAAGATGAATTAACAGAACACAAAGTCGTTTCTCAGAAAGCTTCTTTTCAGTTCTTATCTTAGGAAATTTCTTTTTCACCACAGCCCTCTATGGGCTTCCAAATGTCACTTTGCAAATTCCACAAGAACAGTCTTAGCGGAATGCTTCTTGAGGGGAAAGGTGTAACACTGTCAGATGAATTAACAGAACACAAAGCAGTTTCTCAGAAAACTTCTTTCCAGTTTATAACTGAAGATAATTCCTTTTTCACCTTAGCCCCCTTTGGGTTTCCAAATAGCACTTTGAAAATTCCACAAGAACGGTCTTAATGAACGGTTTCTGGAGGGCAAAGCTGTAACTGTGTGAGATGAATTAACGGAACACAAAGTAGTTTCTCAAGAAGCTTCTTTCTAGTTTTCATCTGAGGACATTTCCTTTTTCACCATAGCCCTCTATGGGCTTCCAAATTTCACTTTGCAAATTCCACAAGAACAGTCTTAACGAAAGACTTCTTGAGGGGAAAGCTGTAACTCTGTGAGATGAATTAACAGAAAACAAAGCAGTTTCTCAGAAAGCTTCTATACACTTTCTAACTGAAGATATTCCTTTTTTCACCATAACCCTATATGGGCTTCCAAATATTACTTTGCGAATTACACAAGAACAGTCATAGCGAAAGGCTTCTCGAGGGGAAAGCTGTAACTCTGTGAGATGAATTAACAGAACACAAAGCAGTTTCTCAGAAAGCTTCTTTCCAGTTTTTATCCAAGGACATTTCCTTTTTCTCCATAGCCCTCTATGGGCTTCTAAATATCCCGTTCTAAATTGCACAAGAACAGTCTTAGCGAAAGGATTCTTGAGAGGAAAGCTGTAACTCGGTGAGATGAATTAAGAGAACACAAAGCAGTTTTTCAGAAAGCTTCTTTTCAGTTTTTATCTTAGGTTATTTCCTTTTTCACTGTAGACCTCTGTAGGCTTCTAAATATCACTTCCCAAATTCGACAAGAACAGTCTTAGGGAAAGGCTTCGTGAGGGGAAAGCTGTAACTTTGTGAGATGAATTAACAGAACACAACGCAGTGTCTCAGAAAGCTTCTTTCCCGTTTTGAACCGAAGATATTTCCTTTTCACCATAGCTCTCTATGGGCTTCGAAATGTCACTTTGCAAATTCCACAAGAACAGTCATAGCGAAAGGCTTCCTCAGGGGAAAGCTGTAACTCTGTGGGATGAATTTACAGATCAGAAAGCTGTTTCTCAGAAAGCTTCTTTCTCACTTTTATGGCGGATATTTCCTTTGGCCCTATAGTCTTCAAAGGGAACCGAATTATCCCTTCTCAGATTCCACAGAAATAAGGTTAGCAAACAGCTCTATGACATATAGCTCTCACTCAGTGAGTGGAAGTCACGTATCACAAAGCAGTTTCTCAGAAATGTTCTTTTCAGTTTTTATCTTAGGATATTTCCTTTTTCACCATAGCCCTCTATGGGCTTACAAATACCACTCTGCAAATTCCACAAGAACAGTCTTAGCGAAAGGCTTCTTAAGGGGAAAGCTGTAACTCTGTGAGGTGAATTAACAGAACACAAAGCAGTTTCTCAGAAAGCTTCTTTCCAGTTTTTATCTAAGGACATTTCCTTTTTCTCCATAGCCCTCTATGGGCTTCTAAATATCACGTTCTAAATTGCACAAGAACAGTCTTAGCGAAAGGATTCTTGAGAGGAAAGCTGTAACTCTGTGAGATGAATTAAGAGAACACAAAGCAGTTTTTCAGAAAGCTTCTTTTCAGTTTTTATCTTAGGTTATTTCCTTTTTCACTGTAGACCTCTGTAGGCTTCTAAATATCACTTCCCAAATTCGACAAGAACAGTCTTAGGGAAAGGCTTCGTGAGGGGAAAGCTGTAACTTTGTGAGATGAATTAACAGAACACAACGCAGTGTCTCAGAAAGCTTCTTTCCCGTTTTAAACCGAAGATATTTCCTTTTCACCATAGCTCTCTATGGCCTTCGAAATGTCACGTTGCAAATTCCACAAGAACAGTCATAGCGAAAGGCTTCCTCAGGGGAAAGCTGTAACTCTGTGGGATGAATTCACAGATCAGAAAGCTGTTTCTCAGAAAGCTTCATTCTCACGTTTATGGCGGATATTTCCTTTGGCCCTATAGTCTTCAACGAGAACCGAATTATCCCTTCTCAGATTCCACAGAAATAAGGTTAGCAAACAGCTCTATGACATATAGCTCTCACTCAGTGAGTGGAAGTCACATATCACAAAGCAGTTTCTCAGAAATGTTCTTTTCAGTTTTTATCTTAGGATATTTCCTTTTTCACCATAGCCCTCTATGGGCTTACAAATACCACTCTGCAAATTCCACAAGAACAGTCTTACCGAAAGGCTTCTTAAGGGGAAAGCTGTAACTCTGTGAGGTGAATTAACAGAACACAAAGCAGTTTCTCAGAAAGCTTCTTTTCAGCTTTTATCTTAGGATATTTCCTTTTTCACCATAGCCCTATAAGGGCTTACAAATATCACTATGAGTATTACACAAGAAGAGTCTTAGCAAAAGTCTTTTTGAGGGTAAAGCTGTAACTCTTTGAGATGAATTAACAGAACACCAAGCAGTTTCTTAGAAAGCTTCTTTCCATTTTTTAACTGAAGGTATTTCCCTTTTCACCACAGCCGTCTATGGGCTTCGAAATATCACTTTGCAAATTCAAAAAGAACAGTCCTAGCGAAAGGCTTCTTGAATGGAATGCTGTAACTCTGTGAGATGAATTAACAGATCTCAGAGAAGTTTCTCAGAAAGCTTCTTTCTCACTTTTAGCGGCAGATATTTCCTTTGGCCCTATAGTCTTCAAAGGGATCCAAAATAACAGTTCTCCGATTCCATAGAAATAAGGCTATCAAACAGCTCTAGGAAATAGAGCTGTAACTCAGTGAGTGGAAGTCACATAATACTAAACCGTTTCTCAGAAAGCCTCTTTCAGTTTTTAACTGAAGCTATATCCTTTTTCACCGTAGCCCTCTATGGGCTTCCAAATATCACTTTGAAAATACAGCAAGAACAGTCTTAGCGAAAGGCTTCTAGAGGGGAAAGCTGTAACTCTGTTAGGTGAATTAACAGAACACAAAGCAGTTTCTCAGGAATGTTCTTTACAGTTTTTATCTGAAGATATTTCCTTTTCTCCATAGCGCTCTATGGGCTACCAAATATCACATTTCAAATTCCACAAGAACAGTCTTAGCGAAAGACTTCCTGAGGGGAAAGCTGTAAGTCTGTGAGATGAATTAAAAGAACACAAAGCAATTTCTCAGAAAGCTTCTTTCCAGTTTTTATCGGAGGATATTTCGTTTTCACCATAGCCGTCTATTGGCTTCCAAATATCATTTTTCAAATTGTGCAAGAATAATCTTAGCGAAAGGCTTCTTGAGGGGAAAGCTGTAACTCTGTGAAATGAATTCGCAAATCACAAAGAAGTTTCTCAGAAAGCTTCTTTCTAACTTTAACGACGGATATTTCCTTTGGCCCTTCAGTCTTCAAAGGGATCCGAAATAACAGTTCTCAGATTCCACAGAAATAAGACTGCCAAACAGCTCTACGAAATACAGCTGTAACTCAGTGAGTGGAAGTCATATATCACAAAGCAGTTTCTCAGAAAGCTTCTTTTCAGTTTTTAACTGAAGATATATCCTTTTTCACTATAGGTCACTATGAGCTTCCAAATATCACTTTGCATATTCCACAAGAACTGTCTTAGGGAAAGGCTTCTTGAAGGGAAACCTGTAACTCTGTGAGATGAATTAACAAAACACAAAGCAGTTTCTCAGAATGGTTCTTTTCAGTTTTTATCTTAGGATATTTACGTTTTCACCATCGACTTCTATGGGCTTACAAATATCACTTTGCAAATTCCACAAGAACAGTCTTAGCGAAAGGCTTCTAGAGGGGAAAGCTGAAACTCTGTGAGGTGAATTAACAGAATACAAAGCAGTTTCTCAGAAAGTTTCTTTCCAGTTTTTAACTGAAGGTATTTCCTTTTTCACCATAGAACTCGACGGGCTTTCAAATATCACTTTGCAAATTCCACAAGAACAGTCTTAGCGAACAGCTTCTTGAGGGGAAAGCTGAAACTCTGCCAGATAAATTAACAGAACACAAAACAGTTTGTTGGAAAGCTTCTTTCCATTTTTGATCCGAGGACATTTCCTTTTACACCATAGCCCTCTCACGGCTTCCAAATATCACTTTGCAAATTCCACGAGAACCGTCTTAGCGAAAGACTTCTGGAGGGGAAAGCTGAAACTCTGTGAGATGAATTAACAGAAAACAAAGCAGTTTCCCAGAAAGCTTCTTTCCAGTTTTTAATTGAAGATATTTCCTTTTTCACCATATCCCTCCATGGGCTTCCAAATATCACATTGCAAATTCCACAAGAACAGTCTTAGCGAAATGCTTCTTGAGGGGTAAGCTGTAACTCTGTGAGATGAATTAACAGAACACAAAGCAGTTTCTCAGAAAACTTCTTTCCAGTTTTTATGTGAGGAAATTTCCTTTTTAAACGTACCCCTCTATGGGCTTCCAAATATCACTTTGTAAACTCCACAAGAACAGTCTTAGCGAAAGGATTCTTGATAGGAAAGCTGTAACTCTGTGCATGAATTAACAGAACACAAAGAAGTTTCTCAGAAAGCTTCTCTCCAGTTTTTAACTGAAGATATTTCCTTTTTCACCGTAGCGCTCTATGGGCTTCCAAATATCTCTTTGGAAATTCCAGAAGAACAGTCTTAGTGAAGGGCTTCTTGAGGGTAGAGCTGTAATACTGTGAGATGAATTAACAAAACACAAAGCAGTTTCTCAGAAAGCTTCTTTCCAGTTTTTATGTGAGGAAATTTCCTTTTTAACCGTACCCCTCTATGGGCTTCCAAATATCACTTTGTAAACTCCACAAGAACAGTCTTAGCGAAAGGATTCGTGATAGGAAAGGTGTAACTCTGTGTATGAATTAACAGAACACAAAGCAGTTTCTCAGAAAGCTTCTCTCCAGTTTTTAACTGAAGATATTTCCATTTTCACCATAGCCCTCTATGAGCTTCCAAATATCATTTTGCAAATTTCACAACAACAGTCTTAATGAACGGCTTCTTGAGGGGAAAGCTATAACTCTGTGAGATGAATTAACGGTACGCAAAACAGTTTCTCAAAAAGCTTCTTTTCAGTTTTTATCTTAGGATATTTCCTTTTTCACCATAGCCCTCTATTGTTTTCCAAATATCACTTTGCAAATTCCACAAGAACAGTCTTAGCGAAAGGCCTCTTGAGGGGAAACTGTAGCTCTGTGAGATCAATTCACAGAACTCAAAGAAGTTTCTCAGAAAGCTTCTTTCACACTTTTAGTGGCGGATATTTCCTTTGGACCTATAGTCTTCAAAGAGATCCGAAGTAACATTTCTCAGATTCCACAGAAATAAGCCTAGCCAACAGTTCTACGAAATACAGCTGTTTCTCAGTGACAGGAAATCACATATCACAAAGCAGTTCCTCAGAAAGCTTCTTTTCACTTTTTAACTGAAGCTATATCCTTTTTCACCATAGCGACGTATGGACTTCCAAAGACCACTTTGGAAATTCCACAAGAACAGTCTTGGTGAAAGGCTTCTTGAGGGGAAAGCTGTAACTCTGTGAGATGAACTAAGAGAACACAAAACCGTTTCTCAGAAAGCTTCTTTCCAGTTTTTAACTGAAGATATTTCCCTTTTCACCATAGCCCTCTATGGGCTTCCAAATATCAATTTGAAAATAACACAAGATCAGTCTTAGTGAATGGCTTTTTGTTCGGAAAGCTGTAACTCTCTGAGATGAATTAACAAAACACAAAGCAGTTTCTCAGAAAGCTTCTTTTCAGTTTTTACCTTACGATATTTCCTTTTTCACCATAGTTCTCTAAGCACTTCCAAATATCACTTCGCAAATTTCACAAGAACAGTCTTAGTAAACGACTTCTTGAGGGGAATGCTGTACCTCTGTGAGATGGATTAACAGAACACAAAGCAGTTTCTCAGAAACGTTCTTTCCACTTTTTAACTGAAGATATTTCCTTTTTCCCCATAGCACTCTATGGGCTTCCAAATATCACTTTGCAAAATCCACGAGAACAGTCTTAGTGAACGGTTTCTTGAGGGGAAAGCTGTAAGTCTGTGAGATGAATTCAGAGAACACAAAGCAGTTTCTCAGAAATTTTCTTTTCAGTTTTTATCTTAGGATATTTTCTTTTTAACCATAGATCTCTATGGTTTTCCATATACCTTTTTCCAAATTCCACAAAAACAGCTTTAGCGAAAGTTTTCTTGAGGGGAAAGCCGTAATTCTGTGAGATGAATTAACAGAACACAAAGCAATTTCTCAGAAAGCTACTTTCCAGTTTTTATCTGAAGATATTTCCTTTACACCATGGTCCTCTATGGGCTTCCAAATATCACTTTGCAAATTCCACAAGAACAGTCTTACTGAACGACTTCTTGAGGGGAAAGCTGTAATTCTATAAGATGAATTAACAGAACACAAAGTCGTTTCTCAGAAAGCTTCTTTTCAGTTCTTATCTTAGGAAATTTCTTTTTCACCACAGCCCTCTATGGGCTTCCAAATGTCACTTTGCAAATTCCACAAGAACAGTCTTAGCGGAATGCTTCTTGAGGGGAAAGGTGTAACACTGTCAGATGAATTAACAGAACACAAAGCAGTTTCTCAGAAAACTTCTTTCCAGTTTATAACTGAAGATATTTCCTTTTTCACCATAGCCCCCTATGGGTTTCCAAATAGCACTTTGAAAATTCCACAAGAACGGTCTTAATGAACGGTTTCTGGAGGGCAAAGCTGTAACTGTGTGAGATGAATTAACGGAACACAAAGTAGTTTCTCAAGAAGCTTCTTTCTAGTTTTCATCTGAGGACATTTCCTTTTTCACCATAGCCCTCTATGGGCTTCCAAATTTCACTTTGCAAATTCCACAAGAACAGTCTTAACGAAAGACTTCTTGAGGGGAAAGCTGTAACTCTGTGAGATGAATTAACAGAAAACAAAGCAGTTTCTCAGAAAGCTTCTATACAGTTTCTAACTGAAGATATTCCTTTTTTCACCATAACCCTATATGGGCTTCCAAATATTACTTTGCGAATTACACAAGAACAGTCATAGCGAAAGGCTTCTCGAGGGGAAAGCTGTAACTCTGTGAGATGAATTAACAGAACACAAAGCAGTTTCTCAGAAAGCTTCTTTCCAGTTTTTATCTAAGGACATTTCCTTTTTCTCCATAGCCCTCTATGGGCTTCTAAATATCCCGTTCTAAATTGCACAAGAACAGTCTTAGTGAAAGGATTCTTGAGAGGAAAGCTGTAACTCGGTGAGATGAATTAAGAGAACACAAAGCAGTTTTTCAGAAAGCTTCTTTTCAGTTTTTATCTTAGGTTATTTCCTTTTTCACTGTAGACCTCTGTAGGCTTCTAAATATCACTTCCCAAATTCGACAAGAACAGTCTTAGGGAAAGGCTTCGTGAGGGGAAAGCTGTAACTTTGTGAGATGAATTAACAGAACACAACGCAGTGTCTCAGAAAGCTTCTTTCCCGTTTTAAACCGAAGATATTTCCTTTTCACCATAGCTCTCTATGGGCTTCGAAATGTCACTTTGCAAATTCCACAAGAACAGTCATAGTGAAAGGCTTCCTCAGGGGAAAGCTGTAACTCTGTGGGATGAATTTACAGATCAGAAAGCTGTTTCTCAGAAAGCTTCTTTCTCACTTTTATGGCGGATATTTCCTTTGGCCCTATAGTCTTCAAAGGGAACCGAATTATCCCTTCTCAGATTCCACAGAAATAAGGTTAGCAAACAGCTCTATGACATATAGCTCTCACTCAGTGAGTGGAAGTCACGTATAACAAAGCAGTTTCTCAGAAATGTTCTTTTCAGTTTTTATCTTAGGATATTTCCTTTTTCACCATAGCCCTCTATGGGCTTACAAATACCACTCTGCAAATTCCACAAGAACAGTCTTAGCGAAAGGCTTCTTAAGGGGAAAGCTGTAACTCTGTGAGGTGAATTAACAGAACACAAAGCAGTTTCTCAGAAAGCTTCTTTTCAGCTTTTATCTTAGGATATTTCCTTTTTCACCATAGCCCTATAAGGGCTTACAAATATCACTATGAGTATTACACAAGAAGAGTCTTAGCAAAAGTCTTTTTGAGGGTAAAGCTGTAACTCTTTGAGATGAATTAACAGAACACCAAGCAGTTTCTTAGAAAGCTTCTTTCCATTTTTTAACTGAAGGTATTTCCCTTTTCACCACAGCCGTCTATGGGCTTCGAAATATCACTTTGCAAATTCAAAAAGAACAGTCCTAGCGAAAGTCTTCTTGAGTGGAATGCTGTAACTCTGTGAGATGAATTAACAGATCTCAGAGAAGTTTCTCAGAAAGCTTCTTTCTCACTTTTAGCGGCAGTTATTTCCTTTGGCCCTATAGTCTTCAAAGGGATCCAAAATAACAGTTCTCCGATTCCATAGAAATAAGGCTATCAAACAGCTCTAGGAAATAGAGCTGTAACTCAGTGAGTGGAAGTCACATAATACTAAACCGTTTCTCAGAAAGCCTCTTTCAGTTTTTAACTGAAGCTTTATCCTTTTTCACCGTAGCCCTCTATGGGCTTCAAAATATCACTTTGAAAATACAGCAAGAACAGTCTTAGCGAAAGGCTTCTAGAGGGGAAAGCTGTAACTCTGTTAGGTGAATTAACAGAACACAAAGCAGTTTCTCAGGAATGTTCTTTACAGTTTTTATCTGAAGATATTTCCTTTTCTCCATAGCGCTCTATGGGCTACCAAATATCACATTTCAAATTCCACAAGAACAGTCTTAGCGAAAGACTTCCTGAGGGGAAAGCTGTAAGTCTGTGAGATGAATTAAAAGAACACAAAGCAATTTCTCAGAAAGCTTCTTTCCAGTTTTTATCGGAGGATATTTCGTTTTCACCATAGCCGTCTATTGGCTTCCAAATATCATTTTTCAAATTGTGCAAGAATAATCTTAGCGAAAGGCTTCTTGAGGGGAAAGCTGTAACTCTGTGAAATGAATTCGCAAATCACAAAGAAGTTTCTCAGAAAGCTTCTTTCTAACTTTAACGACGGATATTTCCTTTGGCCCTGCAGTCTTCAAAGGGATCCGAAATAACAGTTCTCAGATTCCACAGAAATAAGACTGCCAAACAGCTCTACGAAATACAGCTGTAACTCAGTGAGTGGAAGTCATATATCACAAAGCAGTTTCTCAGAAAGCTTCTTTTCAGTTTTTAACTGAAGATATATCCTTTTTCACTATAGGTCACTATGAGCTTCCAAATATCACTTTGCATATTCCACAAGAACTGTCTTAGCGAAAGGCTTCTTGAAGGGAAACCTGTAACTCTGTGAGATGAATTAACAAAACACAAAGCAGTTTCTCAGAATGGTTCTTTTCAGTTTTTATCTTAGGATATTTACGTTTTCACCATCGACTTCTATGGGCTTACAAATATCACTTTGCAAATTCCACAAGAACAGTCTTAGCGAAAGGCTTCTAGAGGGGAAAGCTGAAACTCTGTGAGGTGAATTAACAGAATACAAAGCAGTTTCTCAGAAAGTTTCTTTCCAGTTTTTAACTGAAGGTATTTCCTTTTTCACCATAGAACTCGACGGGCTTTCAAATATCACTTTGCAAATTCCACAAGAACAGTCTTAGCGAACGGCTTCTTGAGGGGAAAGCTGAAACTCTGCCAGATAAATTAACAGAACACAAAACAGTTTGTTGGAAAGCTTCTTTCCATTTTTGATCCGAGGACATTTCCTTTTACACCATAGCCCTCTCACGGCTTCCAAATATCACTTTGCAAATTCCACGAGAACCGTCTTAGCGAAAGACTTCTGGAGGGGAAAGCTGAAACTCTGTGAGATGAATTAACAGAAAACAAAGCAGTTTCTCAGAAAGCTTCTTTCCAGTTTTTAATTGAAGATATTTCCTTTTTCACCATATCCCTCCATGGGCTTCCAAATATCACATTGCAAATTCCACAAGAACAGTCTTAGCGAAATGCTTCTTGAGGGGTAAGCTGTAACTCTGTGAGATGAATTAACAGAACACAAAGCAGTTTCTCAGAAAACTTCTTTCCAGTTTTTATGTGAGGAAATTTCCTTTTTAAACGTACCCCTCTATGGGCTTCCAAATATCACTTTGTAAACTCCACAAGAACAGTCTTAGCGAAAGGATTCTTGATAGGAAAGCTGTAACTCTGTGCATGAATTAACAGAACACAAAGAAGTTTCTCAGAAAGCTTCTCTCCAGTTTTTAACTGAAGATATTTCCTTTTTCACCGTAGCGCTCTATGGGCTTCCAAATATCTCTTTGGAAATTCCAGAAGAACAGTCTTAGTGAAGGGCTTCTTGAGGGTAGAGCTGTAATACTGTGAGATGAATTAACAAAACACAAAGCAGTTTCTCAGAAAGCTTCTTTCCAGTTTTTATGTGAGGAAATTTCCTTTTTAACCGTACCCCTCTATGGGCTTCCAAATATCACTTTGTAAACTCCACAAGAACAGTCTTAGCGAAAGGATTCGTGATAGGAAAGGTGTAACTCTGTGTATGAATTAACAGAACACAAAGCAGTTTCTCAGAAAGCTTCTCTCCAGTTTTTAACTGAAGATATTTCCATTTTCACCATGGCCCTCTATGAGCTTCCAAATATCATTTTGCAAATTTCACAACAACAGTCTTAATGAACGGCTTCTTGAGGGGAAAGCTATAACTCTGTGAGATGAATTAACGGTACGCAAAACAGTTTCTCAAAAAGCTTCTTTTCAGTTTTTATCTTAGGATATTTCCTTTTTCACCATAGCCCTCTATTGTTTTCCAAATATCACTTTGCAAATTCCACGAGAACAGTCTTAGCGAAAGGCCTCTTGAGGGGAAACTGTAGCTCTGTGAGATCAATTCACAGAACTCAAAGAAGTTTCTCAGAAAGCTTCTTTCACACTTTTAGTGGCGGATATTTCCTTTGGACCTATAGTCTTCAAAGAGATCCGAAGTAACATTTCTCAGATTCCACAGAAATAAGCCTAGCCAACAGTTCTACGAAATACAGCTGTTTCTCAGTGACAGGAAATCACATATCACAAAGCAGTTCCTCGGAAAGCTTCTTTTCACTTTTTAACTGAAGCTATATCCTTTTTCACCATAGCGACGTATGGACTTCCAAAGACCACTTTGGAAATTCCACAAGAACAGTCTTGGTGAAAGGCTTCTTGAGGGGAAAGCTGTAACTCTGTGAGATGAACTAAGAGAACACAAAACCGTTTCTCAGAAAGCTTCTTTCCAGTTTTTAACTGAAGATATTTCCCTTTTCACCATAGCCCTCTATGGGCTTCCAAATATCAATTTGAAAATAACACAAGATCAGTCTTAGTGAATGGCTTTTTGTTCGGAAAGCTGTAACTCTCTGAGATGAATTAACAAAACACAAAGCAGTTTCTCAGAAAGCTTCTTTTCAGTTTTTACCTTACGATATTTCCTTTTTCACCATAGTTCTCTAAGCACTTCCAAATATCACTTCGCAAATTTCACAAGAACAGTCTTAGTAAACGACTTCTTGAGGGGAATGCTGTACCTCTGTGAGATGGATTAACAGAACACAAAGCAGTTTCTCAGAAACGTTCTTTCCACTTTTTAACTGAAGATATTTCCTTTTTCCCCATAGCACTCTATGGGCTTCCAAATATCACTTTGCAAAATCCACGAGAACAGTCTTAGTGAACGGTTTCTTGAGGGGAAAGCTGTAAGTCTGTGAGATGAATTCAGAGAACACAAAGCAGTTTCTCAGAAATTTTCTTTTCAGTTTTTATCTTAGGATATTTTCTTTTTAACCATAGATCTCTATGGTTTTCCATATACCTTTTTCCAAATTCCACAAAAACAGCTTTAGCGAAAGTTTTCTTGAGGGGAAAGCCGTAATTCTGTGAGATGAATTAACAGAACACAAAGCAATTTCTCAGAAAGCTACTTTCCAGTTTTTATCTGAAGATATTTCCTTTACACCATGGTCCTCTATGGGCTTCCAAATATCACTTAGGAAATTCCACAAGAACAGTCTTACTGAACGACTTCTTGAGGGGAAAGCTGTAATTCTATAAGATGAATTAACAGAACACAAAGTCGTTTCTCAGAAAGCTTCTTTTCAGTTCTTATCTTAGGAAATTTCTTTTTCACCACAGCCCTCTATGGGCTTCCAAATGTCACTTTGCAAATTCCACAAGAACAGTCTTAGCGGAATGCTTCTTGAGGGGAAAGGTGTAACACTGTCAGATGAATTAACAGAACACAAAGCAGTTTCTCAGAAAACTTCTTTCCAGTTTATAACTGAAGATATTTCCTTTTTCACCATAGCCCCCTATGGGTTTCCAAATAGCACTTTGAAAATTCCACAAGAACGGTCTTAATGAACGGTTTCTGGAGGGCAAAGCTGTAACTGTGTGAGATGAATTAACGGAACACAAAGTAGTTTCTCAAGAAGCTTCTTTCTAGTTTTCATCTGAGGACATTTCCTTTTTCACCATAGCCCTCTATGGGCTTCCAAATTTCACTTTGCAAATTCCACAAGAACAGTCTTAACGAAAGACTTCTTGAGGGGAAAGCTGTAACTCTGTGAGATGAATTAACAGAAAACAAAGCAGTTTCTCAGAAAGCTTCTATACAGTTTCTAACTGAAGATATTCCTTTTTTCACCATAACCCTATATGGGCTTCCAAATATTACTTTGCGAATTACACAAGAACAGTCATAGCGAAAGGCTTCTCGAGGGGAAAGCTGTAACTCTGTGAGATGAATTAACAGAACACAAAGCAGTTTCTCAGAAAGCTTCTTTCCAGTTTTTATCTAAGGACATTTCCTTTTTCTCCATAGCCCTCTATGGGCTTCTAAATATCCCGTTTTAAATTGCAGAAGAACAGTCTTAGCGAAAGGATTCTTGAGAGGAAAGCTGTAACTCGGTGAGATGAATTAAGAGAACACAAAGCAGTTTTTCAGAAAGCTTCTTTTCAGTTTTTATCTTAGGTTATTTCCTTTTTCACTGTAGACCTCTGTAGGCTTCTAAATATCACTTCCCAAATTCGACAAGAACAGTCTTAGGGAAAGGCTTCGTGAGGGGAAAGCTGTAACTTTGTGAGATGAATTAACAGAACACAACGCAGTGTCTCAGAAAGCTTCTTTCCCGTTTTAAACCGAAGATATTTCCTTTTCACCATAGCTCTCTATGGGCTTCGAAATGTCACTTTGCAAATTCCACAAGAACAGTCATAGCGAAAGGCTTCCTCAGGGGAAAGCTGTAACTCTGTGGGATGAATTTACAGAACACAAAGCAGTTTCTCAGAAAGCTTCTTTTCAGCTTTTATCTTAGGATATTTCCTTTTTCACCATAGCCCTATAAGGGCTTACAAATATCACTATGAGTATTACACAAGAAGAGTCTTAGCAAAAGTCTTTTTGAGGGTAAAGCTGTAACTCTTTGAGATGAATTAACAGAACACCAAGCAGTTTCTTAGAAAGCTTCTTTCCATTTTTTAACTGAAGGTATTTCCCTTTTCACCACAGCCGTCTATGGGCTTCGAAATATCACTTTGCAAATTCAAAAAGAACAGTCCTAGCGAAAGTCTTCTTGAGTGGAATGCTGTAACTCTGTGAGATGAATTAACAGATCTCAGAGAAGTTTCTCAGAAAGCTTCTTTCTCACTTTTAGCGGCAGTTATTTCCTTTGGCCCTATAGTCTTCAAAGGGATCCAAAATAACAGTTCTCCGATTCCATAGAAATAAGGCTATCAAACAGCTCTAGGAAATAGAGCTGTAACTCAGTGAGTGGAAGTCACATAATACTAAACCGTTTCTCAGAAAGCCTCTTTCAGTTTTTAACTGAAGCTTTATCCTTTTTCACCGTAGCCCTCTATGGGCTTCAAAATATCACTTTGAAAATACAGCAAGAACAGTCTTAGCGAAAGGCTTCTAGAGGGGAAAGCTGTAACTCTGTTAGGTGAATTAACAGAACACAAAGCAGTTTCTCAGGAATGTTCTTTACAGTTTTTATCTGAAGATATTTCCTTTTCTCCATAGCGCTCTATGGGCTACCAAATATCACATTTCAAATTCCACAAGAACAGTCTTAGCGAAAGACTTCCTGAGGGGAAAGCTGTAAGTCTGTGAGATGAATTAAAAGAACACAAAGCAATTTCTCAGAAAGCTTCTTTCCAGTTTTTATCGGAGGATATTTCGTTTTCACCATAGCCGTCTATTGGCTTCCAAATATCATTTTTCAAATTGTGCAAGAATAATCTTAGCGAAAGGCTTCTTGAGGGGAAAGCTGTAACTCTGTGAAATGAATTCGCAAATCACAAAGAAGTTTCTCAGAAAGCTTCTTTCTAACTTTAACGACGGATATTTCCTTTGGCCCTGCAGTCTTCAAAGGGATCCGAAATAACAGTTCTCAGATTCCACAGAAATAAGACTGCCAAACAGCTCTACGAAATACAGCTGTAACTCCGTGAGTGGAAGTCATATATCACAAAGCAGTTTCTCAGAAAGCTTCTTTTCAGTTTTTAACTGAAGATATATCCTTTTTCACTATAGGTCACTATGAGCTTCCAAATATCACTTTGCATATTCCACAAGAACTGTCTTAGCGAAAGGCTTCTTGAAGGGAAACCTGTAACTCTGTGAGATGAATTAACAAAACACAAAGCAGTTTCTCAGAATGGTTCTTTTCAGTTTTTATCTTAGGATATTTACGTTTTCACCATCGACTTCTATGGGCTTACAAATATCACTTTGCAAATTCCACAAGAACAGTCTTAGCGAAAGGCTTCTAGAGGGGAAAGCTGAAACTCTGTGAGGTGAATTAACAGAATACAAAGCAGTTTCTCAGAAAGTTTCTTTCCAGTTTTTAACTGAAGGTATTTCCTTTTTCACCATAGAACTCGACGGGCTTTCAAATATCACTTTGCAAATTCCACAAGAACAGTCTTAGCGAACGGCTTCTTGAGGGGAAAGCTGAAACTCTGCCAGATAAATTAACAGAACACAAAACAGTTTGTTGGAAAGCTTCTTTCCATTTTTGATCCGAGGACATTTCCTTTTACACCATAGCCCTCTCACGGCTTCCAAATATCACTTTGCAAATTCCACGAGAACCGTCTTAGCGAAAGACTTCTGGAGGGGAAAGCTGAAACTCTGTGAGATGAATTAACAGAAAACAAAGCAGTTTCTCAGAAAGCTTCTTTCCAGTTTTTAATTGAAGATATTTCCTTTTTCACCATATCCCTCCATGGGCTTCCAAATATCACATTGCAAATTCCACAAGAACAGTCTTAGCGAAATGCTTCTTGAGGGGTAAGCTGTAACTCTGTGAGATGAATTAACAGAACACAAAGCAGTTTCTCAGAAAACTTCTTTCCAGTTTTTATGTGAGGAAATTTCCTTTTTAAACGTACCCCTCTATGGGCTTCCAAATATCACTTTGTAAACTCCACAAGAACAGTCTTAGCGAAAGGATTCTTGATAGGAAAGCTGTAACTCTGTGCATGAATTAACAGAACACAAAGAAGTTTCTCAGAAAGCTTCTCTCCAGTTTTTAACTGAAGATATTTCCTTTTTCACCGTAGCGCTCTATGGGCTTCCAAATATCTCTTTGGAAATTCCAGAAGAACAGTCTTAGTGAAGGGCTTCTTGAGGGTAGAGCTGTAATACTGTGAGATGAATTAACAAAACACAAAGCAGTTTCTCAGAAAGCTTCTTTCCAGTTTTTATGTGAGGAAATTTCCTTTTTAACCGTACCCCTCTATGGGCTTCCAAATATCACTTTGTAAACTCCACAAGAACAGTCTTAGCGAAAGGATTCGTGATAGGAAAGGTGTAACTCTGTGTATGAATTAACAGAACACAAAGCAGTTTCTCAGAAAGCTTCTCTCCAGTTTTTAACTGAAGATATTTCCATTTTCACCATGGCCCTCTATGAGCTTCCAAATATCATTTTGCAAATTTCACAACAACAGTCTTAATGAACGGCTTCTTGAGGGGAAAGCTATAACTCTGTGAGATGAATTAACGGTACGCAAAACAGTTTCTCAAAAAGCTTCTTTTCAGTTTTTATCTTAGGATATTTCCTTTTTCACCATAGCCCTCTATTGTTTTCCAAATATCACTTTGCAAATTCCACGAGAACAGTCTTAGCGAAAGGCCTCTTGAGGGGAAACTGTAGCTCTGTGAGATCAATTCACAGAACTCAAAGAAGTTTCTCAGAAAGCTTCTTTCACACTTTTAGTGGCGGATATTTCCTTTGGACCTATAGTCTTCAAAGAGATCCGAAGTAACATTTCTCAGATTCCACAGAAATAAGCCTAGCCAACAGTTCTACGAAATACAGCTGTTTCTCAGTGACAGGAAATCACATATCACAAAGCAGTTCCTCAGAAAGCTTCTTTTCACTTTTTAACTGAAGCTATATCCTTTTTCACCATAGCGACGTATGGACTTCCAAAGACCACTTTGGAAATTCCACAAGAACAGTCTTGGTGAAAGGCTTCTTGAGGGGAAAGCTGTAACTCTGTGAGATGAACTAAGAGAACACAAAACCGTTTCTCAGAAAGCTTCTTTCCAGTTTTTAACTGAAGATATTTCCCTTTTCACCATAGCCCTCTATGGGCTTCCAAATATCAATTTGAAAATAACACAAGATCAGTCTTAGTGAATGGCTTTTTGTTCGGAAAGCTGTAACTCTCTGAGATGAATTAACAAAACACAAAGCAGTTTCTCAGAAAGCTTCTTTTCAGTTTTTACCTTACGATATTTCCTTTTTCACCATAGTTCTCTAAGCACTTCCAAATATCACTTCGCAAATTTCACAAGAACAGTCTTAGTAAACGACTTCTTGAGGGGAATGCTGTACCTCTGTGAGATGGATTAACAGAACACAAAGCAGTTTCTCAGAAACGTTCTTTCCACTTTTTAACTGAAGATATTTCCTTTTTCCCCATAGCACTCTATGGGCTTCCAAATATCACTTTGCAAAATCCACGAGAACAGTCTTAGTGAACGGTTTCTTGAGGGGAAAGCTGTAAGTCTGTGAGATGAATTCAGAGAACACAAAGCAGTTTCTCAGAAATTTTCTTTTCAGTTTTTATCTTAGGATATTTTCTTTTTAACCATAGATCTCTATGGTTTTCCATATACCTTTTTCCAAATTCCACAAAAACAGCTTTAGCGAAAGTTTTCTTGAGGGGAAAGCCGTAATTCTGTGAGATGAATTAACAGAACACAAAGCAATTTCTCAGAAAGCTACTTTCCAGTTTTTATCTGAAGATATTTCCTTTACACCATGGTCCTCTATGGGCTTCCAAATATCACTTAGGAAATTCCGCAAGAACAGTCTTACTGAACGACTTCTTGAGGGGAAAGCTGTAATTCTATAAGATGAATTAACAGAACACAAAGTCGTTTCTCAGAAAGCTTCTTTTCAGTTCTTATCTTAGGAAATTTCTTTTTCACCACAGCCCTCTATGGGCTTCCAAATGTCACTTTGCAAATTCCACAAGAACAGTCTTAGCGGAATGCTTCTTGAGGGGAAAGGTGTAACACTGTCAGATGAATTAACAGAACACAAAGCAGTTTCTCAGAAAACTTCTTTCCAGTTTATAACTGAAGATATTTCCTTTTTCACCATAGCCCCCTATGGGTTTCCAAATAGCACTTTGAAAATTCCACAAGAACGGTCTTAATGAACGGTTTCTGGAGGGCAAAGCTGTAACTGTGTGAGATGAATTAACGGAACACAAAGTAGTTTCTCAAGAAGCTTCTTTCTAGTTTTCATCTGAGGACATTTCCTTTTTCACCATAGCCCTCTATGGGCTTCCAAATTTCACTTTGCAAATTCCACAAGAACAGTCTTAACGAAAGACTTCTTGAGGGGAAAGCTGTAACTCTGTGAGATGAATTAACAGAAAACAAAGCAGTTTCTCAGAAAGCTTCTATACACTTTCTAACTGAAGATATTCCTTTTTTCACCATAACCCTATATGGGCTTCCAAATATTACTTTGCGAATTACACAAGAACAGTCATAGCGAAAGGCTTCTCGAGGGGAAAGCTGTAACTCTGTGAGATGAATTAACAGAACACAAAGCAGTTTCTCAGAAAGCTTCTTTCCAGTTTTTATCTAAGGACATTTCCTTTTTCTCCATAGCCCTCTATGGGCTTCTAAATATCCCGTTTTAAATTGCACAAGAACAGTCTTAGCGAAAGGATTCTTGAGAGGAAAGCTGTAACTCGGTGAGATGAATTAAGAGAACACAAAGCAGTTTTTCAGAAAGCTTCTTTTCAGTTTTTATCTTAGGTTATTTCCTTTTTCACTGTAGACCTCTGTAGGCTTCTAAATATCACTTCCCAAATTCGACAAGAACAGTCTTAGGGAAAGGCTTCGTCAGGGGAAAGCTGTAACTTTGTGAGATGAATTAACAGAACACAACGCAGTGTCTCAGAAAGCTTCTTTCCCGTTTTAAACCGAAGATATTTCCTTTTCACCATAGCTCTCTATGGGCTTCGAAATGTCACTTTGCAAATTCCACAAGAACAGTCATAGCGAAAGGCTTCCTCAGGGGAAAGCTGTAACTCTGTGGGATGAATTTACAGATCAGAAAGCTGTTTCTCAGAAAGCTTCTTTCTCACTTTTATGGCGGATATTTCCTTTGGCCCTATAGTCTTCAAAGGGAACCGAATTATCCCTTCTCAGATTCCACAGAAATAAGGTTAGCAAACAGCTCTATGACATATAGCTCTCACTCAGTGAGTGGAAGTCACGTATCACAAAGCAGTTTCTCAGAAATGTTCTTTTCAGTTTTTATCTTAGGATATTTCCTTTTTCACCATAGCCCTCTATGGGCTTACAAATACCACTCTGCAAATTCCACAAGAACAGTCTTAGCGAAAGGCTTCTTAAGGGGAAAGCTGTAACTCTGTGAGGTGAATTAACAGAACACAAAGCAGTTTCTCAGAAAGCTTCTTTCCAGTTTTTATCTAAGGACATTTCCTTTTTCTCCATAGCCCTCTATGGGCTTCTAAATATCACGTTCTAAATTGCACAAGAACAGTCTTAGCGAAAGGATTCTTGAGAGGAAAGCTGTAACTCTGTGAGATGAATTAAGAGAACACAAAGCAGTTTTTCAGAAAGCTTATTTTCAGTTTTTATCTTAGGTTATTTCCTTTTTCACTGTAGACCTCTGTAGGCTTCTAAATATCACTTCCCAAATTCGACAAGAACAGTCTTAGGGAAAGGCTTCGTGAGGGGAAAGCTGTAACTTTGTGAGATGAATTAACAGAACACAACGCAGTGTCTCAGAAAGCTTCTTTCCCGTTTTAAACCGAAGATATTTCCTTTTCACCATAGCTCTCTATGGGCTTCGAAATGTCACTTTGCAAATTCCACAAGAACAGTCATAGCGAAAGGCTTCCTCAGGGGAAAGCTGTAACTCTGTGGGATGAATTCACAGATCAGAAAGCTGTTTCTCAGAAAGCTTCTTTCTCACTTTTATGGCGGATATTTCCTTTGGCCCTATAGTCTTCAAAGGGAACCGAATTATCCCTTCTCAGATTCCACAGAAATAAGGTTAGCAAACAGCTCTATGACACATAGCTCTCACTCAGTGAGTGGAAGTCACGTATCACAAAGCAGTTTCTCAGAAATGTTCTTTTCAGTTTTTATCTTAGGATATTTCCTTTTTCACCATAGCCCTCTATGGGCTTACAAATACCACTCTGCAAATTCCACAAGAACAGTCTTAGCGAAAGGCTTCTTAAGAGGAAAGCTGTAACTCTGTGAGGTGAATTAACAGAACACAAAGCAGTTTCTCAGAAAGCTTCTTTTCAGCTTTTATCTTAGGATATTTCCCTTTTCACCATACCCCTATAAGGGCTTACAAATATCACTATGAGTATTACACAAGAAGAGTCTTAGCAAAAGTCTTTTTGAGGGTAAAGCTGTAACTCTTTGAGATGAATTAACAGAACACCAAGCAGTTTCTTAGAAAGCTTCTTTCCATTTTTTAACTGAAGGTATTTCCCTTTTCACCACAGCCATCTATGGGCTTCGAAATATCACTTTGCAAATTCAAAAAGAACAGTCCTAGCGAAAGGCTTCTTGAGTGGAATGCTGTAACTCTGTGAGATGAATTAACAGATCTCAGAGAAGTTTCTCAGAAAGCTTCTTTCTCACTTTTAGCGGCAGATATTTCCTTTGGCCCTATAGTCTTCAAAGGGATCCAAAATAACAGTTCTCCGATTCCATAGAAATAAGGCTATCAAACAGCTCTAGGAAATAGAGCTGTAACTCAGTGAGTGGAAGTCACATAATACTAAACCGTTTCTCAGAAAGCCTCTTTCAGTTTTTAACTGAAGCTATATCCTTTTTCACCGTAGCCCTCTATGGGCTTCCAAATATCACTTTGAAAATACAGCAAGAACAGTCTTAGCGAAAGGCTTCTAGAGGGGAAAGCTGTAACTCTGTTAGGTGAATTAACAGAACACAAAGCAGTTTCTCAGGAATGTTCTTTACAGTTTTTATCTGAAGATATTTCCTTTTCTCCATAGCGCTCTATGGGCTACCAAATATCACATTTCAAATTCCACAAGAACAGTCTTAGCGAAAGACTTCCTGAGGGGAAAGCTGTAAGTCTGTGAGATGAATTAAAAGAACACAAAGCAATTTCTCAGAAAGCTTCTTTCCAGTTTTTATCGGAGGATATTTCGTTTTCACCATAGCCGTCTATTGGCTTCCAAATATCATTTTTCAAATTGTGCAAGAATAATCTTAGCGAAAGGCTTCTTGAGGGGAAAGCTGTAACTCTGTGAAATGAATTCGCAAATCACAAAGAAGTTTCTCAGAAAGCTTCTTTCTAACTTTAACGACGGATATTTCCTTTGGCCCTGCAGTCTTCAAAGGGATCCGAAATAACAGTTCTCAGATTCCACAGAAATAAGACTGCCAAACAGCTCTACGAAATACAGCTGTAACTCAGTGAGTGGAAGTCATATATCACAAAGCAGTTTCTCAGAAAGCTTCTTTTCAGTTTTTAACTGAAGATATATCCTTTTTCACTATAGGTCACTATGAGCTTCCAAATATCACTTTGCATATTCCACAAGAACTGTCTTAGCGAAAGGCTTCTTGAAGGGAAACCTGTAACTCTGTGAGATGAATTAACAAAACACAAAGCAGTTTCTCAGAATGGTTCTTTTCAGTTTTTATCTTAGGATATTTACGTTTTCACCATCGACTTCTATGGGCTTACAAATATCACTTTGCAAATTCCACAAGAACAGTCTTAGCGAAAGGCTTCTAGAGGGGAAAGCTGAAACTCTGTGAGGTGAATTAACAGAATACAAAGCAGTTTCTCAGAAAGTTTCTTTCCAGTTTTTAACTGAAGGTATTTCCTTTTTCACCATAGAACTCGACGGGCTTTCAAATATCACTTTGCAAATTCCACAAGAACAGTCTTAGCGAACGGCTTCTTGAGGGGAAAGCCGAAACTCTGCCAGATAAATTAACAGAACACAAAACAGTTTGTTGGAAAGCTTCTTTCCATTTTTGATCCGAGGACATTTCCTTTTACACCATAGCCCTCTCACGGCTTCCAAATATCACTTTGCAAATTCCACGAGAACCGTCTTAGCGAAAGACTTCTGGAGGGGAAAGCTGAAACTCTGTGAGATGAATTAACAGAAAACAAAGAAGTTTCTCAGAAAGCTTCTTTCCAGTTTTTAATTGAAGATATTTCCTTTTTCACCATATCCCTCCATGGGCTTCCAAATATCACATTGCAAATTCCACAAGAACAGTCTTAGCGAAATGCTTCTTGAGGGGTAAGCTGTAACTCTGTGAGATGAATTAACAGAACACAAAGCAGTTTCTCAGAAAACTTCTTTCCAGTTTTTATGTGAGGAAATTTCCTTTTTAAACGTACCCCTCTATGGGCTTCCAAATATCACTTTGTAAACTCCACAAGAACAGTCTTAGCGAAAGGATTCTTGATAGGAAAGCTGTAACTCTGTGCATGAATTAACAGAACACAAAGAAGTTTCTCAGAAAGCTTCTCTCCAGTTTTTAACTGAAGATATTTCCTTTTCCCCGTAGCGCTCTATGGGCTTCCAAATATCTCTTTGGAAATTCCAGAAGAACAGTCTTAGTGAAGGGCTTCTTGAGGGTAGAGCTGTAATACTGTGAGATGAATTAACAAAACACAAAGCAGTTTCTCAGAAAGCTTCTTTCCAGTTTTTATGTGAGGAAATTTCCTTTTTAACCGTACCCCTCTATGGGCTTCCAAATATCACTTTGTAAACTCCACAAGAACAGTCTTAGCGAAAGGATTCGTGATAGGAAAGGTGTAACTCTGTGTATGAATTAACAGAACACAAAGCAGTTTCTCAGAAAGCTTCTCTCCAGTTTTTAACTGAAGATATTTCCATTTTCACCATAGCCCTCTATGAGCTTCCAAATATCATTTTGCAAATTTCACAACAACAGTCTTAATGAACGGCTTCTTGAGGGGAAAGCTATAACTCTGTGAGATGAATTAACGGTACACAAAACAGTTTCTCAAAAAGCTTCTTTTCAGTTTTTATCTTAGGATATTTCCTTTTTCACCATAGCCCTCTATTGTTTTCCAAATATCACTTTGCAAATTCCACGAGAACAGTCTTAGCGAAAGGCCTCTTGAGGGGAAACTGTAGCTCTGTGAGATCAATTCACAGAACTCAAAGAAGTTTCTCAGAAAGCTTCTTTCACACTTTTAGTGGCGGATATTTCCTTTGGACCTATAGTCTTCAAAGAGATCCGAAGTAACATTTCTCAGATTCCACAGAAATAAGCCTAGCCAACAGTTCTACGAAATACAGCTGTTTCTCAGTGACAGGAAATCACATATCACAAAGCAGTTCCTCGGAAAGCTTCTTTTCACTTTTTAACTGAAGCTATATCCTTTTTCACCATAGCGACGTATGGACTTCCAAAGACCACTTTGGAAATTCCACAAGAACAGTCTTGGTGAAAGGCTTCTTGAGGGGAAAGCTGTAACTCTGTGAGATGAACTAAGAGAACACAAAACCGTTTCTCAGAAAGCTTCTTTCCAGTTTTTAACTGAAGATATTTCCCTTTTCACCATAGCCCTCTATGGGCTTCCAAATATCAATTTGAAAATAACACAAGATCAGTCTTAGTGAATGGCTTTTTGTTCGGAAAGCTGTAACTCTCTGAGATGAATTAACAAAACACAAAGCAGTTTCTCAGAAAGCTTCTTTTCAGTTTTTACCTTACGATATTTCCTTTTTCACCATAGTTCTCTAAGCACTTCCAAATATCACTTCGCAAATTTCACAAGAACAGTCTTAGTAAACGACTTCTTGAGGGGAATGCTGTACCTCTGTGAGATGGATTAACAGAACACAAAGCAGTTTCTCAGAAACGTTCTTTCCACTTTTTAACTGAAGATATTTCCTTTTTCCCCATAGCACTCTATGGGCTTCCAAATATCACTTTGCAAAATCCACGAGAACAGTCTTAGTGAACGGTTTCTTGAGGGGAAAGCTGTAAGTCTGTGAGATGAATTCAGAGAACACAAAGCAGTTTCTCAGAAATTTTCTTTTCAGTTTTTATCTTAGGATATTTTCTTTTTAACCATAGATCTCTATGGTTTTCCATATACCTTTTTCCAAATTCCACAAAAACAGCTTTAGCGAAAGTTTTCTTGAGGGGAAAGCCGTAATTCTGTGAGATGAATTAACAGAACACAAAGCAATTTCTCAGAAAGCTACTTTCCAGTTTTTATCTGAAGATATTTCCTTTACACCATGGTCCTCTATGGGCTTCCAAATATCACTTTGCAAATTCCACAAGAACAGTCTTACTGAACGACTTCTTGAGGGGAAAGCTGTAATTCTATAAGATGAATTAACAGAACACAAAGTCGTTTCTCAGAAAGCTTCTTTTCAGTTCTTATCTTAGCAAATTTCTTTTTCACCACAGCCCTCTATGGGCTTCCAAATGTCACTTTGCAAATTCCACAAGAACAGTCTTAGCGGAATGCTTCTTGAGGGGAAAGGTGTAACACTGTCAGATGAATTAACAGAACACAAAGCAGTTTCTCAGAAAACTTCTCTCCAGTTTATAACTGAAGAT